>NC_143573.1:33447500-33795000 GCF_054136105.1 Typopeltis vanoorti
AGACAACTATACAAACATTACTCAAGATGAAATTAAAGAGCTCGAAAACAAGAACTGAACCTTGGAGTCTCAGTAGCAAATTCTGAAGAAAACATTGATTGATTCAGCTGGGGAGGCATGTGATGAAGTTGTCTGCATAGAAATAGAAAGGATAAAAAAAATAGAACATCATGATGGACACGAGAAGTTAAAGAAGCATTCCTGGAAAAAGAAGTCACACCAAAAGTTTTTATCAAATAAGTTGGCAGGTACCTTAAAAATATAGAGAAATCGTATGAAAGCTAAGCTATGTGTAAAATTTACTAAACAAAACTCATGGGAAGGCTTTTTTTATGAAATTAAATTAGAATTAAATTGTAAGAGTGTAGAAGATAAATATCATGAATGTGGATAGATATCAAAATGTTTTGGATGCTATTGAAAAAGCTTAGAAATGGAGGAAAGAGTGCTGTAAAAGAAATCAAAGATGATAAACGTGACATGGACACTGAAGATACTCTAATGTCTGAAGTAATTACTTTGAAACACTATTCTGTTAAATGAAGCAAGCAGTGACAGAACAGTAGTAGAAAATATTCAAGAGGAACTCAAACAGTAGTACATATCACTTAAGGTAGACTAAGCTATCAAAAGCCTGAAATGTGGAAATGCAGCTGGAGTAGATGATATTCAACCAGAAATGCTCACATTATGGAGATATAAAACTGTATTCAGACTAGATAGAGGTTTCCAAGATCATATTTCGCTTTAAGACAAAGGGTTGACAAATTATCATCATCATTATTATTATTATTATTACATGACACCTCCAAGGTGTCCAAAGACTCATCACGGGAGGGCACCTATTCTACAACTCTCTGTCTCCACCACAGTCCATCAACTACAGTGAACCGCATCATCTACACCAATGCCATCTACTGTCCACCATCACCACTAGTATTTCCACAGATTCCACAGACAATTGCAAACATCCATGCCCACAGTGGGATTCACACCCACAGCCTTTTGACTGGAGAGTGGATACGCTAACCACTCGGCAAACCAGGCCACAAGATTATAACAAGGATTGATACTTAAGTTTTATAAATATGGAAAAAGCATACAACAGAGTGCAGAGAAAAATGCTATAATTATATTTGGTAAATGGAGCATTATACAGAGGAATGCATAGTCTATATTTAAGTTTTAAGTTAGCAGTTAGAATTAAAGGAAATGCAGGAAGATTTTTTGATATAATTAGGTATAAACAAGGGTGCACACTATGTTCATTTTTATTCATCATCTATATGGATCATATTAATACAAAAAGTGGCATTAACCTGATATTTAGAATCAGAGGGATCAAACTTAGCTCTTTGCTTTATGGAGATGATGCTGTATTGCTCCTAAACAAATCCAGTGCAAGTTTTCAGGATTCTCTGACTAAATTGAATAATAGTTGTAACAAATTTGGCAAGAAATCAGCAGTAAAAAGAAGCTATGAAAATAAGGAGGAGCATAGAAAATTTCAACTGCATTAAATGATGCAGTTGAAAGATGGCAAATTAAATGTGGAATTAATAACAGAATGAGCAAGCTGGTATGGTGGGGAGCCAGTTGATAAATGTATATGGAATATGAGAGAAATTAGCCAAAACACTAATCAGCAGTATACAAGACATTGTTCAAACCAGCTTTAAGTTATGGATCTGAGATTGGATTAGACATAATGCACTTGATCAAAGACTTGAGACCACAGATATGAGAGTTTTGAGAAAAATCTGGGTAATGAACATTGGCAACAATGGCTGAATCTTATTAAAAATGAAAATATTAAGAAGGAACTTGATATCGATAGCATTCAAGAATGTGTGAGCAGAGCTAATTTAAGGTAATGTGTTACTTAAACAGAATAGGAGAGGAGAGGAAATGTTAGCAAAACAGGTGTTCGATGCCAAGATGGCAGATAAAAGAGCCAGACGTAAATGTAAAGTGGATTGATTCAATCAGAAATTCCCTGGAAGTCTGAAATATTAGATGTGGCAGTATCGGAGTGTGTGCTGACAAGTAATAGATTAATCTGGTGGAAAATTGTTGATAACGAAAACAAATGTTTTTGGTATAAAAAAGATAATGAAAGACCTAGGAGTGATCTTGTGTGAGGATTCAGTTATTAGAAGTGAACACGATGCACAAGTTAAAGATACCAAGAAAGTTTATACTTGGTTTTAATCCTTTTTCCAAATAAGCAAAACAAAGAGTCTAATGACTTCATATCACTTGCCTTAGTATGTATCCCATAATGCAAAGCAAACCCCCTTTCTTGTGTGTATAGGTAAAAAACTTTCAACAAGATGCACAAGGTTTGTTTTCTGGGGGGTAAAATGAATAGAGTGTTTGAGGTGTTGGATATGAGAAGTATGCAGGCAAAAGAGTTGGTAGTGGTAGTAGGGAAAAATGACTTGGAACAAGGATCATATAAGATTGGATATCAGGTGGTTGTTGAGAAGGATAAAAGATAACAGTGTGATAGGTAGCCAGTGTGCTGTCCAGATATGACAGTGATGAAATGAGGTGGAGAGCAAAGATCATGAATAATATGTTAGGAAAAATGTGTGAAGAGAAAGGAGCACAGTTTGTAAATGTGTGGAATGAGTTTGAAGGAAGCATTTAACTGTATAAGAGTGATGGACTGCATTTAAATGGTTTTGGGGATCATTTGGGGAGACTGCTGTTGGAAGGTAGAGTAATGAGTGTAAAGAATAAGTCTGAGCGAGAGAGTAAGAAAGGAGAGATTGAAGTGGTGCTTATGAATGAAGTAGGTAGCATGAATGTAGACAACAAGCATGGAAGACAAACAGGGAGACTCAGGGTGGAGAGGGGAATACAGTATGAAAAAGGTTGATGCTCAAAGAGCACAGATGTAGACAAGAAGGGAATGGGATGTCCTGGGGTGAAGGGAAAAAACAGTTGAATTTTAAGAAGGTTCTGGAATGAGTAAGAAGAAAAAGAAATCACTCAGGGAAGGTATGGAGAAGTCACATCTAATTAGTGGTACCTATGAAACAGTTATAGATCCAGGAATGAGCTCTTATGTTTGTAAACAAATGCTAGAAGTATCAGAAACAAGGGAGATGGAATTTGCATTCACCAAGTTCGTTCACCAAAAAATTGTTTGGAATAAGTGAAACATAGTTGGATGAGGATGATATCCTGACAGCAATAGAGATAGAAGATTATGATATATTTTATGAAGATAGAAAGGGTAAAAATGGAAGTCAAGTGCTGTTGATGATAGAAAAATAGTTATGACCATACAAGGTAGAGATGCAAGGGAGAAATAGTGGTAGTGGTTTTGAGGTAGTGGTAAACAGAATGAAATACCTAGTGAGGTGTTGCTATAGACCTGGTAATGTGGAGGATAGTTACCAGGAAATGTGTAAGCAAATGGGAAAAGGATGATCATAATGGATGATTTTAATTTTTAAGGCAATATTGATTAAGATATTATGGCAATATTGATTGAGATGACGAAATAGCAACTGGAAGTAAAAATAATTAGTTTCTTGAGTTTTTGAGGGACAGTTTAATCAGGCAGTATGTAACAGAGGGCACACACAAGGATTGAGGGTCTTGAATTTGATCATCTCATCAGAGAGGATGTTATCATAAATGAGGTGTTAAATGTCCCTCCCATTGGTGAGAGGGAGCATGAAGTGATTACCTAGGTGGTTGCCAACCATGTGAGGACTTCCATGAGGAAAAGGTATATGTGGAATTACAAGGCTGGTGATTATGATGAGCTCAGGAGACAGCTTGCAGGTGTAGCATGGAATGCAGAGTTAGCTGAAAAGGAGATCAATACAGTTTGAGGGATTTTCAAGAACTGTCTAGTAGAAACAATGTCTAAATGTATTCCAAGGGTCAGAAGGTTAAATAGGGTAGGTGTGAAATGGATGAATTAAGAGATTAAGCATGCAATACAGAGGAAAAAGTCATTATGGAGGTAGCATAAGAGGAGTGGTAATAATCAATTCCATGAGGATTACAAAGAACAAGTAAGGAGGGTGATTCAGTTGGCAAGGGTAGCAAAAGTTCACTATGAGTAGCAGTTGGCTAATGTAGCCAAAAAGAATCCTAGGGAATTCTTTCGATATGTAGCCAGCAAAAAAAAAAAAGAATGATTATGGAACAATGACAATGATTAGAGAAAATGTTATAAGGTCAACTGCTGTGGAGGATATAGAGAATTTGAGAGCAGTTGATGATGATGAGAAAAGACTTGCTGTAAGTGAGCAGGAGGTATAAGGGGAATTGAACAAACTTGATGTTAATAAGGCTGTGGGACTTGATAATATATATTACCATGTATTTTAAAGGAATGTGCCAGGGAATTGGCATCTGTCTTGATATATTTGTTTAATATGAGTCTTGCAGTGGGTCAAGTTCCAAATGAGTGGAAGGAGGGCAAGATTGTTCTGCTTCATAAGGGAGTTGATAAAACTCAAGCATCAAATTATAGGCCTATCTATGTGTCAGATGTTATGATTAGATTATTGGAGAGGCTGGTGAGAACCAGGATCCAGAATTGGGTTGACAACAGTGGTATAATCTTTGATGGACAGCATGAATTTGCCAAAGGGAGATCATGCTTTAGTAATCTACTTACTTATTACAATAAGTTGATGGCTTCATTGGACAGAGAAGAGGGATACACAGTAGTATACTTTGATTTTGCAGAGGCTTTTTATAGATTATCACATGAGAAGTTTATAGTCAATCTAGAGCAGATGGGGTTGGATGTTAGATTAGTGCATTGGATTAGAGATTGGCTCTCTGATAGGTATCAGCAAGTTGTGTATGGGGGAGCAATATCCCAGAAGAGGAAAGTCACTAGTGGTGTGCCTCAGGGGTCTGTTTTAGGGCCATTGCTGTTCAACTGGTATGTTAATGATAATTGCCAAGGAGTTGGATGGGGCTATTCAGTTGGGTGCATATGATGCAAGGTTGGGACGAACTATGAAGAGTAGGGCAGTGTGGCCTTACAAGAACACTTGAATAGATTGAATGAATGAGCATGGGAGTGAATATGCCAGTTCAATGTTGCAATATGTTAGGTTTTAAATTTTGGGAAACAAAGATGGGATGTAGAATTTACACTTGGTAGAAATATATTGTTGGATGTGGAAGAATTGGGATGATGGTGGATAAGGATCTAAAATTTAGAATACACAAATTGCAAAATTGTGAGGACAACAACAAATTCTGGCAATGACGCAGAGGGCACTGACTTGTAGTAGTGAGAAGATTCTTGTTCTGTTGTATAAGGCTCTGATTAGGCTACACATGGACTACTGTGCACAGATTTGGTCACCTAGTTTTCAAAAGGATGAAGAGACGTTGGAAAGGGTCCAGAGGTGATTAAGGTAGTTTCTGATCTCTAGAATGTCGAATATGAGGAAAGGTTGAGATGATGCAATTTACAGAATGTAGTGAAGAGGAGATGATATGGTAGAGACCTATGAGTTAGTTACAGGATGTTATAGGATCAATGTTAAGAAGTTTTACAGAAATCAGTGGGAGATCAGGGGGAACAAGAGGTCATCTTTGGATGCTGTGTAAGGAGAATATGAGTAAGGGGATGAAGTGTTTTGCATGCAGAGTTGTGGATGATTGGAATGCCTTGCCTGAGAGTGTGGTGTCTGCAGAAAATTTGAATGTGTTTAAGCCCTGGTGAGCTGTGTGTATGACTAAAGGACCTCCTAGATGAGTCTCTGATTATATGGGGTCTTTGGTAATAATAATAATAATCTACTCTTGTTATTCTAATCTTGTCTCAAATATTGTTTCACTTGTACCAAATTCTTTTGGTATTACTCTGCTAATCCTGCCAGAAACTTTACCACCTCCTCATTTCTAATACCTCTTACTTTTCTAAACAGTCATGAAAACTTATTTCTGGTTGTCAATGTAATATGATATTTCCCATTATTCATCCTTTTGTTGGTTGACCTTGGTCAGTGAGTCCCTATTCATCTTTCCTTCAATGCAGTAGGCATTGTCTCCATTCTCTTGAGAATTGTTTAATTTTGCATTTCTTGAAATTATTTCAATCTGTATGGTTACCTCAACTCTCATTCTCTCATTCAAGCTGCTAATTTTAACATACATTACATATTTCTCTTTTGGCTATTGTTGTCTCTACATTCCTTCAGATATATTTTTGATGTTAACAGCAAAGCATTTTTTTTTTTTTTTTTTGCTCCTGCTAAACTTGGTTTGATGTAACTCTCCTAATATGAATTGTCTTTTCTGAAACAACCTTATCTCATTCTAGCCATTTTGGGAAACATTTATTCTTGAGATTGTAATGTACTTTGTTATAGACAATGTTACTTAATTTTTTTTTTTGTTTAATAAGTTTCGCTGAAAGGGTGAAGCATTTATTTAACATATTAAATATTCTTTCAGTCATTTTATTTTTATTTATTTGTATTTATTTTTAAGGACTAAATTTCCAAGCTGTATGCTGGTAGACCATAATAAGGTGGGATTGAAAAGTGGTGAAGATTATTTATCTTGGGAGGTCTGGCAAAGTATTAATTCTTCTTTATGTTTTGCTGTCAACAATCCACAGAATGGTAAGTGTAATTGAATTTAATAATCTATAGGTTATCACTTATGCTTTTATTAGCATAATCTTTTATAGAAGTAGTGGTTTATATATGAGCAGGGTTTGCAAAGTAATGAGACCACTCATTATTCAGCATATGAGATATCCTCGAATTTGGACATACTTCTTGTTCAAAGAAATATTCCTCAAAATAATGTTATGCATTTTTTTCACCTTTTGATCTATTCTTACACTCATATAATAGGTCATTTTGAAACACAAGAGTGGTTATTTGCTTCACTGCTGTTTGGAGCTAAATTTGCCTTGTACATTATATCTATTGCTTAAATATCATAGAAATCATATAAACAAGGTGCAACCATAAGATGGATGTCCTACAGATGTTACACCAATGACTGCTAGTACTTCCACTGTATTGTCACATGTGGTTCATGCAGCCATACATTGTGTTATAGGAGAAACCACATGACATAATAGTTATCAATTACAGTTTCCTTTTGAAGTAACCAGTGTTTGTGTAATCAACAAACAATATTGGAGACATGCTTCCTGTTCAAAATAACGTTATACATTTTTTTCACCTGTTGATCTATTCTTACATTCATATGATAAGTCATTTTGCAAGTCATTAAGCCAAATGCAAGAGTGGTTTTTGCTTCACTGCTGTTTGGAGCCAAATTTGCCTTGTAGATGATATTTAAGCATTAGAAATACATAGAAATCACATAGACAAGGTGGAACCATAAGATGGATGTCCTACAGATGTTACACCAACTACTGCTAGCACCTCTGCTGTTTGTCACATGTGGTACATGCAGCCATACATTGTCTTATAGCAGAAACCACAATTGACATAATAGTTATCAATTACAGTTTCCTTTTGAAGTAACCAGTGTTTGTTTAATCAAAAAACAATATCAGCATCACTTTTTCTGGTGATGTGCAAAATTTCTCTGGCAGAAGTTTTTCAACCCCTTGATTATGTTTCAAAGAAAGTTTATTGTGTCCAGTATAAGAATCATCACAGGCCGTTATGTAGCAGACTTGACTTACACCAGTAGTGAACCTTTCCATTGACATATTTAAATCAGAAGATAATTTTCACAAAAACAATTTTGTGAAAATTGTTCCTTTTCAAAAATTTACTTTCTAAAATGGTTAGATCTGTGATGTTCATTCTTATTCTTTCACTTGAAGTGTTCTCAACCTGTATATTTTTTGACTTTTAAATGCTTCCACTATATGAATATTGTTGTTCTGTTCATTGCTTCTGGTGGTTAGGCATTTCGAGCATCTTTACCACTTTCTGAACTTCATGCAACTTTTTGTAGAATGTCTTTGTCTTAAAATGCACAAATTGTTGTCCACTGTCATTGAATATTGGGTTTGAAATGGCTAAGAAAAATAAACAGAATGAACAACCATCACTGTTGACTCATCAAATGTCAAAAATTAATACATTCACTTTATCTGTTGTGGCCATTAATGTGCAGGCATATCCATCAGGCTAATTACTTTTCAAACATCCCTCATATTATCCACAGAAATAGTCATAGTAAGATAATTTTTTATGAACTCTGAGCTTAATAAAAAAAAAGCTATAAATGAACAGTAAACCTCCTTTTATGTTTAATCTTAGCTCTAAAGTTAAATGAACAGAAAGATTTGTATTCACAAAAAATGGGTTACGTTTGAATGGATTGTCTATTAAATGCTTGAGAGAGAGAGAGAGAGAGATAATAATTCAGGGAAAATTAGTTATGTTAAGCTTGAGTCACGAGAGCTTGTGAACGTGTAAAATTGAGTGACTAGAGAGTGATCAGAATTGTAGTTGTAATGATGAAAAGAGTCAGTGAAACTGTGAAAGAAATGGATCATAGAATTCTCACTCCATTCTATGGGCTATGGAATGAAGAATTAGCAGCATCTTCATTGAAAAAGTGAATAGTTGCAATATTGGGAAAATAGGTGTTGGTTTAAGTAATGCAGGATGTATTAGATTAAAAGGGTCAGCTGGGTGATCAGTTATCTTGTAAGTTTACTGCCTCCCAAAGTACCAGAAATGAAAAAAAGAAAGGAGATTGTGGCTTTGCTATGTATCTGATGGCCAAAAATTGTTGTTGGCATTAATTAGCAAAAGAGGATAGAATATTCTTGTAAAAATAGAATATAATGGATTTCAGGAAAGACAGAGAATAAAAAGGGATGAAGGCAAGGAATACTGCTTATGAGAATGGAGAAATTGAAGTAGAAATTTTGAAAAAGAATAAACAATTAATGTCTTGACACATTAATTGTTTATTCCATCTTCATATGAATCAAATTAGAATACAATTGCAAACAGAATAACATAAAATTCAACAATGTTAATGAGTGAATATGATACTAACGAAATTATTACAAGAGATATGTAAAAATGTTTTGGAAAAATTTGGAGAAAAGAGCAAACCTAATAATACTGGTAAGTACCTGCTGGATTTCTTTTCATGATATGAACTAATACCATGTTTCAACATAAAGATGTGCACAAATTCACATGGAGAAATGACACAAGAAAGAGCAAAAGTCTCACTGACTGTGTTATTGTTGATTGCAATATCTTCAATTCAAGATATTTAATTCAAGCTGGTATAGGATACAAGAGTACACAGAAAAAATATATGAATTTAAAGACAAAAACCAAACTTTGGAGACTCATTGGCAGACACTGCAAAAAGCACTGATCGATTCAGCCAGAGGCCAAGCAGTTTAATGCCAGAATGACAGGAAAGAGACCCAGAGGAAGGAAGATCAAGATATATGGATTAATGCAGTTAAAAGTTTCTCAGAAAACCAAAATATAATATCTGATATATTTAAAAACTTTCACATCTTACACACGAATAGAATAGAATAGAAAATAGAATATATTTCATTCAATGTATGTATAGGAAAAACATAGTATATATATACACATACATAAGGTTCGGTACTATCTGCGAGGAATCTTAGAACATATTGGACATCATCAGTCAGATCAGTAATTAAATTCAAAATATGAATTATAAGAACAAGTCATAAAGCATGTGAATACTAACTCTATGCACATGTACTTCAGCTGCCTCAGTTACAGCTGAAGTATATTATTATTATTCAGGCCTCCACGGAGTCAAAAGACTCATCGCGGGAGGACCCTTCTAGGAAACACAAAGTCTATCATACCACTCCCTAAACTCATTAACTGTTCTCGCTCTCACCACTATCAGGCAATGCATTCCATGGTTCAACCACCCTCCATGCAAAGAAACCACTCCTCACCCTCTTGCTCACAGTTTCCTTCCGTAACTTCCAGGGATGGCCCCTTGTCATCACTCCTTCTTGCTGTTCAACCAAGCGAAAGAACTCCCCAGTGTCAATCCTGTAACCACCTCTCAACAGATTGAGACTTTAAAAGTCTCAATTTCACCTCTCCTTCTTCTATCCACCAAACTCTGCAGTCCACATTCTCTCAGCCGATCCTTATAATTAACATTGTACAGTCCTGAAACCATCTTTGTTATCCACCTTTGTACTGTTTCCACAGTTAATTTATCCCCTTCAAATCCTGGGGATCAAATCTGAGAACAATAGTCTAAGTGTGGTCTGATCAGGGTCTTATACAACGGAATGATAACTCTTTTATCTCTGCAAGACAGCATCCTTCTCTTTATTGCAGCAATCCTCTGTGTTACCTTCACCATCTTTACAATATGTCCCCTGAATTTCAGGTTTCTATCAATCATATAGAGTATGCAGCATCCCATTGATGGGTCCCAAACCTTAAGACCTTACATTTTGCTGCATTAAACCGATACTCCCAGTCATTTGCCCATCTTTCTAACTTATTCAAATCCTCTTGCAGGGTTACCACATCTGCACTATTACTAATAATCCTTCCCAGCTTCACATCATCCACAAATAACTGAATATCCCCCTGCAATCCACTGACAATATCATTGATATAAAGGTTAAACAATGTAGGTTCCAGTACTGAGCCCTGTGAGACCGCACTTGTAACCCTCGGCCTTCTTGAAACTGTCCCACCATACACAACTCTCTGATACCTATCAGACAGCCAATCCTGAATCCAGTTGACCAACCTGACATCCAAACCCATGTGCTGCAACTTAAATATCAGTTTATCATGTGGCACTCTGTCAAATGCCTTCGCTAAGTCCAAGAAAATGGCAGTATATGCTTTTCCCTCATCTACTGCTCTTGTAACTTTATTATAAAAGGGTAGCATATTACTAAAACAAGAGTGTCCCTTAACAAATCCATGTTGACTCTCACAGATAACATTACCCTCATCTGCCCAATGCTGTATATGGTCCCTCACTAATTTCTCCAAGATCTTAACAATTACTGATGACACACAAATTGGCCTATAATTAGACACTTCCAGTCTACTACCGCTCTTATGCAATGGCACTATCTTACCTTCCTTCCATTCCCTAAGCACCTTTCCTGTAGCCAGACTTTCATTGACAAGCCAGGTCAAAGGAGCTGTCATTTCTTTAGCACATTCTCTCAAACTAGTGGTGAAATACCATCCAGTCCCACAGCTTTACTGACATCTAGAGTACTCAGTATTTGGAACACACTCTCCTCCTGCACCTCTAAACCTCGAACCTGCCTCATCCCTCTAGTATTAAAATTTACTCCTCCAGGATGAAATACTCCAATAAAGTATTCATTGAAAAATTCCACTGTCATTTTCATCAGTCACTCTATATCCATTTTTATCCCACAATGTCATTCTTCCACAATCATTTCTCCTCCTACTGGCCACATAGCTAAAAAATTCCCTAGGATTTTCTTTGGATCTTAGGGCCAATCTCCTCTCATATTCCAGTTTTGTTTTGCCTTCCTTACCACACTAGTCACTCTTCTGGCCTGTGTCTTATATTCTTCATGCATCTTCTCTTCACCTGTCTCCTTATATCTCTTGCATAGCTTCTTCACATGCAGTTCCTGTTTAATATTGTTCTGTTTTAGGGTTGTTGCTGTTGAACATATATGTTAATGGTATTGGGAAAGGTTCAAATGGTACTTTGTTGTTTTTCAATGCAGTAGGGAAAAACTATGAAGAGTAGAGTAGGTGTTGTGACTTTGCAAGAGGACTTGAATAGATAGGGTGAATTGGCAAGTGATTGGGAGTTACTGACTCAGTGTGTAAGTTTTTAAAATGTGTGAAGCAAAGATGGGATACAAGTATACAGTTGGTGAGGGATATCCTAGAGGAGATAGAAAAGATAAGGGATCTGAAGGCGATGGTGGATAATGACTTAAAATTTAGGGGACACATTGTTAAAATTGTGAGGACAGCAGCTGATTCAGAGGACACTGGTATGTTTAAGTATAAGTATGAATCTTAAGGTTCTATTGTATAAGGCCACATATAGATTATTGTGCATAGATTTGGAATGTTGAATTGAGACATATAAGTTTGTAAGGAGTTGTGGCCAGATTTATGTGGATGAGGTGTTTCGTAAAATGGAGAGAGAGAGAGAGAGATAAGTAAAGGACAAGAGGCTATCCCTGGAAGCTCTATAAGGAGTAGATTTTTTTTGTGTAGAGAGTGATAAGTAATTTGGAATGCATTGTCTGAGAGTGTGGTGAATGTGGAGACAGTGAATATGTTTAAGGTACAGTATAAGGAGCTTTGTGTCATCAGTGGAGCTGCTCATGATGATCTTTTAACTCCATGGATGTCTGACAACGATAATAATAGTATAAACTGACTGGATGCAGTTCTCTTCTCATCTATTAAGTTTTGAACTACATTACACTACTTGTCTGATTTTCTTTCCTTATGCTTCTCTGTATTGCAGCTTGCCGACATAGTGCTTATGATGTATTTTTCATAGGATTTCAGTCTACGTCGAAGACACAGAAAAAAACTTGGTGATGATATTAAACTTGAATAGTCCATTAAACTGTTAAGGAAGAAGAAGTGTTTGTATGTGTTTGTTAAAATTGAAAAAAAAATTATATAGATAAGTTTCATTTTTATTGTTTACTTTGAAATATTATTTGCTATGACTGTTTGAGGGAATTGATTTCCTTCATTTTTGTTCTCTATACTTTACAGAAGAAAATCAAAGAATATGTGCTTCAGCATTTGCTTTTATTCTTGACATTCTTCAGAATACTGACTCTCACCATGTTATTCGTGCTGTTACTTCTTTACTGTCTCTAACCATAGCTAACAATAGTAAGTATGCGATTCCCATACTTCTCAATGTTTTTCATATTTATTTGATAAATATTATATATTTGAAATTACTTAAGAAAATAGCTTAGATAATAAGTTAAAAATCTTTGTTTATATGATAAATGATGATAACTTACACTGTGAACAGTTGAATGGAAAGCATCACCATTATATGAAAAAATAATATATCACAGTCATTTGTTGCTGCCAATTTCATACTCTTTCGAATGGAAACATATGTTGCCATATATTATGGGAAAGGTAGATAAACTAATTTCAAACTTTATTGATGCTTCATCATTGGAATCTATACTTATGGAGATGATAAAAATATCCTACATACTTATATCTAAGTAACAAAGTGGTATATCACCATATGATGAAAATACTCTAGATGAGAGAAAGTTTTATCAAGTGTTTTTGTTTGAACAGAAAGTAAATTATACTTGGCAGGAATTGTGTTCTTTATACAAACTTGCATGGGTAAAGGATAAAAAAAAAAAAAGCATATAATTTCTTGTGTGGCAAAGTGATCAAGGGCAATGCAGTGAGGCGTCCATTATCACCTCCTGTGGTCAGCTATATATAAACAATGTAGAAGATCAATGTTTTCAACACTCTCACCCATCCTCAATCACCATTAGATGTATATTATGTCATTCACATTTGCCTCTTATTTATCAACATCATCAAATTCCTGCCATGTACAGGATATGATAGTACTGCGTGAAAAATTTACATCATTACTAACTTCCTATCTACAATTTTCTTCCAAATCAGTCTGTTACCCATCAAGACTCCAACATTATCAGATCTTATATTTCTATCTTCTAAGGCACTTTTTACTGTATCAATCCACCTATAGCTTGGTCTTCTTCTGGGTCTTTTTCCTGCCGATGGCAGAGAACACTCATTTTGCTAATCTTTCATCTCCCATTCTGTTTAAGTGACCATACTACATTGAGATTAGCTCTGCTAATGCATTCCTGGATGCTGACAATGTCAAGTTCTTTCCTAATATCTTCATTTTTAATATGATATTGCCATTGATGCCATCTGTTCATGGCCCTAATCTTTCTCAGGACTCTCATATCTGCAGTCTCTAGTCTTCGGTCAAGTGTTTTACTACTGACCCAGCTCTCAGATCCATAAGTTAAAATTAGTTTCAACATTGTCTTGTATACAGTTAATTTAGTGTTTTGACTAATTTCTCTCTTATTCCATACCATACCAGCTTTGTTGATTCTGTTGTCTATTTCCATATTTAATTTACCATCTACACTAAAAATCTTGCCAAAGTAGATGAAATGTTTTACTTTTTCTATAGGTTCTCCATTCACAATGCAGTTGATATTTTCAGTGCTTCTGCCAGTTTTCATTGTCTTTGACTTGTTATTGCTGACCTTCATACCATATCTGTTACAACAGTTATTCAATTTAGTCCAGTAATCTTGCAGACTTGTAGTGGATTTATTTAGAAGTATAACATTGTCCACATAAAGCAAACATAAAGCAAACATAAAGTATAACATTGTCCACATTATCATCTCCAATTTTGATATCAGGTTTAATACCACTTTCCTTCATAATGTGATCATATACATAATGAATAACAGAGGGGATAATGTACATCCTTGTCTGACACCAGATTTAACATTAAACAATCTTCCTGTACGTCCTTCAATTCTAACTGCTGACTTACAACTCAAATAAAGACTAAGTATTGCTTGATATGATGCCCCATTGACTCTTATTTTTCTTCAGTGTTTAATAATTTTCATACTCGTGTAAAATTTAAATAAGTTTTTACTTAAGAAACATTTGACCTATTCATTCATTGGACTGTAAGATCATCTGCACATGCAGAGATTCAAAAAATAACTAAACATATCATTCTTCATAAAAATATGGCATCGTGAAAACTTTTTTTTTAATGTGAATCCTATCTGTAAAAAGTTGTAAACTCAAATATATGAATACAGTGGACAGAGACTAAACATGGAAACTTTTTGAGACATTTCAGGCTTCTGGTAGATGCAGTGGTGAAGGTATCACTAGGTGATGAAATTCGTCTATCACTTGAATGCCTCTTAAGTGGCATTCAAACCGACGACAGCCTATTGGTTGGAGAGTGGAGATGTTGAAAGTTTTTTACATTTGGTTATAAATTAAATTAAAGGTACTAAGAAATTATATTGTTTAATCCTTTATCCAAGTGTAAGTAAACAAAGTTTGCGTGTGAGGTATCTTTGCAACCAGGCTATTTGTATATAGTCTAATGACTTCACATTAATTGCCTTAGCATCCCATAATGCAAAACACACATCCTTTTTAGGTGTGTGTGCTCTACATTATGACCTTTATTGAGGTCTCAGTGGGAGCCAGACCCAGAAGAGATATCAAGGTTGATTTTAACTGTTCTGACACAATGGATTGGTTTGACTTATGGTCTTTAATCCCTTTGTTGGAATTGCTGGATTAATGAATGCTATTGAGTACTTGGCTTGCCCATTGTGGGCTATTGTTTGCTAGTGAGTTTTTTTTTTTTTTTTTTTTAAATAGTTTGATATATATATATATATTTTTGTGTGTGTGTGTGTGTGTGTGTGTGTGTGTGTGTGTGTGTGTGTGTGTGTGTGTGTGTGTGTGTGTGTGTGACATATTTGTTTGTTGTAGTCTATTGCTAGGTGGTAGACCATAACAGGGTTGGGATATTATGGCAAGTTGATATTGGTGGATAGTTATGGTAGTAGAGTAATCATAGCAAATGATATAATGAAATTATATAACAAACACTTCATCAGTATATATTGTAGTGGTGTGAATGATGCTGTGCAACATGTAGAAGGGAGGCAAGAATTAGGAGAATTAAAGGTGAAAGAATCAGAGATGTATCAAGTGTTGCTTGGGTTAGATGTTAATAAGGCTGTGGGAATGGATGACATATCACCATGTGTTTTTAAAGAATGTGCAAAAGAGTTAGCGATGCCCTTGTTCTGGTTATTTAATGATTGGGGAAGGTTCCTAAGGAGTGGAAAGAAGGCAAAATAATACCTCTTCACAAGCATGGTTTGAGAACAGAAGTTTCCAGTTATGGACCGGTCTGTATATCTGCAGTTGTGATCAAAGTGTTGGAAAAATTGGTTAGGAATTAAATAATGATTGTGTTGATCAACATAAAATTCTCTATGATAAGGTGATGAATGTGCTGGATAAGGGAGAATCATCATATACAGTGAATTCTTGGACTTTGCAAAAGCATTTGATAGATTATCACATGATAATTTGGTGTACAAGCTGCAGAAGGTAGGAATAGATAACATATTATTATTATTATTATTATTTGTGACACCTCCAAAGAGTCCAAAGACTCATCGCAGGAGGATACCTACAACTGCCTCCACCACTACACCGAACCTACTACCAATCATCTCCAACACCATCTACCGCCCATATTGTTTAGATGGATTGGAGATAGGCTCTCTGAATGATATGTGCAAGTTGTTTATAATGGAGCCATGTTTCAGAAAAGGAAGGTGACCAGTGGCATGCCTTAGGGTTCTGTTCTTGGGCACCTGCTGTTTAACTTATTTGTTAATGATATTTCATGTGGACTGACTGGGGATCTTCAAATGTTTGGCAGTGATGCAAATTAGGTAGAATTATCAATAGTAGTGCTGATGTTAATTCTATACATGAAGATTTGAATACACTTTTAGCTTTTAAATTAGTGGGGTTGCAGTTTTAATATTAATGCAAGGTGTTACACTTTGAGATACAGAGATATAAGGCTATGTACTGTATTAGTGGAGCTGTACTTCCGAAAGTGGATAAGATTCCGTATCTTAGTGTGATGGTGGACAGTGGACTAAAGTTCCAGGGACACATCGCACGTGATGCAAAGACTGCACATTGTATTGCTGCTATGGTAAAAAAGTACATTGGCATGTAGGGATAAGGAGGTGGCCGTGTCTCTATATAAGGCATTGGTCAGATTACATATGGACTATTGTGCTCAGATTTGATCACCTAGTTTACATTGTGATGTGGAAACGCTAGAGAGAGAGTCCAAAGACGAATAATCAAAGTGATATCAGGACTCTGGAGTGTTGGTTATGAAGAATGTTGATTACAGAGTCTAACAGATAAGCTTAGGTGTTGATGGTTATTCATGACTTATTTTTCACGGTATTAACAACACCACAAGTGACATCTTGAAAAAAGTGACATCATGGCCCAAAGAAATCATCAGGAAAATAAAACCAATTCATGTTAAAACACCCCGTATTTATGGATTACCCAAAATCCACAAAACTAATATTCCCCTACGCCCCATAGTGGATAGCATAGATAGTCCCACATATAAACTGGCCCGGCATTTAGCTAAGTCGCTTGCCCCTCTTACTGGCAACTCCTCTACTTTTGTAAAAAATTCAATCCATTTCAAAACATTGGTTAAAAATCTAATCCTAAAAAATTCAGACATAATGGTTAGTTTCGATGTCACCTCCCTATTTACCAATGTACCACTTATAGACACTCTTGATTTAATCAAGTCTAAATTTCCCCCAGATATTTTTGAATTATTTCAATTTACCATGAATGCAGGTTACTTTACATGGGAGAGGAAATTCTACAAACAGATTAATGGTACTGCTATGGGTTCCCCCCTCTCTCCCCCGTTAGCAAATTTTTACATGGAACACTTTGAAAACAAAGTACTTACCACAGCTACATACAAGCCACAAGCGTGGTTGCGCTATGTAGATGATGTATTTGCCATCTGGCCCCATGGGCAAGACACTTTGGATGCTTTTGTCACCTACCTAAACAGCCAACACCCCAAAATTCACTTCACAGTAGAAAAAGAATCAAATAACTGTTTACCATTTCTTGACACATTAGTCACCCGCCTTTCAGATGGATCACTATCTTTTTCTATTTACAGAAAGCCTACACACACACAGGAAGATACCTACATAAACAATCACATCATCATCCAGTCCAACAGTACGGCATTTTAAAAACACTTACACACAGAGCCAGAGCCATTTGTTCTAATGATACAGCTCTGACCACTGAACTCTAGTACCTGTGCCATACGTTCTTAGCCAACGGCTACAATCCCTACAAAATAGATAAAATACTACATAGGCCCATTACTCTGCCCTCCCCTAATACACAAGAATACAACATGACCATTTCTATTCCCTATATCAGAGGTACATCGGAAAAGATAGCCAAAGTATTGTTGAAACATGGCCTTCGCACCACCTTCAAACCTCATGTCAAGCTGGCAACTCTGATCCGCTCGCCAAAGGATAAACTTCACCCTTTAGCACACCCAGGAGTGTATGAAGTTCCATGTGACTGTGACTTGGCCTATTATGGGCAAACAGGAAGATCAGTGAACATCTGCCTGGAAGAACATGAAAGATACATTCGCTACTATTACTATGGCAAGTCGGGACCGGCAGACCACGCTTTGGACACTCCTTCACACAGGATTAGATGGAGGAAAACAAATGTGCTATTTAGGAGTCGTTATAGATCTGAAAGATTATTTTTTGAGTCAGCAATGGCTTTGAAGAATTCTCCCAACCTTAACAAATATGGTTGCATTAATTTGCCAAAAATTTAGGAGGCGATTATCCTAAGAAAAACTCCTGGATAACTGCTTTTTTTTTTTTTTCGTTAGAGGGCGCCAAAAATAGGACTTTAGATCTTTTGTCATTTGTAATTATATTGTTTCACTCACTCACTGTCGCGTTTACATGTGTGTTGTGCTCTGATGATGCTGATTTGAAAATCAGTGAAATATTAGCGCTAATAAAACATCTTTGTTGATAAAAAACGTTGATTACAGAGGTTGGTGGATAGGAGGAAAAGAGGAGATATGATAGAGACTGTTTTGTATTATCTGCAGTTTGCTAATGGAAGAATCTGTTGTGTGACTCCATGCCAGTAAGCCAAAAATGAAGACTAGCCTGATCAGCATTTTATATAGGAGCAGTTTAAGTTTCATGCTTAGCCAGCTCCAATGATTCAATAACAGGTATAACTGCTGCCCTATTGCTTTATTTGCTTTTGAGCAGACATGACTAATATCAGTTGTGAAGCAAAGTCCTTTATCTAGTTGTACCTACTGCATGGAATGGGCACTGCACAAAAGCACTCAGTGCTCTTGTCTGCATTGACATCAATGTGGCTTTTTTAAAACAGTTGTTCTATTTCTAAGAGTGCTTGCAGTTTTTCAGTTGCTAATATAGGTTGCAGGGAGCAGACCATTATTGCAGTATCACATATTAGGCCATTGTGGTGGAAGCTGTGTGTTGGATGTCAGCCACATGATGGCAAAGAGCAGAGTTGATAGCAAGGAGTCTTGGGGGAAGAGACACCTGCTGTGATTTTGCATTTAGATCATCTGATTCCCTGTAGCTTCACTCAGAGTTTGCAATCACTGATGTACAATTTGGTAAATTTGAATAGTCCTAATGGGAATGTGGTGCAGGAGTTTGACAAGAAGCCCATTTTTTTTTTTTTTTTGCCATATTTTGTTGCAAGCTTTGGCAGCATCCAGGAAGATTTCCCTTGTGTGCTACTTCCAGTTGAATTCTGTGCTAATGTTTTCCATGACTCTGAGAACTTGCTCTTCAGTGAAATGGTTCTCCTGGAATCCACATTGCTAGATGAGATTTAATTCTTTGGTGACTTTCTGCAGTCGTATTAGTTATTTCCCTCTTAGCTGTTTTTCCTAATCAGAAAAACAGACTGATTTGGTGAAGGTGTATGTGAATCCCATATTTGTCTAACCCTAGAATACTGCTTTAGCATTTGGGATGGTGCACCAAAACTTCCCTAAAAATATGCTGATCTTCAGAGATGATTACACTTCTCACAAATTAACTCCAGTCACATTTCAAGAATCTTCAAGTGCATTTCTGCTGAAATTGCTTTAAATATTCTTCCACTTTGCTTTAAGCATGTAAAAATGAGCAGCTCATGACCAAACCAAATGGATTTCTTAACTCTCTCCCTTCTTTCATTCCATATGCATCTGTTTTGTTTGGAATAGTTATCGCATCTCTGTTTTCTCAACAGACTTCGATCTCCAGCTTTTCAAGGTATTAACCTTCCTACCGGCTAGGACGTCTATAGACGTCCAACTAAATCTGGATAAGATTTAGCCCACCTGTTTAAAGAACCTGGATAAGAAGTGCAATTTGACTGTCATATCCATTAGAAGGTGTGATAAACCCTCACGCTGAAGAGAAAGGTTAATCGGATTATCTCCCGTTCGTAGCTGCCTCTCAGTTGCCTATAACAAGAAACGGACTTTCTTGTTCCATGCTGGTGAACTGGATTTTAGTTATATATGATAGACTAAAAATAGAGAAATTATTTATATTTTTGTTTTCTCTTTTTATTGTACAATACAATTTTAATTTCTGGACAAAATAAAGGTCTTGCATAATTTCTTCACTTAACCAATTTAATTTTTTATTTTTTTGCACTAATTTTTTTCTAATCGCTACTAGACAAAAGATTTTTCTTTGTTCTAGAAGAAATTAATTCACGATAATTATTTGGAATATTCTTTTAAAAAAAGAAAAGAAAACCGGCTGCCGACGTTCCAGGTTATATTAATTTTATTTTTGTACAAAACCATCGAAATCGAATAATACTTAACAGATTTCCTTTAGGACACGCTTGAGCAACTTTGCTTTATAGAGAATAACATGAAATTCTTTAATCATATTACTAAATTTTTTCTTCATGTTGTATAGTAATCTGTACTTTCACTTTCTTGGTTTCCTTGTATAATTGGTCATTACAAAATGAAATTAACAGTTATGATTTAAATTTATATTTTCTGCATAATTCAGATATTTTCTTCTCCAATTTTTAAAGTAAGCGATACATTTGCTTATTTTTATCATTCAAAATATGTATATCAAATGTGAAATTTCATTTCCATATTTTTACAATAGAATTGAACTTTATTTCGCCTCTGATAGTTTAACCCCCCCCCCCCCCGTTGCATTACTATCACGCAACCGAAAACTGTTATGAAACATAGGTACAGTTTTATTTAATTCGTTATTTTTCTCTAGTAATTGTTCCACATAACTTTAATTTTTTGATACTGAAACTATGTGGTGATTATTATAAATTAGCAAATTATAAATCAGACAATATACATATTTCCTGATTATTATAAATCAGGAAATTATGTGATATTCGGATATAGGTGAAATTAATATTTAAAATCACTGTCATCCTTCAAATGCAATATCAGAATAAAGAAAGTGAAAAACCCGAAGTTTCGAAATACATTTCGAAAGCCCGCTCTCGAAATGTATTGGTCTACAGACTGGATTCTGAACATGCCAATGCTTCGTGATGTTATGACTGAAAAACAATTCAGTCTCATCATGTATTTGCATTTTCAGAATAATGAAGAATACGATCAGGCAACACATCCTTGCCCAGTCCTCAACAAAATTTATGATTTTCTGATGAAAATCCGTCAAAAATGTAGATCACTCTACATTCCTGAGAGACTTGAGTATTGATGAAAGCCTTATGCCATTCAAAGGTGGACTGAAATGTAAGCAGTATATTCCCAAAAAGAAAGCGAAGTATGGAGTAAAATTTTTTATGCTTTGCGAATCGGAAAGTGGATATCTTTGGGATTTCAAACCTTATACGGGAAAGCAAACTGTAATCGAGCACGATAAATATTCGGATCTCCCCTTGTCGATGCGTGCAGTAATGCAGTTACTAGACCCTTTACTGGGGAAAGGTTACTGCATTATAATGGATAATTACTATATATGTGTCCTGAACTCGCTGATTTGCTTTTACAGCATCTTACAGATAGTTATGGTACTGTAAATGCAAAAAGGCGAGATATGCCTCCAGATCTGGCTTCAGGAAAGCTATCGAAGGGGGAAATCCGAACTTATCAGCGAGGGAAAGTCTTTGCACTACGTTGGAAAGACAAAAAAGATGTTTTTCTGCTATCTTCCCTGCACAATCCATCAGCGGAATCCGTGGAGAAGCATGGTTTGAAGAAAGCAAAACCCATTGCTGTGTGTGCATACAACGACACTATGGATTGAGTCGACAGGTGCGAGCAGCAGCTATCATTCTACTCTGTAATGAGGAAACAGCATAAAAAATATTACAAAAAAGTGTTTGGACATGTTATTTGAATTTTGAAGTGTTTGGATTTTGTTATTTGGAACAGTTTCCTCCTGTACAAGAAAAAATGTTTGTCTACCATAACATATCTAGAATACAGAATAGAAATTGCGAAAGCATTGCTGCATGCACATGCACCTTTTTTTCTTATAGTTCAAAGAAGAAATCACTGCATATAACATGAAGTCTGCAGGAGGGAAAAAAATCTGGAAATTGGTTACATTATAATGAATAGAGAAATCATGTCAGAAAAATTATTCACGTATGATTCTAATCTCAGCAGACATAACATTTTCTTCTAGATTAGATATCTAAAGTAACTGAACCTTTGCTACTATTTTACACTAAAATGAATGGGTATGTTCCCCAAGTGATTTACGTTTGTAACAGCTGTCTTGCGAACGATTTATGAAATAAATTATCTGAAATATCTGCAGATTGCTTAGGTCTATATCCCCCCCCCCCAAAAAAAGAAGATTATGAAATGCATATGCACCTTTTCTTTGAAAATAATTCAAATCCTCTTTTTCAAGATAATTGTATGATTTAATTTCTAATTTTTGATAATAAAAGTGAAACTGATCATTATAAATTAAGCAATTATTTTGGCATAAATAATGTATAAGCATGTAAACGAAATATCAGTATTTCTGTTAGAATATAGGTAATCAACAATCGAAAAGGAAACAAGACATTCTTGACATATTCTGCACTACAGCCTGGGGCACTTTAGTGTTCTCCCCTTTCTTCTCAATAGCACTGAGAGTAATAAGCCTTCAACTTTTTCTCCAGCTAAGAGGATATTACCAAGTATTCAGAAGACGTAGATTATTTCAGAAATAGCTTCCAGCAGCAGAAGAAGTAATATTTAGATTTTTTTAAAAGAAAAACAAATACAAATAATACTACTGAACTTTCTTTTGTGTGGTATGCATATAAACAATTTTGCATGGTGAAAATATAGCATATTATTTCTAAAATTTCACATAATTTCAGCAGGCAGTAGAACAGCTGGTTTTAGATTGCAAATAAATAGAACAGATTTAGAAGCTTCACGATACAATCTGATTGCCGTATATCTTTTGTCAAAATGGTAAAATTAAGTAATTGATTTTGAATGATGTCTAGAAAAGCTTTCAAACCTGTACAGAAATTTAGAGTAGTTATGCAATTCAGTTCCAGGAGAGGATAAGGAGGGGGGAAGCATAAGAAAATCTTCAAAATGAGCAAAAATGTTGAATCATTCCGTATATGATATTTTTCACATTATATTTTCAACATATCTACGAGGTTATGCACTAGATATTATCGTAATATGCATAATACAAATAAATAAATAAATAAATGACGAAGGCGAAGAATCACTGCTAAAATATCATTGGATATAAATTTTTGATACCAAAAAAGACACAATCGGAAACCGAGTAAGGCAATTTAGCATTTTAACATTTTTTTTTATTTTGTCTTTATGAATAACAAAAAATCGTTTCTAAATCTGAAATGTGATGATCCATATAATGCTATTTCACTAGAAACGAAAGAAAAAGGACATATTTATTTCAATAAATATTATTTAAAAATATAAATATTTGACATAATATTTTCAAAGCAAACATTTGAAAATTCGAAAAAAAATTATTCAATTATTATACGTAAAGTGAAAGAACAATCAGTGCATCTCTTCCAGTGCACTGATTTGTAGAATAAAATACACCAAATTCACTATCACTAAATAGATTCATTGCAAAAGCTGATCAGTGGGCATTTCAGGATTGATTTTTTTTTCGCATATGTGAAATTGGTTTCAATTTTTGGGAAGAGACACAATAAATCATTTTAGTGGCAAGAAAGGTCAAATAACTTAGGACAGTAAATGAAATTCTAAGCAACACAATAGACGTAAAGACAGGGGGAGGGGACACAAAGTCACTCAGCAACAGTTAATCCACTAATGCTATAGAATAGCCGTAACGAGATTAACGGCGGAGGAAGGTAATGGCATGATAAAAGGTAGAATGCCGACGAAGTTTTGATCCATGAAAAAAGCTAGGGAGTGTTGAATATTTCATCCACACCGGCCGGTTGGGAGGTTAACAGGCTTTTCCTTAACCACATGTCCCATCCATGACTCTGATATTCTGTAGATGTGGTATAGGTACTATAGGGTGCTTTTAGTGAATTTAGTTTAATCCTTTATCCAAGTGTGAGCAAACAAAGTTTGCACCTGAAAATATCTGCAGGACTGAGGTAAGGGAATACAACACCAGGCAACTCGGAGCAAAGGTGGACCAAGCTAACATCACGCCTATCTCAGTATCTCCCATAATGCAAAACACATCTCCTTGCAGATATATCTCAGTATCTCCCATAATGCAAAACACATCTCCTTGCAGATATGTATAATGTTATGCATTAAGGGAAGGGCCACTACCCAGTCCGATTTAGATCTTTATTGAGATCTCGTCAGTGGGAGCCAAGCCCAGAAGTGGAGATACCAAGGCAGTAGCAATGGAGAGGTCATCTACTGCTGTTAGCTTGGTCCACCTTTGCTCCAAGTTGCCCAGTGTTGTACTGCCTTACCTCAGTCCTGAAGATATTTTCAGGTGCAAACTTTGTTTGCACATTTGGATAAAGGATTAAACTAAATTTATTATAGCCTAACCAAGTGAAAAATAAACTTTCAGCATGCTTTTAGTGATCTCCCATGTTATATAAGAAATTGATAAATTTATTAGTGGTGACACAAAATTAAGATTTATCAGAATTCAAATTATGGATTTAGGCAAATTCATAATGTTTTCAGTGGGAAAGAATCAAAGAAACATGAATTGGAATAACATTTATAGTAGATATGGATAAAGAGAATGTTTCTAATTTTTAACTTATCATTGAAAAAATTTTGAAATAAGAATTACAATGAAGATTTTTAATCTTTTCATGGTTCATGCACCATGATATAGAGAAAAGGAATTTAAAAAAAAAGAAGGCAAGGTTATGTAATTTAAGACTATCTAATGACATAAACATGATTATCAGAGATCCATTGCCAAAATTTCGAAGGAAGATATCTATACAACAATTGGGAAACATAGTCTACACACCATTATTATTATCCTTCTAATATAAAGAAATTAATAAATCTTGCAGTAAGTAAAAATAGAATTATATCAGCTATGTGTTTTCCTGAGAGAGGCATTCATAAAAAACTTGGATAACTGATTGCAGTCCACAGTGTCACCTCTGGTGTATGGTACTACATTTGCAATCAGATTAATCGTGTCATTATTATTAATCCAATTGATGATATCATTGTTCTTTCTTGAATTTGAATGCCTTCTTTTGAGTTGGCAATGTTACACTTTGGTGGAAGAGATGAAAAGAGAACACCTTTGGCCTGGAGTCTGATATCATTTGTGGCATTCTATGCAGAAATTGACGAGCTTTTCAACACTACTTAGAAAATCAACTTTAAGAATATACCTAGGAATGATGATGAAGTTAAAACCTTATTTTTTTTAAACATTGTTTTCTGTTCTGAGAGAATATTGCTATTACAGTGTTTGAAAGTTCTGTGTTGTTGATTGCATCTGGTGGTAATTTATTCATAACCAGCCTAGTCCCTTTGCTTTATTTGGAAGGACTAGTTATGCACTGGGAGATAATTGAACATGATGATGAAATTTGTAGTTTTCGCATATTTTATTATTTCTTTTTTTATTATTTATTAATTTTATTCTAATTACAATTAGAATAAAACAAAGACACTTATACTTTCAACAAACAAAACACTTATAGGTTAATATCAAGTTTTCAGATCCAGTCCTATAACAGATGGTGTTGTCTCCAGGAAGTCATTTCTTTGACCTGTGTATGCATGAAGACTGCACTCAGTAGAGATGTGTTGGATTGATTGATTTGGGTGCCCATAATCACATTCCAGAGAGAATTTTTCCCCACTTGTAGAGAGAGCTTGCACATCTTCCATGTCCGGTGCGAATCCTGTTTTCACGTTGTCCAAGTCTTTCGGCTCAGTTCCATATCCGGGATGTTGAGATGATGCCTATCAAACCAAGTTTGGAGTTGAGCATTGGTATTTATGCTCCACGTTTGCTTCCATTGTTCTTTGGTGTTGTAGTTGGCCGTTCTCAGGTGTTTAGCTTCACAGAGAGGGGGCTTTCTTGATTTCAGTCTGTTGAGCTGTAGCTCTAGTATGTCATTGTGTATAGGCAATTCAGTGTTTCTGAGTATTTTATCATATTCACATAGTAGAGCATCATGTCTTTGTAGGTTTGGTGGTGTTATGTTACTCAGCATTGGGAGCCAGTAAATAGGAGTTGTTTTTGTTCTAGTGATAAGTCACATTGTAGTGTTAAGCTGGCGGTCAATTAGTTAGGTATGGGCAGCTGTTGAGCCAAACAGGAGTGCAGTACTCTGATACCGAAAATCCAATCCAAGTTCGGATGTTCTTAATGTGGTTGCTGCTGCACCCCAAGAAGTGCCACATAATTCCGATGATGTTGTTTCTGGTTCTAATTTTTCCAGCTGTGTTTTCAGCATGTTTCTTATATGATAAGGTGTGATCAAGTATAGCTCCTAGGTATGTAGGATATTTGTTATGGTGTAGAACTGAGTTTCCAAATCGGATGTTCAGCTCCTCATGTGCCAGTTTATTGCTGAGATGGAATGTTGACACTTCAGTTTTACTTTGGCTTGGTTGCAGTCTCCATTTTTTAAAGTGGTTATGCATAGCAGCAAGGTCATTTGTGAGAGTTTCCTCCATCCGTCTTAGTTCTCTATTTCTGGTGACTAACGCTATATCATCCACATAGCAGAATTTTCTAGATGCTGTATCTGGGAGGTCAGCTATGTATAGGTTAAATAAGAGAGGGGCCAGTACTGAGCCTTGTGGTAGGCCGTTGTTGAGTTTCTTTTGATTACTGATATTTTCTCCAAGGATAACACGGAAATATCTATTGCCGAGCATATTATTAATAAGCTGTATTGTTCTTCGGCACAGTAGTAATTTCATTAGTTTATACAGCATGCCCTCTTTCCAGACAGCAGTTAAATCAAGGAAAACTACAGAAGTTTTAAAATTTTGTTGAAAGCCCGCTTCAATGTATGATGTCAGCACCAGAACCTGGTCACAACAGCTGCGATTGGGCCTAAAGCCTGCCTGTTCTATCGGAACGTGTTCAAGGATGGTGTTGCTTATGCGGTTGTACAGTAGTCTCTCCAGTAATTTATATGTGCAGCTTAGTAGTGTGATTGGACGATAGTTTTGTGGGTTGTCAGTTGATTTTCTGGGTTTGGGAAGGGCTATGATCTTAGCTCTCTTAAATTCCTTTGGCAACACACCGGTGTTCATTATTTCCGAGAAGAAACGGGCGAGCCATTTTTTGGTATTTTTGCCAGCATGCATAAGAAATTCCGGGTGAACTCCATCAAACTCCGGGGCCTTTCCCATATTTCTATCAGCTAGTGCGTTGTTGATTTCCTCATAGCTGAAGGGTCTTGCATCTTCTGATTCATCTTGTAGTTTTGCCTTCAGGTCTCTGGCTTCTCTTTTAACTTTAATGGTATGGTTTTTTATCACGTTGGCATCTCGAGATTCTAGTAATGCGGTTAGCAACTTGGTTTGGTGTGACATCTGTGTTTTTGGTAGTCATCGTTGTAGCGCCTCTTAGCTTGCGTAATACACTCCAGGCCTTCCTGCTGGAGTGCCTGAGATCCAGTCCCTCCACTGTTTTGATCTAGCATTGTTGTCTTGCTGTGTCCAAGTCGTGGAGGAGATCTTCTGCGATTTCCAGATCACTACTCTCCATAAATTTCTCATAGAGCTGTTTGCTTTGTTCGTTCCATCCAGGGATATACTCCTTTCTGTTGCCCCTAGGGATATGTTTTTTTAGCTGTAGAGATGACAGCTCCTACAAATCAATTGTAGTTATTGGGTACAGGAGGTATGAAACAAACACACTTGTCAAGGTCAGTGGCATATTTTTCCCAATCGGCTCTTCGAAGGTTCCATCTCGGGTGGGGGAATTGATCAGACAAGAGGTATTTTTATGCCCACTTCAAGGAGGACCGGTCGGTGTTGCCTGTGAGGGAAGTCACCGAGAACTCTTCTTTGAGCAAGTAGAGGTTCATTCATGTTATTAGAGGTGACGAAGCAGAGGTCAGGATTATAATCTCTTCTCCATGCTGCTGATCTGAAGGTGCCACGTTCTTTAGTGTCAAAGACCAAGTAGATATTGGAAGTCTCAGTCCAGTGGGCGAGGGCTATGCTGCATTCATCATTCTGAGCATACTTCCATAACTCATGGTGGCTATTGAAGTCTCCCGCATATATAGTTGGGTGGCTCAAAAGAGGGAGGACTTGTTGAGGCCATTGGACATTTGGTGGCTTTTAGACATTAGCAAGCGTCAGTTCGCCCAACTTTGTCACGATCAAGCTGACATCATCATCACTTGATGCAGTAACAAATTTGATCTGCTCAATGTTGTTGTGGGCATATGTTGCTATGCCATATGCATAGTGGTAAGTTGCTCCTACAAGCTGGTAGCCATATATTCTCCCTCTTTTGTACATGTCTTCTTCAGTAGCAGCATGTGTTTCCTAGAGGAGTACAATGTCTATATTTTGGTCAAGAAGGAATTTTGAAAGGTATTTTCATTCTGATTTGCTAATTCCTTCAATGTTAAGATGACAGATTTGGATTTGGGGTCCGAGATTTCTAGTCAGTTGGTTCTTCAAACCATTCACTTCTGATTGCTGCATGTAGTTAGTAGCCAGGAGATCCATGGATAGACTGGCTGCCAAGGTCGCTCTAGCTCATTTAGCATTATCCAGGGTGCACCACGAGGAGGTGAGCTAGGATTGCACCCCTAGTTTCACATATATATCTTCTTCTTGAAATTTTTATTTAAGAACAGGATATATGTGGAACTACAAGGTAGGTGATTGTGTCAACCTTAGAAAGGAGTAGGAGCATTATCATGACAAAGTTTATGTAAAGGATTTCCTTAAAATACCTTGGTACAACTGCACATGCCTTACCATAACCAGATTTAGTTACCTAGGTTTAGTTTCTTGGAGAAGAGGAAATAGATCATCAAGAGATGGATGATCATGTGGTGAATGCTCCCTTAAGGGTTGAAACTTGTGTCAGAGAATTTAGTTGATATTTAGAAAAGCATTGTATGATACAAATGTATAAAGAGAGTTTTATAGGATAGATGTCAAAGAAACTTTTTTATACATGACAATTGGGAAAAAAACAAAGGGTTACTCCTAGAAGTTAAAGTATGCAAAGATGTGGGTACTATATTTTTTGTGCTTGAAGAGTAGTGACTCAGTGAAATGGTTACCAGAATTATTATTTCACTGAGTCACTACTCTTTCACTACATTTTCAGTGAAGGAGTTTAATCAGAGATATTATTATTATGATTCAGGCCTCCATGGTGTCAAAAGATTCATCATTGGAGGCCCATCTCACACCACTACTTGAATTCACTGAACTGTTTGGGCTCTCACCACTCTATCAATGCATTTCACGGTTCAACCACCCAACATGCAAAGAAACCACTTCACACCCTCTTGCTCACAGCTTCCTTTTTGTAAATTCCATGGATGGCTCCTTATCCTCCCTCCTTCCCCCTGTCCCACTAAGAACTCACCAGTGTCACCCCTGTAACTACCTCTCAGTAGTTCAGAAGTCTCAATCATATCACCTCTCCTTTCTACCAAACTCTGCAGTCCACATTCTCTCAGCCTATCTTCATAACTAACATTGTTATTGCAGATAACAAAGAAACCATTTTTGTTATCTGCCTCTGTACCTTTCCACAGTTAACTTATCCCCTTCAAATCTTGGGGACCTGTACTAAGCCCTGTGGGACTCCCAGATCAATTGCCTCCCCTGCTTCCTTCAGTACAGTTCCTCCAACAGAGTATGCAGCCTCCCATCGACGTCTCCCAAACTTCAAGACTTTACATTCAGCTACATTAAACTGATATACCCCATTCATTTGCCCATTTTATTCAAATCCCTCTTGCAGGGCTACCACATCTGCACTATTACTAATAACCTTTCCCAGCTTCACATCATCTGAAAATAACTGAATATCCTCCTGCAATCCATTGACAATGTCATTGATATAAAGGTTAAACAATTCAGGTCCCTGTACTGATCCCTGTGAGACTTCACTTTTAATACGCATAACCTTCTGCCTACTTGATATTACTACCCCATCCACAACTCTGATAACTTACTTACTATTATAATAACGAAATTAACTCGCATAAAATATTCTTTATTCGTAGAATTTTAGCCTGAGTATCACAGGCATCATCAATTTCGGACAAACAGGAAGATCTGCTTTGATCCAGTTAGAAGAACACAAGTCGTATATCCAGTACTTTGAGCCTGAACAGTCTGGACTTGCAGAGCATGCCATCAATACTAAACATAGAGTTCAGTGGAACAAGACAAAAATCATTCACTAAGGTCGGTTCCTAATGGAATGGCTTTACAAAGAAACATGCAAAACGTTACTTCACTCCCCTAACCTAAACAGATCCGATGGTCTACGTCTTTCCCCCCTTGTGGGAGATAGTACTCTATAAATCAGCAAATCTTTCCTAATTCGTAAATGTATACATATATATATATATATATATACTTTTTTTTTTTTTTGAGATAAATTTAGGAAAGTTAACCGTAGCTACTTAGGTGGCACTTTGTGAATATGGCAGTTATTGTTTAATTAGCCTTTGTACTTGTACTGATGATGCTTGTGATACTCAGGCAAAAATTCTATAAATAAAGAATATTTTGCATCAGTTGATTCCATTATTATAATAGTAAGTAATGTCTACTCACGGTATTTCCTTACTGAAACTCTCTGATACCTATCAGATAGCCAATTCTGAATCCAGTTCATTAACCTGACATCTAAGCCCATGTGCTGCAACTTAAATATTAGCTTATCATGTGCCTTATCAAATGCCTTTGTAAAATCCAAAAAAATAGCAGAATATGCCTTTCCTTAATTAACTGCTCTTGTCACTTTATTATAAAAGGCAACCTATTACTAAAGTAAGAGCATCTCTTAACAAATCCATGTTGCCTCTCAAAAATAACATGACGCTCATCTGCCCAATGCTGTATATGGTCCCTCACTATTTTCTCTGAGATCTTAACAACTACTGATGAAACACAAACTGGTCTATAATTTGACACTTCCAGTCTGCTGCCATCCTTATGCAATGGCACTATCCTACCCTCCTTCCACTCCTTGGGAATCTTTCATTTGGCCAGACTTTCATTGAAAAGCAAGGACAATGGAGCTTTCAGTTCTTTAGCACATTCTCTCAAAACCCGTGGCAAAATAACATACAGTCCGACTGCTTTATTGACATCTAGAGTATTCAGTATTTGAAACACAATCTACTCTTCCACTTCTAAATCTTGAACCTGCCCTATCCCTCTAGTATTAAAACCTTCTCAAAGATGAAATACACTAATAAAGTTTTTGTTGAAGAACTCCACTATGTCCTTTGCATCAGTCACTCTATATCCATTTTTATCCAACAACGTCATTTTTCCACAATCATTTCTCCTCCTACTGGCCACATACCGAAAAAATTCCTTAGGATTTTCTTTGGCTCTTGGGGCCAATCACTTCTCATATTCCCCTTTTTCCTTCTTTACCATCTTATATTCTTCATGAATCTGCTCTCCACCCATCTCCTTATATCCCTTCCATAACCTCTTTTTTGCCTATAGTACTGTTTGAGCTCTCACCACTCTATCAATGCATTTCACGATTCAACCACCTAACATTGCAAAAGAAACCACTTCCTATTGTTTGTAAAGTGGATGACAAACAATAGGAAGTGGATGACAAACAAACACTTCCTATTGTTTGTCATCCACTTTACACCAAATTGTGTCCTCTTCTTCACTTGTGGTGTATAGCTTACTATTGCTGCTAATAAATATTCCTTCACAATTTCTCAAGCACTAATGATATCTTTCCCTTCCAATTCCTCCCTCTATAGAACTGCCCCAAGTTGATATCTAAGACTATTATAATCACCTGCCTTATAATTCCACATACATTCATTTTTCTTTGATACTCCTGCATGTGTATTCATCTCCCTAGTCAAAACCACATGGTCACTCTCTCCATCTGGGGACAGAGATGTCATCTGAGTTAAAATCAGCTCATCTATACTATGACCAAATCCAAAACTCTTGAACCTTGTGTTCATTCTACTACATGTTGCATTAAGACATTTGTCCCTCAAGAATTCTAGAAATTCTATTCCCTTATTACTACAAGCAGTTTCATACTGCTGTAGTTAAAATATCCCATAACAATCATTCTTCTTGCACTTTCCAAGCTCAACCGCCTAAACATCTCCTGCTCCTCACCCTCTATGCCATCTCTCTCTGGCTTGTAGCAACACCCCACTAAATATATTGTCTTACTCACCTCTACCTCACACCATATGATTTCAAAACCATTAGTGCCATTGCCCTCCAAATCCTCCACTCTGAGTGGACATAAGTCATCACTTATCATAAGCAGTACTCCACCACTGTGTTTTCCCTTCCTATCCTGTCAAAAAATACTGTTACCTGCTACTTCTATTTCTGTTACTATATCATCAATGGAGATGTCTGGATGATAATTATGATAATGAAGAATATTGTAACCAAATCAGATAAAGAAAAGAGAGATATTGTTAGCAAAGAACAAAAAGACTATATAAGCTAATTATTTATTACACATAATTTGGTGCAGCATGAACATAGATTGCCTCGCACTATTAAATTGCAAAACAAACAAAGAAACAAACAAAACCAATATGCCTGCCTATTTTTTGTAAGTTTTGTCTTTTTATTGCTGTTATTCAAACCAAATTTTTTACAGAAAATATGGGGAATATTTCTTGGTAGATGTTAATGAAAAAAATATGAAAAACAGGACTTACAGATACTAGATCAGGGAAAAGAACAGGTAGCTGTAGTAATCAACGCTAAATATGGGGATAATCTTTTAGCTATTTCCATCTCTGATTAGTAGTGTGGTGTTCTCACAGCAGTTGCCGAATATCTGTCACCTGGAGATTACAAACACCCATGCGCATGGTAGGATTTAAATTTACAGTACAGTCTAGTTGGCCATGTGATTAATTGGATAGCAGTCAGTAACCAGTTAGCCAACCAGGCTGGCATTGACCAGAATATAATGATGATTGATACATGGTCCATCTCTTCCAAGCACCTTCATAGCATACTTAGAACAAGCGTCCTTGGCTTGATAGACCTGGATTCAAATCTTCCCTTTCAAGAATGTAAGGAAACTTTATAATTGCTATTCAACTAAAGATACTTCACATGATTAACCAGTCTCATATGAACATTGCATGAGTTTTCTGTCTGTAATACACAAACCAGCTTTAGAACTCATATATGTATACCTAATTTTTAATTTTCTCTGCCTTTATTCTTTGAAAAAATAATATTAATGTTATTATTTTTTTGAAATAGCCTTCCAGTTTCCTGAAAGGATACTATATGCACTCTAAAAATAATTCAATGAGTTCCTTCTCTATTCCCATTCTTAAGTATCTGTATTATAGGCTTCTTTTTTTTTTTCTTTTTTTAGTATATATAAGAAATTCTCTTCCTTTACTTTTCCTTGTAATGTTGTGATTTTGCATCAGATGGGACATTATGGAGTCTTAGAATTCTGTTATGTGCAGTGTTAAAATATGAAAAATCTGTCCTTGTGCATAAAAAAGGGATGTACAGTAAACCCTCGAATTAACGGACTAAGGGGGTGTCTGTTAAATCGAAAGTCCATTAAATCGAGAATTTTTTAAAATAAAAATATCTGTAACATTATACTGCCATTTTATCAATATTAGCACGCACTGTAATAACAAAAATATTGTTTTACACACAATTTTTAACACAATTTTCACACTTTTAGATAAATTAATGTGAAGTTAATGTTCGATGTTGAGGTACTTGGTTTAGGTAATCTTGCTTTGAAAAAACTATCAAGTTTTTTTTAACTTTTTAATTCTTCTGTTTTTTTTTTTTTTATAATTAACTCCCTAAAATTACGAAAATGTGTGTAATAAAACTGCTGCAGAAAGTCACACCATGCGACAAAAGAACCAATTACTGTGCGATTGGTGTGATCATATCCTAATCATTCACCGAACATGTTTTATAGCAGCGACTCATTTATGTTGGCTAAATTACTACAGTGTTTTTCCAACATATGATGGCCTATTTGCCAAAATTGGTTTAAAATGACAGGAAATTAATAACAAAAAATAACCTGTTAATTATAAGCAAATCTCGGTTAAAAAGCATTTAAAATTAACAGTGTTAATTTTAACAAGTGACATGTGGGCTAGAAATTTTGTCCATATCTGAAGTCCGTTAAATCGAGGGTTTATTGTATATATAAAAGGTGGAACAAATTTGGATTTTTATGTTTCCAGCTACAGCGTGTTTAGCCATGTATACTACATTTAGTTTAGGCATGAGAAAAGATGGTGTTTCTTTTCTCCAACCTACAGGCTGTGGATTGAGAATGTCTTGAAGATTATCATCCATTGTGAAACTATGAATCTGTTTATTGGAAACTTGAAGTATCTTGAAAAATAAATGTTCCATGTTTCATCTCCAGATCAAGGATTCTAGCTTAGCTGATCCTTAGTCCATCATGGTATTTTAATGTGTTAAAGGTTTCATTTTTGCTAGATGTTTAATTAAAAAAAAAAAAATTATATGAATCCTATCGATGAATGGTTATAAACCATGGATGGGTTAAGGATTCATAATCCAGAATCCATGCTCTAGAGCAATGTTTCTCAAACTTCAGATATCCGTGTACCCATTCCTAAATTTTCAATTATTACCGAGTCCTCCCTTATCAAAATAATAATGATAAATAAATAAAATAAAAAAGTATATTTCGTTGCAAATGTCTATTTTATTTGAATTTAGATGTACATGTAAACAAAAAGTATACTTTTATTTTTAATAGAACAAAACTGAATCACATAATTACTTTTTTATCAATCGCTATCCTACACTCTTCGCGTTATTGCAGGCTTGCAATGTACATTCGTATACGAACTTGAACGAAGATTCATGAGTGATCGCCCGCGAATTTGCAAACTATTCAAATGAAGCAGTTATCAAAATTTGAGTAGGAGAATTCATACATATTCTATAACTTATTGAGAAATATATACGTTTAAAATAATTCTTTTTTTTTCTTAATAATGATTTCATGCATTAATTATGCATAGCCAAAAATTGCCAAGTACTCTCTGATGAACTTTCATGTACCCCCAGCAGATATGCATATCACACTTTGCGAAACACTGCTCCAGAGACAAAACATGGAACTTTTTTCAAGCCATTTGAGGTTCCAGTAAGCATAATAGTTGTTGTACATTGGGTGATGAAGTGCATCTACCACCTAACGACAATTTGCAAACATTAATGTCCATAGTAGAATTCAAATCCATACTCTGTTTGTTAGAGAACAGGTGCATTATCCAGTTGATCAACCAGTTTGTGGGATTGTCATAAAAAAAATTTACTAAATGAAGTTGACTTTTAATTTAGTGAAATTAATTTTCCCTTTTCCTATTAGGAGGTAAGTATTTTTACTTTAGTATTTTAAAGAAAGATTCACTGTTTGAATGATCATTTTGATCCTTTCATTATAGCAAAATTTCTATAATGAAAGGCAGTAATCCATGCTTTTCAAGTATAGCAGATATAGTAAGGGACATGTTGAGTGAAGTCAGCTCATATTAAAATGAAAGAGCTTACACATGGAACATAAATTTCTGCATAAAATATTTTTTCCTTAGCTTTGAAAATAACAAAACAAATCCTTTTCCACGTGAATATAAATATAAATTTATTCATGTTTTCAGAAAATACCCAGGATTCATTTTCAGAACATAATGGTCTTTTAATATTAAAGAAGTGTCTCATATCAGGAATTATTTTAGTCATAGATAAAATCGATGAAGAAAGTATTGATTATGATGATACTGGACTCAGCAAGGAAAATCTTTTAGCTGTCATGGGAATAATTCATGTTATTGATGTTGCTGTTTCTAATCACAGTAAGCATTACTTTTGGTAGAAATTCTGTTACTACATTTAATAGTTGACATTTAACAGTTAATAGGTGAGGTTGCTAGAGTTCTGAGAGAATGTAATGGTAGATTTGAAGTATGCCAGAAAAAAAAGTGTTTTTAATCATTGCAAATTGTGCTACATTTTTTCAGTTAATACAAGTATCCTTCAGTAGTGTTGTAGTTTTTTCGTTCTTTATATTGTGTTTTATTGCTGGTTTATTCTTACTGAGAGAGCGAAGTCAGAGTCAGACGTGTTCAGAGATATCAAAGAAGAGTTTTCTACCATAAATTACACAACATAAGATAATTTGCAGTTGGGGTAATTGTACTTAGAAACATAAAACTTTTAATATAGTTGTAGTATTTCTTAGTACTTGTTTTTTCGTGCACTATTTGAATGATGGTGGCAGCCTCAGCTCAGTTTACCAATGGCTTGTCACCAAGTCCTCCCCCATTTAAGGATTACATTTTGCATAGCATATTATGGGATTTTGTGGTGTGCAGTTCTTGTGGCATGTATGCATCCCAGCAGTTGGATATGTGGAAAGTGAGAGATTGAGGAGTGCATATATGAGGAAATGTAAGAAATGAGAAGAGCTTTATGAGTTGGAGATTATAACAGACCTTGACAGCATTGTGTCAGAGGCAGGAGAATACCAATTCAGAGAGAGAGATGAGTAGTGTGATAGAGGGTGAGAATAATGAGCAGAATGTAGATGAAAAAATAACAGCTGGGAGCATAGAAAGTTTGAATCATTTTGAAGTTTTTGGAGATTGTTTTAGTTAGGAGGATGAATGGCAAGCAAGAGTGGATAGAAGAAAAGAGAAGGTGGAATGTCTCAGGAATGAGTGGAGAAGCATGAAAGAAGAGAGATTAAGTGAATAGAAATGATGAATGCAAAGCAAATCAGAGTAGGAGTGAGAGAGTTATGGGAATGATAGAAGAGGAGAGAATAGAAACAGTAGAAGAGAGGGAATGAGAAAAATGTGAGAAAGTGCTGGAACTAGGGATGGAGAGATGCCAGGACAAAGCTAAGTAGGGGAGCAAAGAAAGAAAGTGTTAGAAGAGAGAGAGAAAGCTATATATATATATATATATATATATATATAGAGAGAGAGAGAGAGAGAGAGGGAGAGAGGGAGTGTGTGTGTGAAGGATGCAGGTGAACAGGGAAGGAACAGAGTAGTAAGAGGGGTGAGGTATGGAGACTTGATGATTTATGGTGTGCAAGATAGAATGCCTAAGAGGTGTTTGCTTGGAGGAATGATAGAAAGTATGGCTATGGCAATTAAGTGGAGGTGAAAGTGGATGAGAAGATTGTGATGGGGCACGAATGACTTCAGAGGCAATGTGAATCAGGTGGCAAGAGATCTGAAGCTTATGCTTGAGGTTGTACAGAAGAAGACTCAGAGAGGAACGATAGTGTATATATGTGTTGCCCATATGTAATAATGCAGAGCTGAGGACAAGAGCATCAATAATGAATAGTATGATAGCTAGAATGTGTCAAAAGAGAGACTTGGAATACGTGTATGATTGTAGAGCTTTTGAGGACAGAAGGGAACTGTATGAGAGAGAGAGACGGCTTGCACTTGAATGAAGAAGGATGTAGGCATCCATCTGGAGAAAATAATTGCTGTTCTCTGAATGAGTCAGTGTGTCAATGCAGGAAAGTAGAACTATCTGGGTTGATGGTAACAGGAGTGGCCTCTTGTGAGAAGAGGTACTCGGGAGAAGGAGGTATATATCGGATAATGTTTAATCCAGTGGAGTCTGGATGGGATAATGATAGCTGTGGAAACAGTGACATTTTTATTCTTTATACTAATGTCAGGAGAATCCTGAATAAAGGAGATGAATTGGTAGTGCTGATAGCATCAGCCTATCCAAAGATTATTGGGATCTTTAAGACATCATTGACAGAAGATGATATACTAAAAGAAATAGAAGTAGCAGGGTACAGCATTTTTTGACAGGATAGGAAGGGAAAACACAGCGGTGGAGTACTGCTTTTGATAAGTGATGACATTGCCCTCCAAATCCTCCACTCAGAGTGGAGGATTTGGAGGGCAATGGCACTAATGGTTTTGAAAGCATATAGTGTGAGGTAGAGGTGGATAAGATATTTAGTGGGGTGTTGCTACAAGCCAGAGAGAACATAGAGAGTGGGGAGCAAGAGATGTTTAGGCAGTTGAGCTTGGAAAGTGCAAGAAGAATGATTGTTATGGAATATTTTAACTAAGAAATGGGAAGAGGAAACTGCATGCAGTAATAAGGGAATAGAATTTCTAGAATTCTTGAGGGACAAATGTCTTAGGCAACATGTAGTAGAATGAACACGAAGTTCAAGAGTTTTGGATTTGGTCATAGCATAGAAGAGCTGATTTTAAGTCAGATGACATCTCTGTCCCCAGATGGAGAGAGTGACCATGTGGTTTTGACTAGGGAAATGAATACACATGCAAGAGTATCAAAGAAAAATGAATGTATGTGGAATTATAAGGCAGGTGATTATAATAGTCTTAGATATCAACTTGGGGCAGTTCCATGGAGGGAGGAATTGGAAGGGAAAGATATCATTAGTGCTTGGGAAATTGTGAAGGAATATTTATTAGCAGCAATAGTAAACTATACACCACAAGTGAAGAAGAGGACACAATTTGGTGTAAAGTGGATGACAAATAATATCAAACAGGAACTACAGGTAAAAAAGAGGTTATGGAAGGGATAGAAGGAGATGGGAGCAGATGCATGAAGAATATAAGACTCAGGCCAGGAGAGTGACTAGTATGGTAAAGAAGGCAAAAGTAGAATATGAGAAGAGAATGGCCCCAAGATCCAAAGAAACTCCAAAGGAATTTTTTCAGTGTGTGGCCAGTAGGAGGAGAAATGATTGTGGAATAATGACACTGCTGGATAAAAATGGATATAGAGTGACTGATGCAAAGGACATAGTGGAGTTCTTCAATGAACACTTTATTAGTGTATTTCATCCTGGAGAAGTAGGTTTTAATACTAGAAGGATAAAGCAGAATGTGCAAGAGGAGAGTGCATTTCAAATACTAAATACTCTAGATGTCAATAAAGCAGTGGTACTAGATGTTATTTTCCACATGTTTTGAGAGAATGTGCTGAAGAGCTGACAGCTCCATTGTCCTTGCTTTTCAATGAAAGTCTGGCCAAATGAAAAGTTCCATGGGAACCTTTTATTTGGTGGTAGCAGACTGGAAATGTCAAATTTTAGACCAGTTTGTGTTTCATCAGTAGTTGTTAAGATCTCGGAATAAATAGTGAGGGATCATGTACAGTATTGAGCAGATGAGTGTCATGTTATCTTTGAGAGGCAACATGGATTTGTTAAGGGGATGCTCTTGCTTAGTGTCCAGATTTCATGCTTATGCTCCTCATTCATCCATTTCCCACCTACCTTATTCAGCCTTTTGGCCTCTGGAAATACATTCACACATTGATGCTGTTATGTATTTCTTTGTCAGTTCCCAAGCATCATTTATTTCCTCACCACTCATCTCCTCATTCCATGTTATAGTTCCAAGTAAGCTTGTCATAATCACCAGCCTTATAATTAACCATATATCCTTTCCTCACAAAAGTCTGCATATAACTAGTCACAACCTAGGTGATTACTTCATGATCACTCTCACCAACTGGAGAGTGTGAAACCACTCAGAATTACATCTTCTAATGAAATTATCATATCTAAAACTCTCGATCCTCTCGTGCTCTCTTTTACTTGCTGCCTGAGATAGTTATCTCTCAAGTACTTGAGAAATTCATTTTCATTATTCCCAAATGCTATCTCTTCATTCCAATCTGTACTGCCATAATTAAAATCGCCCATAATAATTATCCTTCCTTTGGTCACTAATCCAAGTTGTTTATACATTTCTTCATCACCACCCTCCACATTTCTGGGCTTATAGCAACATTCAACAAAATATGTTTCCCTGTCCATCTACACTTTACACCACACTGCCTCATAACCATTGCCACTATTTTCCTCTTTCATGTCTACCCTATGTGGACATAATTCCCCTGCCATCATCAGCAGCACTCCCCCCCTTCCCTTCCATTCTTGCCCTTTCTATCCTCACTAAAAATACTGTATCCTTCCATTTCTATTCTTGTTAGAATATTATCTTCATTCAACCATATTTCACTTCTTTCAATGATTTTGGGACGAATAAACTCAATCAGATGAAGCCATTTCATCTCCCCTTTTTTGATACATCAGCATTTGTAAACTAACACAGTAATGCATTTTAGATCTATAACCAGTCCTATCCAAGCCACTTTTTGGTTGGGATTTCTCTACCACATCTGCCCAGTCACCTTTGTTACCACTTACCACACATATCTATTCAGTCTCAACTTCCCCACCCCTATCACAATATATTCTATCTTCATACACACATTCACTACCACTTTCAACATCCACTCTCGCTTGCCATATCTCCCTGTCACACCAAGTCTCTCCCTGATTTCCCTCTTCCTCTTGCATTCCCATTCTCTCTTCATCTCTCACACTATTACTACTGTTTTCACTGCCAAGCACTTCTGTCTCTTCAATACCATTCTCCTGATTTTTCACTTCATCTCTTGCATTCACTCCAAAGTCATTCAAATGCAGCTTATCATACTTGTATAATTTTATTCTTCCCTCAAACACATGCCATACATTCACAAACTGTTCTCCTTCTCCTCACACAGTTCTGCTAGCATACCATTCATGATTTTGGCTTTCCATCACAACTCATCCTTGTCATACTAACACTGATAACCTTTCCTATTACACTGTTATCTTTCACTCTTCTCACTAACCTTCTGATATTCGCCCTGACATGCTCCTTATGTCCACTTAGATCATTTGTCTCCACAATCACCACTAACTCTCTCTTGCTCATTTCTCCCTCATCTCCAATGCCTGAATTATCCGACTCATTCTCTCTCCTGGATAACAGATCTTGTGTACTCTCTCATTAATTAATCCTCTAACTATGGAATCTCTATGTACTGCTATCATTGGAATTACTCATCACCTGTTTTACTTTTTTTTCTTTCATCCTGTTCTCTTGCACACTTTCATCAGTTTCTACTAAACGTCTAACATCACTCTGCATTTTCCTCATTTCATTTTTCATTTTTAATAACTGTCATCAAGTCTTGCATTCCGACAATTTCACTCTCTGTCACTCACTGAGTCTCGCTACCTCTCATTCTGCCATTCCTCATTTATACTTTCTTTTGCTCCCTTATCACTAACTTTTGCTTCCACATTCTTGCATTTTAATTTCACTGCATTTTTGGTGTATTAAATAATTATTATTATTCAGGCCTCCATGGAGTCAAAAGACTCATCGTGGGAGGTCCTTCCTAAGAACATAAAGTCTGTCAAGACTCATCGAGGGGAGGTCCCCCCCCTAAGAAACACAGTCTATCATACCACTCCTTAAACTCGTTGACCGTTCTCACTCTCACCACTCCATCAGGCAATGTATTCCACGGTTCAACCACACTCCATGCAAAGAAACCACTCCTCACCCTCTTGTTCACAGTTTCCTTTCTCCAAGAATGAAATAAATAAGATACTTGTTAAGTTGCTGAGACACCAAATCTAGATTAATTTGTGTATCTTTAGTATATTATTGGAATTTTGGTGCAATTATTGTACTAGTGCATTTAGTAACATTGCTGTTGAAATAGTGTTAGTTTGTAATATTCTGATAAACTTGCTTATAAACTTAAACTCCTCACAACAGGTCACCGTGTAAAGTAACAATTAAAGTTATTATTACGGAGGAGAAACTTTCTCCAGATGAGCAGAAATGTTGATGCAGAGATAATGATAATATAACTAAGCAAAATCTGACTTTGGAAATATCCCGATTAAAAGAAATGATTAGAAAATCAACTAAAGAATTGGTAAAGTTGAAAATGTTTAATAAAATTTAGACAGGATAAGAAAAAAATCAGAACAAGAAGAGGTAGGAAAGCACTGAATCTGGTAATAATCATAATGATAATAACAAGGTAAGTGCATTAAAATCTAAGAAAAAAGAGGTGATCTGGTACTTGGATTCAATCATAGAGTTTGTGCTTGCCAAGGGAGTCACTCAGCAGAAAAGAAAAGTAACAGAGATGGCATTTCTTGTTGTAACTAATAATTTAAGTAGCGACAAAAATAGTAAGAGAGAGGATATGAAGAAATGAGAAAAAAATGTGAGAAAGTAAAACTTGTTGGTTTTGCTACCCAGATGCAACAGTACCAAGTTAAGAAGGAGGACAGTGATAGCAAATGATTCAATGTGCAGGCCATGTAGAAGAAATGAATGCATGATTTTAGATGTGTGGAGTGTGTTTGATGGGAGAAAAGACTTCTATAAGAGGGAGGGCCTGCATTAAATGGATTTTTGGCATCAGGAGCCTGGACAAATTACTTATTGGAATAAGTGTTAATGCAAAGTCAAGGAAACTATGATTGGGGGAAAGACCTAGAATGGGGAAAATGTGTCTGAATGTTCAGCTATGGTATTCAAATCTGATCAAGACTGAATGGCTTTGAACATGGTTATGCATTTGATAAAGGGAAGAAAATGTACACTTTTGGTTGACCTTTTCAGTGTGTCTGTGGAGAGAAAAGAAAAAGGAATATAAGAAAGCCAAACAGATTGCATATCTAATTATAAGAAAAGGCCAGGCGGTATTTTTTTATTTATATATACAAATTCCATGAGTATCAGAAACAAAGGAGTTAAGTTTGTTGCTTTATTGAATATGTTGTGGAGCTAATATTGTTGGCAATAGTGAAACCCAGCTATCAGAATCAGTTATTGTAATTGAGATTGAGTGTAAAGGATATAGTATTTTAGGAATGACAGAAGAGATACCCAAGGAAGGAAAGTACTACTAATGATAACAGACGACTTGAATCCAGTTAGGGTAGAAATGCATGAAAACAATAATGATCCTATGTAGAAACTAAACTAAACAGAAACTAAAACTTATGTGAAATAAATTTGTTAGTTGTAAAATTTTTGCCTATGTATTTGCCTATGCCTATGTATGAGGATGCCTATGATAATAGGCATCCTCATACATAGGGATGACAGAACATTGAAAATGGAATACAATATAAAATTTCAATTAAAGAATCATTTTCATAAAGTGTCACTGTAGCATTAATAGGAATTAAAAGGAGTTAATAGGATCTTCAAAATGTTCCATGTAGGACAACAAACGGTTACTAAAAATTCAGAATTATATAAAAAAAAAAAAAGTAGAATAATATAATAATTAGGAATATGCATAAAAATGATGTAATAATATTTCTCATAAAGGAGATAACCAAAGGCCATAAAATCTGTTTAAGTTCAGTTCATATCTACCATACTGTAGGTTTAGGAGAAATGTGTTTATGGAGATGATCTTCAAAATGCTCCATGTAGTAATTTGCAAGGGTTGGAGTGATGGGACTGCCCATGACTCTTCCTTTAACTTGTTCATATAATTTGTCTTGTACACCGAAATAACCAGAGTGGATTATAAAGTCAAACAATTTGATGATATCAGTAAATTAATAGTATCTGCCAAAGTAATGTTTATGAAAAGAGATACTACATCAAGACTAAATAAAATATCTGAAGATTCTAAATGTAGACTACAAGCTTCTGTTTTAAAATCTTGATGTGAGAAGTAGATTTTCCAGTAAATGAAGATGATAAAGTAGATAAGTATTTAGAAACTTTATATGTGGGACAGCCAATGCAGTCTACTACTGGCATTCATGGAACACCTAGTTTATGAATCATGGGAAGGCCATATAATCTAGATGGATAAGCATAAAAAATGTTTCATTTTTTCCAGAATTCTTCATCCCATCTGGAAATATTATCAATCAATTTATTGAATTTATTCATATTTTTGAATATGACATCTCTCTCCAAATAAGTTACCTATTATAGACTTTTTTATTTAAAATAAAGAGCCAAGAGGCTTAAATTCAGCGACATAAAAATTATTTTATATTTGAGTTTCTTATTCGGCTTTGAAATAATGTGGAATTTAATATCCCCTTAATTTAAATAATAGACTTTTTTTTTTTTTCATTTTATAGATATAGGCTTGCATTCATTTCCTACTGAGACTGCCAACAAAGTTTGTTTTCAATCAGTTATGATTCTTTTCAAAGCAAAACTACCACCTTCTAACCTAACTCCATCAGCGTTCAAATTCAAAGCACTCAATTCTCTAAAAAAAAGAATAATAATTTTATCATTACTTGGACAGACAAGGGTAAAGCAGTAGTCATACATGATAAAGAGAATATTTTAGAGAAAGATTTCCTTAATGCTATGTGATTTCTCTACTTATCTGATCCGACTTCTAGCCAAGTCAGATCAGATTAATCAAGTCGGTAAATTGATTGATAATATTTCCAGTTGGGCTGAAGAATTCAAGAAAAAAACTAAAACTTTTTCATGCTTATCCACCTAGATTATATGGCCTTCTAAAGATTCATAAACAAAGTGTTCCATGAACGCCAGTAGTAGACTGCATTATAGTGGCTATCCCACTATAAAGTTTCTAAATATTTATCTACTTTATTATCTTCATTTGCCGGAAAACCTACTTCTCACATCAAGAGCTATCTAGATTTTAAAACAAAAGTTTGTAATCTAGAACCTTCAGATATTTTATTTAGTCTTGATGTAGTATCTCTTTTACAAACATTACTTTGGCAGATACTATTAATTTACTTAAACAAGATTTTCCTCCTGGTATCATCAAACTGTTTGACTTTATAATCCACTTTGGTTATTTCGGTATACAAGACAAATTATACCAACAGTTTGAGGGAACAGTTATGGACAGTCCCATCACTCCTACCAAATTACTACATGGTGCATTTCTCCTAAACCTATAGTATGGTACAGATATGTAGATGATGGAAAGGTTCATCATCAGATTTAACACGTTCGCTGCCAGCTATGAGTATACTAGTATGATGCTTACCGCCAGCAACGAGATTACTACTGACCTTGAAGAAGTGAAAATGCTTGGCTTGTGGAGCTAGCATCAAAGCTGTGTATTCTCATAGATAGTATATGCTCTGCACAAGCCAACTACGAGTATACTCGTATGACGCTTACTGCCGGCAACGAGATTACCGTACTGACCTTGAAGAAGTGAAATTGCTTGGCATACGGGAACAGACTATGCAGAAGTAGCGTGACAGCGAACGTGTTAAAACTATTCATTTCAAGAATAAATATGATTCATCCAAGAATTCAGTTTATTTTAGAAGAAGAAAAAAAATCAACTATAGCTTTTTTAGCTATTTCAATTCATTGTCAACTAGATGGTAGTTTAAAATTTTCTGTTTTTAGAAAAGAAAGAAACTCATACTGATTGTTATATCCATGCTAATATGTTAATATAATAAATTTAATGTATATTTTGATATTAAAGTGATCGTGGAGTTGGATAAGGGAAATAGCTACTCAGTGATACTGCTAGACTTTGCAAAAGCATTTGACAGGATTCCACATAGAACTCTATTGCATAAATTGGAGCAAATGGAGATGGATCTGAATCTGGCGATTTGGATTAGAGGGTGGCTGATGGACAGATATTATTATTATTATTTTTACAGGTATCTCCATAGACTCATCGTGGGAGACCCAAACTATCAAAACAATATCTATCATATCTCTTCTTGAATTCATTTACAGATGAAGAATACACAACTGAGTCAGGTAATGCATTCCACTCATTCACCACTCTCCAGGCAAAAAACCTCGTTCTCACACTCTTGTTAACCACACCTTTACTTAATTTCCAGGGATGACCTCTTATTCTTCCATCACTATACACAGCTGAAATATTTCCCCTGCATCAATCTTATAAAAACCTCTTAGTAATTTAAATGTTTCTATCGTATCCCCTTCTCTCTGACTATCAATCAACCTCTGAAATCCACAAGCTCTCAATCTATCAATGTAGGGAGCATTTTTTACATCATTCACCAACTTAGTCACTCTCTCTCTCTCTCTCTCTGAACTCTCTCCACAACTTCCTCATCTCCAAGGGATCCAGGTGACCAGACTTGAAAACATTAATCCAAATGTGGAAGTATCACACCTTATAAAGGAGAATAATAACCTCTTTATCTCTGGATGTTAGTGTGTTCTTTAATGACCAAGTAATCCTATGTGCAATCTTGGACACCTTAAAAATGTGTCCTCTGAACTTCATCTCCCTATCTACCAACACCCCCCAAGTCCATAGCCTCAATCTCTTGGAGTACTGTTCCATCAATGTAGTACACAGCTGGTAATCTTTTAATTCCAAAATGCACAACTTTATACTTTTCCACATTGAACTGACATCCATTACCTTTTGCCTATTTTGCCAATTTATTTAAATCATCCTGCAAACTCTCAACATTAACTTGATTTTTTATTGCGCTACCCAACTTTCCATGATCAGGAAACAACTGAATATCTCCTTTCAAGCCATTTCCAATATCATTTATATACAAATTAAACAATAAAGGCCTACCCAACTTTCCATGATCAGGAAACAACTGAATATCTCCTTTCAAGCCATTTCCAATATCATTTATATACAAATTAAACAATAAAGGCCAAGCACAGAGCCCTGAGGCACACCAACGGTCACCTGTCTCATCCTGGACTCTGCTCCTCCATACACCACCTTCTGGTATCTCTCCCTGAGCCATTCTCTTATCCATATCACCAGTTTAGTATTCATCCCCATCTGCTCCAATTTGCACAGCAGTATTCCATGTGGTATCCTGTCAAAAGCCTTAGCAAAATCAGAAGTACCACTGTGTAGCCGTTTCCTTTGTCCAATTCAGATGACTTCTAATTTAAAAAGTTAATAAATTGCTAAGGCAGGATTGACCTTTAACAAAACCATGTTGGCTCCTGTAGAGTATCATATTCTGATCCATCCATTCTTGAATTCTGTCTTTAACCAACTTTTCCAATACTTTTACTACCACACCCGAGATGGTGATTGGTCTGTAATTAACTGCCACAGTCTTAGAGCCACTTTTATGCAAAGGAACTACTTTGCCTTCCTTCCACTCCCTAGGGACCATACCAGAGTTCAAACTTAAGTTAAATAACCAAGTAAGAGGCGTTGACAATTCCTTTGAACATTTACGCAACCCCCGAGCTGATATTCCAGCTAAACCTGCAGCAATGTTTGCATTTAAATTCTACAATATACTAAGTACCTCTGATTTATTAACTTTAATTATCACATTTAGTTATTGCTACAGATACAGAGATATCCTCACTTGGGTAATAGACTTGAAAAGTGATTACTCAGTAACTCTACTATTAAATCTGAATTGGTCACCTCAATACCATCAGCACCCACTAAGGTTATCCTTCCAAAGTCATTCTTCCTTTTACTTGTCACATAGCGGAATAACTTTGGGATTACCCTTGATCGCCTTAGCTAAGATCTTCTCATAATATGATTTAGCTTACTATGCTGGTAACCTTCCTAGTTTGAGCCTTGTACTGCTCATGGGTGTACTAATTGCCCTTTTCCTTGTAGCCAGCCTGGTTGGCCAAGTGGTTAGCGTTTCCGCTCTCCAGCCAAAAGACCGCGGGTTCGAATACCGCCGTCAGCATGGATGTTTGTGATTCTGTGAAAATACTAGTGGTGGTGGTGGTGGCGGCCGGCTGTAGATGACGTTGGTGTAGTTGTGGTTAGTTGTAGTTGGTGGATTGAGTGGTGGAGACAGAGAGCTGTAGAGTAGGTGCCCTCCTTCAATGAGTCTTTGGACTCCTTGGAGGTGTCACGTAATAATAATAATAAAAAAAATTCTCCATAATAATTTCTTTTTTTGCAGATCAAGCCAGTTACTACTACTCATCCATCTAATGCCTACTTGTTTGTCTTCCTGACCATGGGAATACATTCTGATATCGCCTTCCTCAGATACCTGCTGATTTTATCCCATGCACTGCTAACATCTTTTCCCTGCAATATGTTCTGACATGGGATGGCTGTAAGCTCACTCCAATGCTTGTTATAATTACCTAACTTGTAGTTCCATATATACCCCTTCATAAGAGAGAAATCCACAAATTTTTCAACATTCCAAGTTAATACCACATGATCGCTCTCACCAATTGGAGGTAACGAGGACACCTTACTTATGCATATGTCCTCTGAACCAATGACCAGGTTCAACACTCTCACACCATGAGTCCCTTCAGTTATGTGCTGTTTCAAGTAATTATCTCTTAGGAGGTTTATGAATTCCATTTCCTTTTTGCCACGTGATATTTCCTCCTTCCAATTGATATCACCATAATTAAAATCCCCCATAATAATCGCTAACCCTGCACTCATTGCACTAATTTGCTGATGCATGAATTCAATATCACCCCTTGTACCCCCTGGCCTATAGCAGCAGCCAACTGTATATTTGGTTCCGTTGGTCACTTGGTCACTATTTCACACCAGACTGCCTGAAGTGAACTATCATTCACATGTCTATCCTCTTGATATACTACTTTCTTTGGCTGCAACTAATCAGCTATCATCAACAGTACTCCTCTTCCCCATTGTCTTCTCTATACTCTCTGAAATTACTGTACCCATTACATTCAATTCCAGTAACCAAATCATCTGCTGACAGCCAAGTTTCGCTAACTCCTACAACTTTTGGTGAGATTGCACTGACTAATGCCAAAAATTTTGCCCTCTTATTTTGAATGCTTCTTGCATACAAAAATTGCTGATTCCCTTTAGTTCTTGTACCAGCTTTAGATACATGTCAGTAATTTTAGTAGTCCCATGCTGATTTTTATTCACTCTATTCTGCAATTTATTCCTTGAATAAGGATTAACAAATATACATTCACTGCATAAGTTTCTCCCTCTTACACTCAACCTTTTCAATTTTAGTTTCCCTGCCCAATTCAACTTGCTAAGAAAAAAACAGCAACTTCTTCAATCACTTATGGCCTTCCATGTTCAGATGCAACCCATCTCTTCAATACAGCTGCCTTTTGCCTTCAAACACACTCCATACATCAACAAATTCCAGACTTCCTTTTTTTGCACATTCTTGCAAACATATCATTCATTATTATCACTTGTCTACTTAACTCATAATTGTCAAAACGAGGCAGCATACACATTATCCTCCCTTTGACACTTTTCTTTTTCACGATATCTAACAGCGTTCTTAAATCTTTTGCTTCCCGATTTATACTACCACTCAGGTCATTTGTACCCACCATAACTATTATCTTTTCTGCATCATGCCCTCTCTTTATTGCTAAAGCCACTCTCTCTATTGCCACCAGCCAAGCACTCTTCAGGCATACCGCTCTCCATACCCTTAATCATAGAATCACCATATATTGTACCACTCATAACTTCATTCAAATCCAAACAAGCGTCACTCACGGCCTCATTTTCTATGCTATTCAGCATGACTCTCCCAGTTTCATTACTTTCCCTCAACGCTCTTTTACTTACTCCCTCACTTTCATGACATCTCATTTCTTCTAGACCCTTAGTGCTTTCATTCTGTTGACTCCCAATCACTCCCATACTATTTATTACTTCATCATTCACCAAAGACTCTACCTTACTTAATCCTGTTCTAGTTACTTCAGCTAAAGTAATCTCCATAGTCCTGATTTCTCTATTCAACACATTTAACTCAGTTTTAATTTCCAGAACCTCCTTACTGAGCACTTCCAATTCCTCTTGCAGGAGATGAAGGTCACTTTTCATTTTCACGAACTCCTGCCGAAGCTCTTCCGCTATGGTCCTGACATCTGCTTCCATTCCTAATCGCTCTGGTCTATCCCGACACTTCTCACATATATCAACGTTTTCATTCTTCTCATTTAGCCAAACAGTCCACAGATCCTTCACATTCTTCTGCACATACATACAGCATATGTATGATATACATATGTCAAAGAGTGGTTTATGGAGGAGTCAAGTTCAGGAGAAGACAGGTGACCAGTTGTGTACCACATGATTCAGTACTTGATCCTCTGTTGTTTAATTTGTACATTAATGATACTGGAAATAATTTGACAAGGAAGGTCGGTTGATTTCTGATGATGCAAAACTGTGAAGAGTGATAGTAAATAAAGGCAGTGTAGAAATCTTGTGGGGATGACTTAAATAGACTGGTATTATTGTTAAAGGTAAATGGCTTCAGTTTAATATTGCCAAGTGTAATTTGATGCACTTTGGGAATAATTGATCACAAGCTGTGTATATTGCTGGAATTGAGCTGAAGGAAACTGATAAGGCCAAGGACTTTGGGAGTGATGATGAACAGGGGGATTGAAGTTTAGAGGGCATGCAAAGGTAACCAAAACAACACATCAGATTATATGACTGTTGAAGAGCACACTAACAAGTAGGGATAGAGAAGTTATTCTTTCCCTTTATAAGGCCACATCAGGACTACTGTGCACAGATCTGGACACCTGGATTTCATGGAAAAGATCTGGACACCTGGATTTCATGGAAAAGATCTGGAGGTGAGTGACAGATTGTGGCAAGTCTGTGGAATGCTTCTTCTGAGAATAGATCGACGGTCTGTGGGCTTCAAAAATCAGCTGATAGGTGAAAAAGAGACATGATAAGAAGAGTATAAGTTATTAAAGGGGTTTTATAGAACTGACACTGCAGATTTTTTTTTTTCAGTACATTGCAGTAAGAGAACAAGAGATCACGAATGGATATTGTATTAGAATGTGGTTAGAAAGGATATTAAGAATGGGTGGAAGGGGTTTCCAGAGGTGGTTGCAAGTGCTTCATCAGTGTACGAGTTTAAAGAGAGGTAAGATAAATATTGTATGAATAATGGATTAACCGCAATGAGTCTTCTGACTCCATGGAAATACCTGTATAATAATAAATAATAATATTTGTTATAAATATATAATATATATTTAATAAAATAAAATATATATAAAATAAATTATATATAAATAAAGTTCTAAAACCTTTTAATATTGTAGTGTCCTTTTGTCCTGTCAGGAAGATTTCTACCTTCCTTTCTTTACTTAAAGGCAAATTTTCTCCACTCAATCTTCCAGGCTATCAACCAGATCCCATGATTCTGAGGAACATAAATCTTACATCCTTTACCATGAATTGGAACAGCCTGACCTAGCAGAACATGGCATCTTGACCAAACATAGTTTTTTTTTTTTTTGAAAGAAAACTAAGCTTTTACATAGAAGTAGGTTCCCCATAGAGAGCACTTATATAAAGAGAGTTGTGAGACCTTTCTACACTGACCGAACTTAAACAGATTCGATGGCCTTCAGTTATCCCTTTTATGGGAAATATTATTACATAATTTTTATTCAAATTCCTGATTATTATATTATTGTACTTTTTTATTTATTTATTATAATTGGGAATTTTACTGACCATTTGTTGTTCTGTTAATGCTATAGTGGCTCGTGGCTCTTTTTGAAAATAATTCTTTAATTTTAATTTTATATTGTTCCATTTTCAATGCACTGAGGATGTCTATGATACATAGGTGAAAATTTTACAACTAATAAATTTATTTAATTTTTCTAATTATGTCAACTTACTTACCGATATTAAAGCAACTATTTGCTGAGATATATCCACCAGGTGTATGTAACCTTTTTCACACTGCTATTGCTACATTGAATGAACCATTAGAGATACACGAGAATGAGGTTGAAGAACTGTTGCATAACCAGAATAAGAATTCAGCATTAGAGAGAGAGATACAATATTGCCACCTATGCAAAAGGCATGTTCAGTTGAATTGGCAAGGCCTTTGACATGTTTGTATAACTTGACTCTCAGCTCAGGAATGATACCACAGGAATGGAAGGAATGTATGATAGTTCTGTTGTACAAGGGTGATGCAAAAACCAATGTATCAAACTACTGACTTATCAATATCTCTGTTGTAGTGGCAATGATTTTAGAGAAGTTAGTAGGAACTTGCATACAGAATGGGTAGACAAACAAGCTATACTCTGAAAGGAGGCATGGGTTTGCTAAAGGAAGGTCATGCAACTTTAGCAATTTGTTCACATAAATCCAGAGTAATTTATTAAATATTCTAACCAAGTGAAAAATAAACTTTCAACATCTTTCTCTAAATCCAGAGTAATTTATTAAAAAAGGTGGCACACCGTTTGGCAACTCCTATAGGTAGAGATGACCTTGCTAATGCTTCGGGCTGGTATCTCCACTTGGGCCTGGCTCCCACCGAAGAGACCTCAATAAAGGTCGAAACTAGTCTGGGTAGTGGCCCTTCCCTTAATGCATAACATTAGACATATCCGCAGGAGATGTGTTTTGCATTATGGGAGATACTGAGATAGGAGTGTTAGTAGCTTGCTCCACCTTTGCAAGGAGGCATCCTGGTGTTGCACTACCTTACCCCAGTCCTGAAGATACTTTCAGGCACAAACTTTGTTTGCTCACACTTGGATAAAGGATTAAACTAAATTTATTATATTTCATGGCAGTTATGGCTGAGTTGAATAGAAGGAATGGATGCACTATGATACTGTTGGATTTTGCTAAGGCATTTGATAGGATACCACATGAATGGCTCTTGCATAAACTGGAGAATATGGCTTGCAATATGAACTCTTGACTTAGATAAGAGGATGGTTGACAGAAAGGTGTCAAAAAGTGGTATACAGTGGTGTGAATTTACCAGATTTAAGGTGATCAGTGGTATACCCCAGGGTTCAGTCCTTAGACTATTGTTGTTCAGTCTGTATGTTGATGACAGTAGGAAGGATCTAACAGGAGACGAGCAATCAGGGATACTACTGATATCCAGCACTTACAGAATGATTTGAATGGTCTGAAAATTTTAGTTTAATGTTAGTAAGTGTAAAATTATGCACTTTGGCATGATGAGATTTTGAACAACATATTATATTTGCAGGATTAAGCTACAAGGATTATGCTAAAATTTTCACCTAGGGATCTCGCACTAATGATGAATAGAAATTTGAAGTTCGAAGGAAACATAACAAAAATTGCGAATATATCTCAGAGGATGGTTGTGAGTTTGAAGCGAGCCTTGACATGTAAGGATAAGTCATTTTGTCTCTTTGCAAGACTTTGATAAGACTACATTTGGACCTACTATGTGCAGATTTGGTCTCCTGGGTTCCAAGGAGATAAAGAAGCTGTGGAAAGGGTGCAAAAAAAGAGTTACCAAGATTGTATTGGGACTATGGAATTTAGATTGAGGACAGATTGCAAGTATGTTGCCTAATACAGAACCTAGTTAACAGAAAAAAGAGGGGTGACATGATATAGGTCTACAAACTTCTGAATTTGTTGTTATAGGTCTGATGAAATTTTTATTTATATGAAAGGTGGGGAGAGAATACTGGGGAACATTCATTGAAGTTAAGTTTCTTTGTGGGTAAGAAAGGAGTAAGAGATAGATTTTTCTCTCACAGACAGTGAGTGAGTAGAATAATTTACCTTTTGAGGTAGTGAGTGCATTTAGTGTGAATGAGTTTAAAGGAAGGTATGACAGTTGGTTTAGATAATGTATAGCCTACCTTGATGAGTCCTTGACTCCCTGGATGTCTCAGATAATAATGATAATAATAATAAACACATTGTTACTGAATAATTTTGAGTAAAAATGTAATGGGATATATGATATTATAGTTTGTTTACATCTTTTAGGAAAGAATGCTGAAATTGTGGGAAGATTAGGAATCATATCACTGCTTGTAAATATGCTTCATTTGAATATTTGTGATTTGCAGATGCAAATTAAAATAATCCTTACACTGGGTCACTGTGTGGATGCATATGGTTTGTATATGATGTTATATATAAATATATTTGTGTATATTATAAAAATATCAAAAAAAAAAACCTCTCCTCATCTTTAGAGGTATACCTGTGGTATAATTAAAATTAATAACTTAACACATATAAAACCAGCAGTAATAACTTTAATGAATTAAAGGTACAAATATTTCGTACTGAAAGTAATAATACATCATCAGTGTAGAACAAGCATGTCAAACTCAAAGGTTAACACTGGCCAAATAAACGAGGTTTAAGTTTATGTGGGCTGCAAAAAACAAAAACTTCAATTTTCATCAAAACTCAGGTTTATTTTGAAAAGTACAGTATAAAAAAAGAACGAGAACAACGATAAAATTAATGTTTTCTCCCTGACACTTGGCATCTGTTCTCTGCTATCTTTCCTACTTCGGGGGAAATCTTGTTCGCAGTGATTACTTTCAAAACTGATCCAAGGTGAATGTCATTAATTCTGGATCTGACAGGAGACTTATTTCCCATCATAATTGTAAATAACTGCTCACACCGATAAGTACTTCCAAACATGGATGTAATTTCATATGCGAATTTTCGAGTATTTTTAAACCTGGCAGGTAAATATTTGTAAAATCCAGGCACGCCAACTTCACTGAATTTTGCCTTCAAATTTGAATCGCGCTGGATCTCAATTACCACCATTTGCATTTGATTAGGTACTGATTCTATATTTATTGAAAAAATTGAAGAAAACAAACGAAACTTGTCTTCCAAAAATTTAAAATCTGCAAACCTTGTTTCAGATTCAGTTCTAAGGCTTTTAATTTTTTCTGCGTATTTTTGATACTATGTAGTTTCACTTAAAATTGATTTGTTCATGTTGCATGTCAGAAAGTGCGTTAAATCTTCATTTTTCAACTGTTTTTCCAAAAGAACTAGTTTATATTTGAATGCCTTAACTTGGTCACACATGTTCATAATGATCTGATCTTTTCCTTGCAGTTTTAAATTTAAATCATATAAGTGTTTTGTTATATCAACCATGAAGGATAAATCTTACAACCACACTGTGTCAAAAAACAGGCTTGTGTCTTGATTTTTAGTTATTAAGAACTGACATATTTATTCTTTCAAGTCCCAGAATTGTTTAAGAATCTTGGAGCAGGATAACCAACGTACCTTGGTATAGTAGGACAAACCAGAATATTCACTGTCTAATTCACTTAAGAAAGCAGAGAAATGTCGCTGATTTAAGCCTCAAGATTTTATGAAATTAATGATTTTTTTGATAGATGTCAACACATTTTCCATGTTTATTACTTTTGCGCATAATACTTTTTGATGTATAATGCAATGCGTATGATGAATCTTGGATCCGTCATAAATTTCACTTTGTTTTTTTTGCAGTAATGCCACGAAACCATTGTTTTTTCCGGTCATAGAAGGAGTTCCATCTGTAGCTACAGAAGTTAATTTTGACAGAGGTAGATTGTATTTTTTGCAGAAGTTCAAAAACACAATTAAATATATCTTGTCCTGTACTAGTGTTATGCATTGGTACTAGTTCCAATGAAATCCGTGTCGCAAGCACGAAGAAGCACAGCTAATTGTGCTACGCCCCCAATGTCCATACTCTCTCACAGGCAATGGAAAAAGCTTCAAAACTAGATGATTTTGCTTCGATCTGAACACTTAAATTGTCAGCCAAATCAGTAATTCTTTTCGCAACTGTATTTCGAGACAAAGAGATTGTTTGAAAAGCTTTCATTTTCAGGACAAATAATTTCTGCAGCTTTAATTAGACATTCCTTAATGAAATCACCTTCAGTAAAAGGTTTCGAGTGTTTAGCTATCAACTCCGACAAGATGTAGCTTGCATGCACCGCTGCTTCACTTTTTGGTGATACTTTAGTAAACATGAACTGTTGTTTTTTCAGTCCCAACTTGAGCTCTTTCAACTTTTCTTGTCTCATTAATCCCTCGTAATTATCATATTTTGATTGATGTTGTTAATAGTGACGATTAATGTTGTATAACTTTGGTACACTGATAACATTATTACATATTAAGCAGATTATTTTACTTCACAGCAAAAATACTCCAATTCCCACTTTTTTTGGAAATTTCGATGTTCATCAGCAATTTTTCGTTTATTACTATCACTTGGTTTTGATAGAGACATGCTGAATACAAAGGACTGATAAAAATTAATAATTGTGAACATAAAATAATAGAGTATTTTAATAAAAACTGATATTTTTTCTTGAACATCAACTTACCAGACACTAAATAACTGCACAAATTAATAAGCGTAATGTAAATAAACTCATTTTTCTTGTTCAACGAAAGCGAAATATTTCCTATTACGCACACCAAACAAGACTGACGACTAGACGTGGTCGATTATATACCTACTATCACTGGCACGTGATAGTAGGTATATAATCGGCTGGTAGAAATAGTTGGGAGGAAATGGTTCACCTGCGTGTAAAGGAAATGCATGCAACACGGCTACATGTAGTAATCACTTTCATTTGCAAACGTTTGGCTGGGACTCAAAAATATTCGTCGCGGGCTGCATGGGTCCTGCGAGTTTGACACTCATGGTGTAGAACAAACAGTTAAAGGAATGGAATACAAAGTACAGAACAGTCGGTGGATTACCAATTAAAATTGGTGCTGTATGCCAGAAAATTAATATTAATAAAATATTATTAAATAATTCTTAAAAACTATTTCATTGATGATTGCATAAGATAAGAATCTCCCAAACTTTTGGGAGAGAGAGGCAATCATTTCGATTCAAATTCGGCCGATGTAAAAGTGCTTCGCAACTTTCTTTGAAAAGGCATTCATATTTAAACTTGCATCTGTGGAGAAGACAAGCTTTATCCCACTGGATATTATGTTTAGTGTCAATGCTATGTTGTGCTAGACCAGACTTATGAGGTTTCGAGGCTTTTAGCTAATGCACTCGTTTCAGCGTCAGATAAAGGGTGTCCAGAAATATTAACAATCCATTTATTCTGACAACACTGTTCTTCTTCTTCTTCTGCAGCTTCTACCACTTAAGTGGGGGTCACTGTTGATAATGAGTCTCCTCCACACCTTCCTGTCTTGGGCTGTCACCACATCCAAGTTCTTTATCCTCAAGTCCACTTCTACCAGCTCCCTCCATCTCTTCTTTGGCCGTCCACACTTCCGCTTTCCTTGCACATCCATCTGTATGCCCCTTCTTCCCACATATTCATCCTCCCTCCTCATCACATGACCAAACCATCTCAACCTTGCCTCCTGTATTTTTGCTCCTAACTTTCACTGTTCCCCTGACATAGTCATTTCTCAGACGATCCTTTCTGGTCACACCGCACATCCACCTAAGCATTCTCATCTCTGATACTTCCATCCTGCTGATGTTATTTTTCCTCAGGCCCACAGTTTCTATAGCATATGTCATAGCTGGCTTCACTACTGTCCTATAGATTTTGCCTTTCAGATTGATCGGCACCCTCTTATTGCATAACACTCCAGCCATCTCCCTCCAGTTCCTCCAACCCGCTTGTATCCTGCATCCCACTTCCTTCTCAGCTCCTCCATCTTCTTCTTCTTCCACTGTTGAACCTAAGTATCTAAAGTCTCTCACCTTCCTGATGACATTTCCTTCCAGCTCCAGATCTGTCTCCTGTCCGCTGCCCACTGTGCAACACATATACTCTGTCTTACTTCTGCTCAGTCTCATACCTCTCTCTTCCAGTACTTTTCTCCATCTTTCCAGTTTAGTTCCTGCTTCTTCTCTTGAATCTACACACAGCAAGATGTCATCTGCATACAACATTGTCCAAAGCGCATCTTCTCTCACCTCCTCTGTTACCACCTCCATCACAATATTAAATAGAAACGGACTTAATGCTGACCTTGATGCAAGCCAACTGTTACTTGAAAACTTTCTGTCTGTCCCAGACAGGTCCGAACACTTGTCTTCACATTTTTGTACATTTCCCGCACCAACCTGACATATTTCTCCGGCACCTTCTTCTCCCTCAGACACCTCCAGACTTCTTGCCTTGGCACTCTATCGTATGCTTTCTCCAGATCAATAAATGCCAGATGTAGCTCCCTTTGTTTCTCTCGATACTTTTCCATCATCTGCTGTAACCCAAAGATAGCATCTGTTGTTGATCTACCAGGCATGAAGCCAAATTGTTCCTTTGCAATCTCCACCTCCTTCCTCAATCTACCATCAAGAACCCTTTCTAGGATTTTCATTGTGTGGGACATCAACTTTATTCCTCTGTAATTTTTACAGTTTTGTGCATCCCCTTTACCCTTGTAGATGGGGACAAGAGTACTCTCCCTCCATTCCTCGGGTATATTTTCCTGTTGGCAAACTTTCACGAACAGGTCCCACAGCAAGTCAATTCCCTCTTCCCCCAGTGCCTTCCATGCCTCCACTGGAATTCTGTCTGGGGCCCACCGATTTTCCATTCCTCATCCTCTTCATGGCCTCCGTCACTTCCACTCTACTGATGTTCTGCACCATCCCCTCAGAAGGCTGCCCATCTCCACTGTGAGTCCCTACATTTTCTTCATTCAAAAGTCCCTCAAAGTATATATTCCATCTGTTTCTTATGTCCACATCCCTCCATAATACTATTCCTTCAGCGTCTTTGATCTGCCTCACATGTAAGATGTCCTTTGCTGCTTTATTTCTACATTTCGCTAGTTGGTAAATTTTTCTCTGTCCTTCCTTTGTTTCTAATTGATCATATAGATCTTGATATGCCATGGCCTTCACCTGTGCCACAACTCTCTTGGCTTCTTGCTTTCTCTCTCTGTACACCTCTCTGTCCTCTTCCACTCTTGACTCATCCCACTTCTGCTTTGCCTTCCTCTTAGCTGTCACTGCCACTTGTACATCATTATTCCACCACCAACCCTCCTTCTGCTCTCTAATCTTTCCAGATGTCTCACCAAGCACCTCGATTGCACAGCTCAGGATTACTTTTGAATTATGTTTCCACCAATCTTGTACACTTTCCAGTCCATCCGAAATCCTCTCTAACACCCTCTCCCTAAAACGATTCCTCAAACTCTCCTCTTTTAAGTGAAACCACTTAATTGTCTTCATCCCATGGCATCCAGAGGTTCTTATCTTTGATCTTATTTTAAAGTCTGCACACAGCAGTCGGTGTTGTTGTGCTACTTGATCTGTTGGAATTACTTTACAATTTGTCACAACTTATTCTGACAACACTCCTACGAATAAATGGATTGTTAATATTTCTGGACACCCTTTATCTGACGCTGAAACAAGTGCATTAGCTAAAGGCCTTGATTTTGCCGGTGTACCTAAATGCATCCCTTATCTCATTTTTTTGCATAACATCGAACGTAATCTGTCAGGACTTTCTAGCAAAGATGCTAATAAACTACAATTTGAAGTTGCTGTCTCACTTTTTAAAAGCAAATTACCACCATGTAATTTATCAAGTGCTGAAATTCATGCGCTAACTTCATTAAGAAAAAATATGAAATATCTATTTCAAAAGCTGTAGTGGTCATGGATAAGGCTGACTATGAGAGAAAAGTAACTGCCTTGTACAAGATACCTCCACCTATCAAGAAATCAATCATAATCCTACAAATTCACAAATTAAACAATTAAGATGCTTGATAAAGTTATCAGTTGTGATCACTGTGGATAAACTGCGCACTCATTTTGGAAGAACTCCTCGTTTATATGGCCTCCCAAAAATCCATAAAGAAGGTTATCCAGTAAGACCCATCGTGAATTGTATTGACTTTCCCACTTATCGAATTGCTAAATTTTTGTCACGTTCATTAACTGCCCATACTGGACTTTCTAGATCATTCATCAAAAATTTGACACAATTTTTTGAACAAATCAAGAGTGTTCAAATCAAAGAGTCTGACTTGTTAGTCAGTTTTGATATTGTTTCCCTTTTTACCAATATTCCATTAGCTGACACTGTCAACTTACTATATGATGATTACCCTCCGGATATTGCAAAGATTTTTGAATTTGTTATACATTCAGGATATTTCAGCTGGAAAAACAAGATCTACAAACAAGTTGAAGGTACTGCCATGGGTAGCCCTCTGTCTCCATCTTTGGCAAACTATTTTTTGAAACATCTGAAAGACACCTTGTTCTCATCCATTCATCCCCAACCCTCTCTTTGATTTCGTTATGTCGATGATGTTTTTGCTATTTGGCCACATGCTGAAGAGGAACTTACCACATTCCTACAGCAGATAAATAGCCCTTACCCATGCATTCAGTTCACCATGGAAAAAGAAAAGGCTGGTAGTTTACCATTCTTGGACATCCTCCTTACATGCACATCCTCAGGTACTTTGTCAACAAGTGTCTATCGAAAACCTACCTTTACTGGCAGATACATTCATCAAAAGTCTGCTCATCACACCTCTCAAAAAATTGATGTTATTAAATCTTTAATTAATAGAGCACATAAAGTGTGCTCCTCTCCCTTAAGCTTACAACAAGAACTTTTCACTATAAAAAAGTTAATAGAATCTAATGGTTTCAACTCTAATCAAACCCAGCAGATAATTGACTCCTATGTTCCAACACCTCGGGATTCTTCAACAGACTTCAGAGTTCCAATCCCTTATATTTCGGGCATCTCAGAACCTATTGGCAGAATTTTGAAGAAGTATCATCTTATTCCCACATATTTTCCTATCAACAAAATTTCTTACTTGTTGCCACCAACAAAAGACAAACTGGCACCTCTATTAGCTGGTGTTTACCAGATAACATGTGAATGTAATTTATCATACTTTGGACAAACAGGCCATTCTGTGGAAAAAAGAATGAAGGAACATCAGTATTATATTGAATACATGAAACCTCATAAGTCTGGTCTAGCACAACATAGCATTGACACTAGACATAATATCCAGTGGGATAAAGCTTGTCTTCTTCACAGATGCAAGTTTAAATATAAATGCCTTTTCAAGTAAAGTTGCAAAGCACTTTTACATCAGCCAAATTTGAATCGAAATGACTGTCCCTCTCTCTCTCTCCCAAAAGTTTGGGAGATTCTTATCTTACACAACCATCAATGAAATAGCTTTTAAGAATTATTTAGTTATTAGTTATTATTATTTGACACCTCCAGGGAGTCCAAAGACTCATCGAGGGAGAGTGTGCCAACAGCATCGAACGATTGTCCCCCTTCCAACTACTAACCGCGCTCAAACTTTCTTAACTGAGCCATTAGTAGCAGAGGCTCTACCAATCGACCAACCTTTGCCGGCTGATTATTTAATAATATTTTATTAATATTAATTTTCTGGCACACGACAACAATTTTAATTGGTAATCCACTGACTGTTCTGTACTTTGTATTCCATTCCTTTAACTGTTTGTTCTACACTGATGATATACTGTTACTTTCAGTACGAAATATTTGTACCTTTAATTCATTAAAGTTATCACTGTTGGTTTTATACGTGTTAAGTTATTAACTCTCCTTAGTCTACCCATAGGACTAATATACTGTAAGATTACAATATTTGATGAGTCAAAGTCACATTAAAAAAAATTAAAAAATTACAATGATCTTTCAATTATCAAACCTTCAAAGGAACAAATTTTCATTTAACCAACCCTTGAATGGATTCATGCATGTTTCCCAAACTTTCAGTATCTACATAATCATTTAAAATTTTAGGAACACCTGTACAGTATTTTATTCAAATGTGAATAATTATGAAATTATTTATTTTTTAACATCTGTGTTTGAATAAATTATTAACATGAAACATTTTTTTCATTTACTAACTACATAATAAAATGGAGAATATTATGGTTCCAACCACATTTATAACCAAATATAAAAAGAAATTTAAAAAAGTTTTGAAAGTTACCAGAGAGCTTATAAGAATATAATTTTCAATGCTGGAGTTATCTTGGTTTGCACAATTAAAAGACAATGGCCTAACTGTTCTGAACTGTTGGTTCTCATCAGAGACCAGATAGAAATGAATGTTCAAAGAGTTCCATGAGAGACCTCAAAAAGGGCATTCTCTCTCTCTCTCAAGTAGCTCCAAGCCTTCCAGTGTCCCAAAGGAATCACTGTCTCAAGTGGCTGTAAACTGGATCTCTTATAACTCTGTGGGATCAACCCAAAAATTCTGCTGAACCTCATCTCAGTATAGCTGCTGACAAATACTGACACTGTTCAATGCAGTGTCAGAGAAAGCCCACGAGCATGTACGGGCCTAGTGTTTGTGTCAGACTCCAGACAGAAATTAATGTTCAGATCTCCTAGGTTCAAAGACTTGTGAGAGAACAAAAAGCTCACTAATTCACTCTCAAGTATCTAAGAACTTGTTATGACTCAAAAAGTCACTGTCTAAAGTATTTGAATCTGCTATGAATCTGTTAGCCTCACCTGAAACTGTGCTGAACTTTGACCCTGCACAACCACGGATAATAGTGAAAGACTTTGTGTTTCCTAGGAGGGACCTCCCTCGATAAGTCTTGATAGACTTGGTTTCTTAAAAAGGACCTCCCACAATGAGTCTTTTGACTCCATGGAGACCTGAATAATAATAATAAGTGCTGCCACTCCACCAAGCCTCTGCTCTGCTCAGGACAGAGGCAGACAGAAGCTGCTGGTGTGTATGAGCTTACTGTTCTTCTCAGAGATAGATAGAAAACAAGAGAGTAAAAACCATCTGGTCAGCACCATAGCAATCCTATGTCAGAAAACTAAATTCACTAGTGAACTCTCAGTAGGTTCATAATGAATTACTAAAGTATAGAGCCAAAAGGCTTCGATTTGGCATAAGAAAGTATTAAAACAGGAGATATTATGAATCCAACCATATTTTTGGCCATATGACATTACGGATGCAACCGTATGAAATCTTTGACTCTACACTTGGTCTACAAGGTTGATGATGCACCTAGCAAGAGTTCACTTATGATGAATTTAACTTTCTGAAATGGGATTGCTATGGTAACTGAAGTGAGAGTTTTTGCTCTCTTTGGGGTTTTTGCCTGGTCTCTGATGAGAAGAAACAGTCTGACCAGTGAAACCTAATTTAAGCAGTATACAAGGCAAACATATAAAATACCGCCACCAGTATTTTTGTCTGTAAATTGCGTGTGTTCTCAAGGCCGATTTATCTATATGAAAAACCAGAGTTTCCGGGAGAAGAAATCCTGCTACCTCCATATGAGATCAGCTGACTCACCTTCAATTGAAAAAAACCCATATTAAGATTCCTCTCGTCATAACTAGAATTGAACTTAGGCCTTTTCCAATCGAAGGGTGCAGTGTACCATTGTTCTTCCAATTGCACTATGGAGGCTCTAAATAATATATAAGATGACCAATTACTGTGTGTAGATATATAATTTATTTATCATTATTTTTTTAGGAAAGAATGATCACAAATAAAAGATTAGGAATACACATTCCTTTATACATCTTACAGGAATATCCTCTTGTACGATGCATGTTTTCTCTCTATTTAAAATTCTCTTCTACATTAATTTGGTAAAAACCTTTAACTACCTTACTGAGTCAGTCATATCAGTCCTCCTCATTCTAACTAGGCAAATGGTATTCCCTCAATCTGTTATCATATCCAGTACAGGACTCTGACGCTAATATAGTTACTTTCTTTGGACCCTTTCTAAAACATCTTCATTCCCTTGAAAGAGGTGACTAGTTTGGCACACAATAATCCATGTATGGCCTGGTATGATTGATGCCTTGTATAGTGGAGCTCTAACTTTTTTTTTTATTTCTACATATTGTGCTCCTCCTCATCACTCCATTACATCATCTAGCAATGTGGTCTCTAAATTTTAGGTCCTTGTTCATTACTTATCACATGCTAGTTCCTAATGTTCACTATCTTCTTCAAAATGTTGTTTAGTAATTATAACTACATCTCATTTCATCATAGCAACTCCTGCCTTTTTGTCAACCTGATTCTCAATTCTGTTTCTCACCAACCTTTCTACTCACTTATCCAGATACACAGATTAGCACCTGTAATTTAAAGCCTCATTCTTCTCAGTCCTATACAAAGTTAATAATGTTTTCCTCCTTCCACTCCTTTGGGATTCTTACCATTGCAACATTTGTTAAATAAGTACATAAAGGCTGTTAACTCCGTGGAGCATTCTCTCATCATCATCAAATTCTTGATATGCACTCTCAGGTGTACAGGAAGCATTCTCTTATAATACCGATAAGTGTTATAAGAAAATTCCTCACATACTTTTGCTCACTCACCACTAGTTCCTCCTCTACATTCCTTCCTTACTCTCAAACTCTATGTGATATCACATTTATGAGGATTAAATACATTGATGGATTGTTCAGCTATATCCTCTTTATTTTGTTAAAGAAATTTGTTAAGGAAAACTGATCCTCTGTTTTCCTTAACAAATGAGTCCCTTTCCTAGTCTGCTTTTTTATACTTATTGTGAAGATGAAGAAAGATGATGGCCACCAGTTCAGCAGAACAGTTCCCAACTGATTAATTATTGCCTTTAGGCATGCAGTCTAGAAGATTGCATACCTAATGGTCAATTGATAGAGCCTCTGCTACTAATGGCTCGTAAAAAGTCAAGCAAGTTTGGGCGTGGTTATTAGTTGGAAGGGGTTCAATCGTTCGATGCTGTTGGCACACTCTCCCTCGATTATCATTATTATTATTATAATAATAATAATAATAATAATATATATATCCTGTGCCAAGTTTCTAAGCAGCATTGAACAGAAATAAATAGATGCCAAGTACTTAGTATGGCTGCTCTCCAACCAACTGGCTGTAGGTTGGAATCCCACCTTGGGCATGTGTGTTTGTTATTGTCATTAGGTGGAAAATGATTTTCATCACCCAGTGTGAGATCACTACCTCCAGTGATGGAAGCAGCTTAAAAAAGTTATGTAGTTGATTTCTAGAGCAGGGTTCCAAAATAACAATAAATGAAAAAATTGATATATATTTGTATATCAATATAAATTGATATATATTTATAAAATTGATAAAAATAGAAAAAAATCCTTAGCCCATCTGTGGTACAATAGGTTTATAGCATTTTGTGGGTGAGAGTTACATTAAAAAAAAGTATGATGCTAGAAAAAGATGAGAAGTTGATTCTGTAACTGTTAAGATGAACTGAGGGTGGATGTCAATCAGCAGTTGCTTGTATTTTTATATGCTTAGATAAAAAGTGGAAGAAACATGATGGCCACCAGTTCAGCATAGCAGTTCCCATAAAAACAACTTTAAAAAAAAGCATGAAGCTTCCTACATATGAGAAAGGGACTAGCAGCAGACTGCTTTTTTATTATTATTTATTATAATTATTAACATTTGATATCCATGGAGTCAGAGACTCATCCTGGGAGGTACACAGTATTGCACACAATGCTCATTCAATCGTGCTTTAAACTGATTCAGTGTCTACACCACAACACACTCACCAACCACTCTCTATGCAAAGAACCTACTCCTCACACCCTCCTAATACAGTTTCCAGCGATGGCCACTTGTTCTACCCCCCCCCCCCCCTCATTCTATGAAAAATTGTCTCCATGAAAACCCAGCAACTAAATCTGTGCACAATAATCCATATGAAGCCTGATCAAGGCCTTATACAATGGCATCATAACCTCTCTATTTCTGCATGTCAGGATCCTCTGCATTATTGCCATTATGTGATGTGACGTCTTCACAACTTGTGCCATGTGGCCCCTGAATTTCAGGTCCTTGTCCACCATCACCCCTAGATTTCTCATCTCTTCTACTTCCATTAAAGTTTCCCCACCAAGTGTATACTTTGCATCCTATTGTTGCTTTCCAAATCTCAAAACTTACACTTTGCAACATTGAACTGATAGTTCCACTTACCTGCCCATTCATATAATCTATTCAAGTCCTCTTCTAAGGTCATAACATCTGCTTGACTCCGCATTGCTCTCCCCAATTTTGCATCATCTGCAAACAGCTGCATATCACTAGTTAAACTCATCCCAATATTATTAACATACAAATTAAACAACAGTTGCCTCAAAACCCCTGTGCTACACCACTTTATATTTTACATAACTTTATAATATAGTGACCTTTCTCTTTTGGTATACCACAACCCATATACAACTTTCTGATACCTCTCTGACAGCCAGTCACTGATCCAACTCAGAAGTCTGTTATTCAGTCCCATCTGTTTCAATTTATTTAAGAGCTTGTTGTGTGATAGTCTAACAAAAGCCTTTGCAAAATCTAAGTATACCACTGAATATGCATCTCCCCTGTCCAAAGTATTTGTCACCTTGTTATAGTACAGTAGTGACAAACCTTTTTATGTGAGCGTGTCAAAAATTTACAAATAATATTTATCGAGTTGCTGACATTCCAGGCAGTTTTTAATAGGTAAAAAATTAATAGAAATTTTATTGCAGAATTTTATCGAGACAAGTTTAAAAATTAACATAGAATTTCATAAAAATGAACTCATAATTTGACATACACATTGTCGTATACAAACCAATATCAATCTATTATTAATTTAACAATATCAATCTATCAATTTATTAATGATATTTTTGCTGTTGTACATTAGATGCCAAATGCTTTATATCAGGTTCATATTTTGTCACTTTTAGTAACACACATGCCGAACTAGATTCATCAGTCAATCTATTTCTTAAACTGTCTTTTATAACATTCATTTCAAAAAATAATGACTCACAAGCATATGTTGAGGAGAAAATTGATAATATAGCCCTTGCCAGTTTTTTTAAACAACTAAAGGTTTCAGTAATGGCATTCCATGTTCTCATTATTTCCTCTTCTACATTCTTTTTAATTATGCCCAATAATCGATCATTTTCAATTATTTCCAAGTCATTTCTCAAATTGACAAACTTTTGTTTCCATATAAAACTGGATTGAAAATCTCCAAATTGAGTTTATTTGCTGATGTTGTGTCTGGATGCAAAATAAATTTTAAGTTTTAAAAGAGGTAAACCATGAGTAGACATATCGGTACACAATAAATAACGGAAAAAACTCACGTAGAAAGATTATTTATTAGTATAATTTTCGCCTGTGTGTCACAGGCATCTTCAGTACATTAAGCTCAAAATTAAACACTAACTGACAATTCCAAAAAGCACCACCTAAGTAGCTGGTGTAAGATAACTAAAAAGGTCAATAACTTTCCTAAAAAATAAAAAAATTAAAAATTAAAAAAAATTAATACAATAAAAAGTTAGGAAAGATTAGCTGATTTGTAAAGTACTATCTCCCATAAAGGGGATAGACGTAAGCCGTCGGATCTGTTTAAGTTAGGAGAATGAAGTAGAGTTTCACATGTTTCTTTATAAAGGCGTTCCATGAGAAACTGACTTTTGTGAAGAACTCTTGTCTTTCTCCAATGAACTCTATGTCTAGTGAAGATGGCATGTTCAGAAAGTCCAGACTTTTCAGGTTTAAAGTATTCAATATAAGATTGGTGTTCTTCTAGCCGAATAGAGGCAGATCTTCCCGTTTGTCCGAAATAAGATAATCCACAAGTGCACGGAATCTGGTAGACACCTGGATGATTAAGATGTGGAAGCTTATCCTTAGGAGAAGTGAGAAAGGTGGAGATTCTTCTAAACGGTCGAAAGGCAACAAAAATATTCAGTGGTTTTAAAACTTTTGCTATACGTTCACTGATGCCTTGTACATAAGGGATAGTAATGCGCGTTATTTCCTCTGTGTTTGAAGAGGAAGACATATTAAAACTACTCAAAGTTCTTTTAATGAAGCAATTCTTATAACCATTAGATAGAAAGGAAGAAGTTATGTATTGTAGTATTATGTATTAACTTAATACATAATGAACATGCCATCTTCACTAGACACAGAGTTCATTGGAGAAAGACGAGTTCTTCACAAAAGTCAGTTTCTCATGGAACGCCTTTATAAAGAAACACGTGAAACTCTACTTCATTCTCCTAACTTAAACAGATCCGACTGCTTACGTCTATCCCCTTTATGGGAGATAGTACTTTACAAATCAGCTAATCTTTCCTAACTTTTTATTGTATTAATTTTTTTTTTTTTTTTTTTTTTAGGAAAGTTATTGACCTTTTTAGTTATCTTACACCAGCTACTTAGGTGGCGCTTTTTGGAATTGTCAGTTAGTGTTTAATTTTGAGCTTAATGTACTGAAGATGCCTGTGACACATAGGCGAAAATTATACTAATAAATAATCTTTCTACGTGAGTTTTTTCCGTTATTTATTGTGTACTAAAATAAATTTTGATGTCTCTGCAAATTGCCTGAACTGCTTAAATCTCACAGAAAATTCATTTTCTACAGTTATTCGACTGAATAACTGTAGAAAACTAAATTACAAATTGAAAATTTGTAATTTTGCTTCGAATGCGTTGATTAAATCAAACATGGCGATAACTGTCTTGTTAAACACCTTGCAGTTTAACATTTAATTCAGTTAAATGTAAATACAAATCAGTAAAAAACATTAATTTCGAAAACCATTCAACGTTCATTAATTGATTGTATTTTTCAATGATTTTCTCATTATGTAAAAAATGTCTGACTTCATCTAAACACTCAACAAATCTTTGAAGAACTTTCCCACAACTTAACCATCAGATGTTGTTGTACATAAGTAAACCATTGTACGCTGAATTTACCTCACTTAATAATTCTATAAATTTTTGTTTATTTAAAGTGCGTGTCGATATAAAATTGACCAGTTTTGTTACAAGGCTCATATCTTCCAGTGGCCTGAAACTAGCCTTTGTGCATAAAACCTTCTGATGTATAATGCAATGAAAACCCAGAATCTCCAATATGTTTGATAAATAAATTGACAAAACCATTTTCCTCTCCAGTCATACTGCAAGCACCATCAGTATTTACTTACTAAATAACTTAAGGAAATTACGACGTACAATAGAATATACATTAAATTAAACTTTAATATATTTCGGCAATGTGACGTTGCCGAAATAAAGCAAAGTAAATTCAAGCACTGTTTCACAAAAGGCTGTCCGAATTTACAACCACACGAGCCAGGCTCTGCTACAAGAACAAATTGCCACCATATGCATTCTCCTAGCTGACGCTAACACAGATATTCAGACGCTTGAAGGAGAGCTTTCCAGCACGTTAAATCACGAGCTTTGGTCAATTTTATATGACATCTTATGCACTGCGGCTGATAAAGAATGCGAGAAAATACGGGGTCGACATATCAAAAAATTTGAGAAATTAAAAAAGAACTCAACCTCCAAACCAAAGCTTCCAATCAACACCGTAGTCAACCTTTCTTCAGTTACTCTGAAGCCTGAAGCACTCAACGCGCTTTCACGTGGCCACAACTTCGCCATTACTCCCAGGAAAATACCGGCCGAGGATATTATGATCCAAATTGAACGCCGTATCTGCCACCTTCCAAACTACATCATCAACAATATCAGACTGGATGTAGCTTGTGTTCTCTCCAAAGCAAGACCACCAAAAACCAACATATCCAAGAAGGAGTATAAAGCACTGCATAAAATGAGAAAAAACAAAGAAATAATAATCACCAAAGCGGATAAAGGAAATGCCACCGTGGTACTCAACCAAACGGACTACACAGGTAAGCTTAATGCTCTAGTATTAGATCGGGCTAGTTACCTCCCCATTGAATACAATCCCACCAACTCACAAATTAGAAAACTCCACAGGCTCCTTAAGAAGGTCACTTCTTGGCCTGTGGAAGTTACTAACAAATTAAAACCATATAACTCTATAACCCTCATATTTATGGACTCCCAAAAATACATAGAAAATGTGCCATTACATCCCATAGTGGATGGCAATGATTCCCCCAAATATAAATTAGCTAAACATTTGGCCAAAGCACTCACACACTATACTGGCAACACACCATCACACATAAAAAAACTCAGCCCACTTCAAAGCCAGCATAGAAAACCTTACACTCCAACATACTGACATAACGGTCAGTTTTGACGTCTCCTCCTTATTCACAAATGTCCCACTCAAGGAAACCTTAGAGCTAATCCAAGCTAAATTTCCTCCCAATATCTCAGCCCTATTTCAGTTCACAATGAACTCAGGCTATTTCGTTTGGCAGGGAAAATTCTACAAACAAATAGAGGGGACAGCCATGGGTTCACCACTCTCCCCACCCCTGGCCAATTTCTTTACAGAGACCTTTGAAGAGAAAGCCTTACACTCTTCCCCACAAAAACCAACCATTTCGCTTCACTACATTGATGATATTGTGTTCGCTATTTGGCCACATGGCTCTGATACACTCCTCTCCTTCTTAACACACTTAAACAACCAACACCCCAGAATTAAATTCACCCTGGAAAAAGAGGAAAACAACAGCCTCCCTTTCCTAGACACACTAGTCACCTGCCAGCCTAATGGAACCTTGGTTTTCTCAGTTTATAGAAAACCCATTCATACAGGTAGATACATTCATCAACAATCCCACCAGCCCCCCCCCCCCCCTCACAACAATATGGAGTTGTTAAGACACTATACAACAGGGCTAAACTAATCTGTTCAAATGATAATGTCCTAACCAATGAACTAAATCACATCCTCAACACTTTCTCAGCCAATGGCTCCCCCCAAAATCCAAAAAATATTGAAACCAGTAATCACAATGAATGAAATCACAATCCCCATATTTGTTTTTTTGCTGATGAGTTATATTTTTAGCCATTTCCAAGATTCTATTGTTTCACCGTGTTTCTAGCCAAAGGGATATGCCTTTGGCTAGAAACATGCATATCTTTTATCTTTGAATAATTTTTTCCTTGTTTTCAAAAATCTTCAAAGGGGTACGTATTTTAACCATGCTTCTTTTATATATTCCCATCACTAAAAGGTTTCCCGTGTTTGGCAATTACATTTGAGGCAAAAAAACTAGCAGCAGTTATATTTGAATGACTGCCGATAAATTTCATTAGGGTTGTTATCAATCACTGGACTAATGAAATCTTGTAGCATATTGTAGTTTCCTCAGGCCAACATCATTAAATTAACTTGTGCTAATTTTCGTTGACATATCCCATTCTGATCACCAAAAATTTATATTATTGTTGAATTAAAGTTGAATGTTTATATTTTTAATTACCCGAGCAATAATTTCTTTCTGTTCATCCTTGCTTTTCTCAAGGAGCGATTTATGGTTTGTCTCATAATGCCGTTTTACTGATGATGTTCTGCACACAACTGTCCCAGAACATAAAACACATATTGCTTTACTGTCTTTGTTATTCATGCCATACTCTTCAGTTCCCCAACTTTGGAACTCTCAGCTGCTCAATTGTGATAATTTTCGTTTTTTATTTTCACCAGCCACATTAAGTAGAACTGTAATAAAATAATTCAAAACTTTTTTATATCAACATTTCATTATATGCCTAAATTAAATTACCTTTATAATTCACACTTACAGCAAAAACTTGAGCAAAAATAAAACAGTGCACATATGCAACAATAATAAACTTGCTGCTGCTTATTTCTGCCTACTGGCAGATGCTCTGCACGAAATGCATAATGAACACACATGCAATTAGAGAAGGGAAGAGTCCGGGAATCCTAAGGATCAGTGGTTCTCTCAATTCTTTTTCTATAAGATGAGGGCCCAGTCCCAACAAACTTACTCATAAATACCTTTCCCATTTTTTTAAAGTTCGTACATTAAACTAACATAAGTATTAATAATTAATTATGGTATAATCATAAAGAATATTAGTACACTTATGTATGTGGTGTGGCATGTTGGCAAATATAAAAATATGTTGAAATTAGTTATCAATCACTGGACTAATGAAATCTTGTAGCATATTGTAGTTTCCTTAGGCCAACATCATTAAATTAATTTGTGCTAATTTTCATTGATATATTCCTGATCACCATAAATTTATATTATTCAGTGTAAAATTGATTATTATATTATTAAATTGATTTTAATGATGTTGGTTTGAAAAAAAAAAACGGTTGTGAGAAAAATATTTATTCATTGTAACTTACCATAGAAGTACCTGAGCAGGGGAAGCAGCAGAAGGATGTCAACTTGTCGGTGAAACGCTTACTGTATTTTCTCGAATATAACTTGTCCTCGCATATAACTCATACCCCTGATTTTACTTTACGAAAAAAGATATTAAAAAGTTTTGCATATACCTTGCACACGTAAAATGTTTAAACATGTTCACGTTGAGGCGATAGTAACTTGCACCCGCGGTTAACAATACGCCCTCCCCAACAGCGATTATACTGTAGATGCTAGAAAAACATGTAGTTTTATTGAATCTCTGAATAAGGTACAGAGGCTTTTGCAGTCTGTGTAATATATTTCTCAACAAATAGTGCAATTAGAGACAGCTGGAATAAAAACGGCACTAACTAATGAATCACACGTTCCCTCTCACAGAAACTATGCTGTATAGACTCAAGCAAAACCATATGTTGCATTGGAAATACAGTATCGAACTAAAAACTATTGTCCAATTTTTCAATTACATGTAATAAGTATTTGTTTTATTGCATTTGAAATTCTCAATGTCATTATGACAGATCAGAAAGGCCAACTTCAAATAAAATTCTACTATGAATTGAAACATGCCATATAATGTGTGTGTGAGTTTGCCAACCAGGTCAAACAAAAACAAGCAGCAATAAAATTCATCTAAGGGTTGAAACTTTGTGTGAGTTGAGCCCGCCAGTAATGAGAAGGTCTGTCGGAATGCTAAACGACACCCTGTCGTGAATGTGTTAAAACTAAGAAATATATAGTGAATGTTGTTATGGAATTCGGTTGAAGAGAATTAGCTTGCCTTTGTCTTTGGGTTGCACGATCTTTTATTAATACCACACCAATCATATGCACGTCTTCATAGCTGCTCTATCTCTACTGGCCTACCATTGCTGTCTGTTTAACGCTATGTTTTCACTTCTCACTTAGTCATTCGTGAAGGATTGTTCATTCTGCTTATCAAGTCTTATAAATCACTGGTAATGTTTGCTTGAAATAATGGGAAAGAAGATGACATGGAAATAGGGGAAATCAGGGTGGACAGGGAAACGTGCCATGAGAAAAGTCAATACTCAACAAGGAAGTGAATGTGAGTATATAAGAAAAGAATGGAATGGCCTGGGATGTAAGGAACAGTTGGATTTGAAGAGGGCAGATGAGTAATGAGAGAGGCATGGAGAAGTCAGTCTAATATATGTTATCAGTGAAACTTGTTATGGATCCAGAAATGAAGTCATATTTGTATAGGAATGCTAGAAGTATAAGAAATAAGGGGAACGAAAGTATTACGTTGATGCAGTTTATTCACTCAAAAATTATTGGAATAAGTGAGATGTGGTTCAATGAAGATTACATACTGACAGTAATAGATATGGAAGGTTTTTTTTTTTTTTTGTCAAGATAGAAAAGGTAAAAAGGGAAGTGGACTGTTGATGACAGAAAAGAAATTATGCCTATGCAAGGGGAGGGGGGACCAAAGATCTCAGGGGGGGGTGATGGTGGATAAGAATCTAAAATTTAGAGGACACATTAAAACTGAGGACAACACAATGAATTCTGGTAATGATGCGTAGGGCACTGACTTGTAAAAGTAGGTAGATCCTATTTCCACTATGTAAGGCCTTGATTAGGCCACATATGCACTACTCTGCACATATTTTACTGTTTGGTTTTCAAAAGGATCAAGAGTTATTGGAAATGGTCCAGAGGCAATTGACAAAGAAGATTTCTGGTGTGTGAATTATGAAAAAAGTTTGAGAAGATGCAACTTACAGGTGGAGTAAGGGTGATATGATAAGAGTAACATTGAAGATGTTTTTCATAAATGATGTGGAAATGGAAGAAGAACAAGTGGTCATCCTTGGAAGCTGTATAAGGAAGGTGTGAGAAAAATAGTGAGAAGTTGGTTTTTTGCATGGAGAGCAGTGAATGATTGGAATGTGTTGCCTGAGAGTGTGGTGTCTGCAGAAATGTGAATGTATTTAAGGCATGGTATGATGAACTGTGTGTAAGACAGAGGGACCTACCATGATGAATCTTTAACTCCATGGAGGTCTGTGGATAATAACAATAAGTGTGTTACCTCCAGCAGATTTACTGTTTTACATAATAATGAAACTCAGGTTTCTCAGAAAGAAAATTAGAATCTTCCTATGAAATCAGCAAACTCACTTTTAGATGTAAAGCTTTTCCTTTCTAAATGTTCATTAAATGAATCGATTTATTTCACAAAAAAGTAGTGGTAGTAGCAAACTATATCTCCAGTTGTGTATAGTTTTAATTAAATATCTGGACTGTAATCTGATAGGAAGAGGGAAGCATTAAGCTTCCCTCTTCCTATCAGCCAAATATGTAAAATAATAAATTTTTAATGGGTAATCAGGGAAAACTCAGTGGATTGAGAGCTTGAGTTGACAGAAATGCTGATGAAAATCTGACAGTCTCGGTTAGTGTATCCACTCTCTAGCCAAAAGGCTGCGGGTTCTAATCCTGCCGTGGGCATGGATGTTCGTGATTGTGTGTGGAAATACTAGTGGTGGTGATAGGCAATAGCTAGTGTTGGTCTGGTTGCGGTTAGTTGTAGTTGGTGAAGAGTAGGTTTTCAAATTGATGATTCTTTGGACTCCCTGGAAGTTTCACGTAATAATAATAAAACCTGACAGCTTGGCTACAGTTCAATATTTTTTAACATAGGGAGAATCTTGCAAAGTGGAGGAAGGGGAAGAGAGAGAGAGAATTTGTGTTTGGCTTGTTAGGTATGTAAATATTAATTACTTATAATTAATTATAATTTTAATAATGCAGGAGTCCTAGAATTCTTGCATCATTAAGTAAAGGGCATTCAACACACTATTTAATTTATTAATCATATTTTTGGGAATTTCAAAAAAAAAAAAAAACTTTTGGACAAATCATAAAGTGCAATAAATTGCATATTTTACTCAACATGTTTTAATGCCCAAGAGAACAAGCTAGTCAAGAAATCTAAGCATATTCAACTTACTCTAAACAGGTGGTTTTCAACCTTCTTACTAATGTGACCTACATTTTACTGTTTTAGTATATTTTGTGATCCATGATAATCATAATATAAATGAAATTCTGTTTAAATATAGTGTACATTAAATATAGTTTATATGTAATTTAAATTAAATTTATACAATGGTTGCACACAGATTTTATGTAATAAATACAAAGCGAAAATTTTAAATATATCATTTCATTCCAAAAACCATTTTTTTAAAAATTATTATTATTACTAACACTAGACCTCTGTGGAATCAGAAGACTCATTGTGGGAGGCAGACACTGTTACACACAGCTGGTTTTTTCAAAGGCCATCAAAATGTGCTTTAAACTCATTCAGTGTAGCAGCATTCACCATAATGTCAAGCAAAGCATTTCACTCACCAACCACTCTCCATGCAAAGAACCTACTCCTTATGCTCCTGCTCATACCCTCCTTATACAGCTTCAAGGTATCCTCTCTTGTTCTATCCCTTTCTTCCATTCTACAAAAAATTTCTTCTACATTAATTAACCTGATAACAACCCTTTGTCAACTTAATTGTCTCAATCATATTGCTTGTCTTCCTCCTATTTATAAGACTTTGCAAATGCATCCCTCAATCTGTCCTCATATCCCACATGCCAAAGACCAGTTATAATTTTAGTCAGTCTTCTCTTTAAACTCATTTAAAGTTCTGGTTCTATTGTACAAGGTCTCGTACAGATTACTGTACACAGATTTGGTCCCCTGGTTTTCATGGGCGATGAGGATATATTGGAAAGAGAACCACTTTATTTTTACAAGTTAAGGTTCTCCACATCATTGCCAAGGTAGCTTATTTCCTCAACTTCTTCCAAAATTTACCTGCCAGTTGTGTATTTTGAATCCCATTGTTGCCTTCCAAATTTCAGAACCTTACACTTTGCGACATTCAATTCACAGTTCCCAACTGTTGTCCACTCATACAGTCTAAGTCCTCTTGGACTTAGATTGTATGAGTGGCATCTGTTTGATTCCTCATTACTCTTTTGCATCATCTGCAAACAGTTGTACATTACCAGTTAATCCTATCCCAATATCATTCATATATTTGGGATCATCAAATGACAATGGTCCCAAAACTGACCTATGCAGCACATCACTAGTGACTTGGCTCTTTTGAGATAGTGCTCTCTCCCCCCATGCAAAACTGGTACCTATCCGATAGCCATTCACTTATCCAACTTACTAGTCTATCATCCAATCATATTCTGATCCAGTTTAGTCCTTTGCATAATCTAAGTATACCATTGTGTGCATCTCCCTTGTCTAATACATTTGTCACCTTTTCATAAGCAAGTTTGTAAAGCACTACCTCCCTTTAACAAACCCATGCTGACAAGCACAAAGAATACCACTATTATCAACTCACTTTTGTATCCTATCTCTCACACAACCTCTCCAATACCTTAACTACAACTCCAGATACACAGGTCGTCCAATAATTTGTTGCTCTTAGCCTTATCACCATGTGAAGTGGAAAAAGTTTGCCTTCCTATCATTCCTTTGGGACTCGTGCTCTTTCAAGACCCATGTAAAACAAGTAGGCTAAGACTGATGCTAAACCCCCTTGGAACATTTCTTTAAGACACATGGTGATGTGTCATCAAGTACTATTGCCTTATAATATAAATTAAAGATGCCAAGAAGTTATATTCTTAGTTTAATCCTTTATCTAAGTTAAGCAAACAAAGTTTGCACCTGAAGTAATTTCAGGACTGAGCAACTCGTATATAGAAGCTAATGACTTCACATCATTACCTTAGTATTGCATAATGCAAAGCACATATCCTTATGGACATATAATTTTGTGGTATCTTTAATTTATAGTATAACCAAGTGGAAAAACTTCCAACTCCTATTGCCTTATTGACATTGCACTTGATTAACTCCTTAAGTACCTCTTGCTCACCCACCATTAAGTCTTCTTTCATTTCATTCTCTACACTTGATTTTACACTGAGGATGAAACAGTTTGATTACCTGCTCATTGAATACCTTGACTATGACAGCAGTTGCCAATCTCCCATTTTCATCCATTGACATCATATTACCATAATCATTCTTCTTTCTACTTGCCACCTATCTAAAAAACTCTCTATGGTTTTTCTTTGCCTGATTTTTGCTAATTCATACTGCAAACTTTGCTAATTCATACTGTCCTTACTACCTGAGTCACTCTTCTGACTTGTTCTTTATACTCTTCATGTAACTGATTATTACCATTATTCATGTTGTACTGCCTCCAAAGTGTCTTCTTCTTCCTGATTTCATGCTTAATCATCCCATTCATCCATTTTACACATACATTATTCAGCCATTTGACCTTCAGAATACATTCACATACTGATGAGGTTATATATTTCTTTGTCAGTTCTCAAGCAGCATTTATTTCCTTACCACTCAACTCCTCATTCCATGCTATAGCTCCAAGCTGTCTCCTAAATTTGTCATAATCACCAGCATTGTACTTCCATATATATCCTTTCCTCACAGAAGTCTGAATACGGCTAGCCACAACCCATGTGATCACTTCATGATCACTCTCAACAACTGTAGCAAGGAGCGAAACCCGCACTAACAATTATATCCTTTGATGAAATTATCAGATCTCCCTTATTTCTGATACTCCTGGCATTTGTAAATAAACAGAGCAGGTTCACTTTTAGGTCTATAACCAGTCCTACCCAAGCCACTTGGTGTTTGTAATTTTCCCACCACCTGACTTTGCCCAAACATATTTACTACCACCTGTTCTCTTGTTCGTTTCCTCCTCATGTACAAAACATGAATTATATTGTTATTTTAATAATCTTCCAAACTGAATTTAGCCTTCTTCTACTGTAGCTCTTCAAATTCAAAGAATTATCTGTAAAACCAAAATATTTTTTTAAGAATATGAAGTGAACTTGAAATTTATTTCTGTTTTAATGTAAAAATAATATTATTGCTTAACACTTACCCTAGCAGCTCGTTTTCCTGCAGCTAGTTGCTTGATCCTAGGAAGTGTTAAGGAAAGTGCACATCGAAGATTGCCTTCTACATTTAGTCTATTTCTGTGCTTATTTTTAATTTAAAACAAACTTGAAAATGCTACTTCACATTTATAAACTGTAGTTATGCAGTTATGTGTAGTAAGGAACACAAAGTTTATTAACATTATTTTATTTTTATGTTTCAGTTACTTAAAAATATTTACTTACAATTAATAAAATAGTGCATTATGTTCATATTCATGGATAGAATGGTGATCCATTTGAAATCTTTTTTTTAACCACTGGTGAGCCAACCCTTAAGTTGAAAACCACTGCTCTAAGCAATTATATCAAAATAACTATAATGAACATTATCACTAGGCATTGATAATTATAAGCTTAAAGTGGGCAAATGGTGCATAAATGGAATAAAATATCAATAATGAAATAATTATATTTCACAGTGAGCACTTTTTCATTGAATGTGTTTAAGGAGAATCATGATAAGTGATTAGGTATTATGTAAGCAAAGGAGCCTTGTTGATGAGTTCTTGTGTATACTACTATTATAATAATATAATAATAGTAATTAAAGATAAGGTGGCAAGCGGCATTGACAGCAAACAAGCGTTTATGGCTGCCAATAAAATTGAGAGAGTGAATGAGAGCAAAAATGTGATGGAAGATTTGAAAGTTGAGTTGGTTAAGATGAGGCAAGAGATGAAACGAATACGGAGTGAAATTATGTATGTATGTATTGAAATATGTATGGAAAAGTGAAAATGAAGAAAATGAATGATATCAGTTTGAAAGAGGTAATGAAAGATCCACGAGTGGCATTTGTATGAGGATTCAATTATTAGAGATGTGATAAACAAGAAGATGCACAAGGTTTGTTTTCCTCGAGGTAAAATGAAGAGTGATTGAGGCATTGGATATGAGAAGTAAGAGAGCAAAAGGTTTGGTTATAGTAATAGGGATAAATGACTTGACTAGGAATGATGCCTTTAAAACAAGGAACACATAAGTGTGGATATCAAGAAGTTCTTGAGAAAGATAAAAGATAATAGTGTGATAGGAAAGATAGTCAGTGTGTTGCCCAGGTATGACAGTGATGAAATGAGCTGGAGAGCAAAGATTGTGAATGATATGTTAGCAGAAATGTGTGAGGAGAAAGGAGTGCAGTTTGTTAATGTGTGGAATGAATTTGAAAGACAAACTGAACTATATAAGAGTGATGGACTGCATTTGAATGGTTTTAGTGTGAGTCATTTGGAGAGACTGTTGATGGAAGGTAGAGAAATAAGTGCAGAGAATGAATCTGATCAAGTAAGAAGCAATGTGAGAGAGCAGGAGAGAGTGAAGTGGTGGTTATGAATGGAAGTTGGTAGCATGAGTATAAAGAATGAGAGATCAATTGGGGATGGGCAGGAAACTGGTGATAATAATAAAAGGATAGCTGATGAACAGATACCAAAAAGTAATATATGGAGGAGCAGAATCCAGGAGAAGGCAGGTGACTAGTGGTGTGCTGGAGGGCTCTGTGCTTAGAGCACTGCTGTTTAATTTGTACATAAATGATATAGGAAATGATTTTAAGGGAGATATCCAGTTGTTTGCTGATGATGTCTATGATGATGCAAAGCTGGGTAGAGTAATAGTTAATCAAGATCGTGTAGAGAGCGAGCTTGAAGGATGATTTAAATAGGCTGATAATATGGGAAAAATATAATGGATGTCAATTTAATATGGAAAAGTTTAAATTTTGGGGGATACAAAGATTACAAGCTGTATATCACATTGTACTTCAGGAAATTGATGAAGTCAGGTATTTGGGGATAGTAGTAGTAATAGATAGAGAGTTGAAGTTAGTTTAGATGGAATATTGCTCAAGTAGCCAAGGTAGCTCACAGGATTACTTGGTTATTTAAGAACACAATAACAAACAGAGATAAGGGAGTTATCATTCCTATTTATAAAACCTTGATGCAACCACATCTGTATTACTGTGCTAAGATCTGGTCACCCTGGTTTCTTAGGGATAAGAAAGTGATGGAGTGGATCCAGAGGTGAGTGACCAAGATAGTGAGTAGTCTGTAGAATGCTCCTATGAGGATAGATTAAATGTTTGTGGATTGCAAAAGTTGGTGGGGTTGAGTGATTGGTGAAAAAAAAAAGGGGGGGGGGGAGGGGGATATGATAGAAACATTTAAGTTACTTAAAGGCTTTTATAGGATTCATGCAGGGGAAATGTTTCAGCACTTTGCTAGAGGGGACAGAACAAGAATTCATCCCTGGAAATTGGGTAACAGTGTGGTTAGCAAGGGTGTGAGGACTAGATTTTTCACTTGGAGGGTGGTGAATGAATGGAGTGAGTTGCATGAGTCAGTTGTGAGTACTTTGCCTGTTAATGGTTTCAAGGAGAGGTACAATACATATTGTGTTGACAGTTTTGGGCCTCCCACAGTGAATGTTTGCACTCCATAGAGGTGCAATAATAATAATATATAACATGACAGTACCATATGTGGGTAAAATCTGTTTGAGAACTGTAAAAGAAAAGATCCAAGACTATTTTTAAAAAATATTCAGTGCAAACAAAATAAATATGTACAGCATTAAAGTACTAAATTATTATATTATTTTCTGAAGCATCTCCATGGAATCAAAGATTCACTGTGGGAGGCCTGTACTAACCGTTAATCACACAATGCCTATCATACTTCTCCTTGAACTAATTCACTGATGAAGCATTCACAAATGTCTCTGGAAATCTATTCCATCAATTCACCTCCTTTCCACAAAAAAAAAAAAAAAATCTAGTCATCAACCTTCCAAGCCACACTCTTATGCAATTTCCACACTGACCCCTTGTTCTCACTTCCAGCCATGTTTGGAAAAAAAAAAAAGTGTAGTGTGTAAATATAAAACCCTTTTAATAACATACATGTTTCTGTCATATCCCCTCTTATCTACCTATTGACTAGCCTTATAACCCACAGACCTTTTTAAATGGCACGTTACTCATCCACACATACTGCAACTGGCTATAATCAAAACCTACACCTTCTCTCACTGCTTACACTAAAATCCCAAAATAGCTGCAAAAAAAATCACGAATGCATCAAACTTATTTCCAAAGGGCCAAAAATAGGAAACTCATGCAAATAATAAGCCATGTATTTTGGTCTCTTGTCAAAGCAGTTGACCACAACTTTTGCACAACACTGATCTTAACACTACTGCACCCAGATGGGTCTATTGTATTGTCACTCACAGAGAAAGCCAAAATCTTCTAGCATCCTACTTTTCCTCAAATGCCTGCATAGATGATTTGGTAAATGTCTCCCAACCATTCCAAATTATCATTGCCTCCTCTGATCTTTCACCTGGAAGTGATGAAAAATATCCTATCTAAATTAGACACCAAAAAGTCCCTTGACCCTGATGGCATTCCTTCAATTGTCCTGAAGATCTGTGCTCCAGAGTTAATCCTATTATATGGTGCATCTTTATGCAACATAGAATAGGATAAACTCTTACTTCACTGGCATCTAACCTACACCCTGGAAATTGGAATCCCCTTTTTACAACTGCTTATCAAAAAATCCTTGTAAAAACTGGTTTTTCATTAATTTGCTATCTTTGTTGCTCTTTGAATTCTGAAAACCAGAATGCAATTTGTAAAATGTATAATGTATTCTTTATCGAAGGTGGATGGACTTTGGTTTGAGAACGAGAATGGTGAGAGAGTGTGCCGAAAATGTGTTACAATAGTGGGTGTCAGAAGTGCAGTTAGGTTAAGAGATTGAAGCAACAGGGAATACATGTGAAAATGTGAGCAATGGTGTAATGGAAGAGAGAGAGAGAGAGAGAGAAAGTGATGTTGAAACAAATAGTAGATAGATATGAAGAATGAAGAGTTGGTCATAACGAGGGAGATAGTACGTTAAACTGCAGGCAAGCAAAAATAGTGCATTTGAGGCTGTCTGGTGTGAGATAGAGATCAGCAGGACAAAATATACAGTTGGTTGTACTATAGACCAGGCAATGTGAAGGATAGTGCAGACGGTATGCATCGGTAATTAAGCTCAATCAGTGGAGGGCAGGTAATTATAATGGGAATACTTCAACTATGCAAACATAATTGAAGTGCCCCATAGTGAAGCATAGATTGGAAGGAGGAAAGGACACATGAGGAGGGGAAGGAAATGGAATTTATGCAGTTACTAAAGAATAATTACCTGAGGCAGCAAGTGATGGAATGCACTAAGAGTTTGATAGTGCTAGATTTAGTAACTGCATCAGAGAATTGGTCAGTAACCAAAATGTGATATTGCCACTAACTGGTGAGAGTGATCATATGGTCTTGACCTGGGAGGTGGCTAAACATGTTGAAGTTTCAGATAAGAGGGGGTATACGAGGTGTGTTCAAAAAAAAAGACTGAACTTTTTAAATAGCACATCAACTGGCACAGAGAGCATGCTTTGGCTACTGAATGCACTTGGTGATAGCAGGTTTTGGCAACAAACTGCAATTTGTCCCATTCTGCTATGAGCATTAGTCGTTGAGTTACATCTGCCGAAGTGATCTATGTGCACAAGATGTTTGTCGGATTAGTGACAAAGTGTGAAAGGGAATACATGTGAAAATGAGCTTGAAGAACAACATGTGTGTGTGTGTGTGTGTGTGTGTGTGTGTGTGTGTGTGTGTGTGTGTGTGTGTGTGTGTGTGTGTGTGTGAGAAATTTTGCTGCAAACTTGGTAAAAACTTTAGAGACATTTCAATTGCTTAACCAAGCATATGGGGAGGACTTATGAGCCAAATGCAGTGCTACAAGTGGTTTAAGTGTCGATGGATGAGTTGGTAGATCAATGTGATGTTGGTTGTGTTTTTTGATTAGAAAGGCATTGTCCATTATGAATTTGTACCACATGGTCAGATGGTAAAAAGTGAGTTGTGCCAGGAAGTTTTAGTGTTTGAGGGATGCTATGCACAAGATGAGGCCTGAATTGTGGGAAAACCGGACTTAGATGTTGCACCATGACAGTGCACAGTCATCTGTATGGCAAAACATCAGACATCTCTTGTGAACCATCCACCCTATTCTCCACACATAGCCCCGGCAGACTTTTTCCTATTTCTCAAACTTAAAACCACTTTGAAAGAATGTCATTTCCAAACCGTAGAGGAGATTCAGGAAAATACGATAAGAGAACTGCATGCCATCACAGAAATGCATTCTGGGAACCAGATGGTATTTCTCCAATTGTACTTAAAATTTTCACTTCAAAATTAAGACTCATTCTATGTTGTCTGTCAAAACTATCATACTTATTCAGCATCTATCTGTTAGCATAGAAACAAGCCTATACACATCCCCCCCCCCCAATAAAAGAAGTCAACCATCAAACCAATTATGTTTAGCTCAATATTCTCAAAAACAATGGAGAAGGTTATAAACAGTCGATTTCTTCACAAACTGGATGCCGAGCAATTAAATAGTGACCAACAATATGTATTCTACTACACTAACTTCAAAGCACATCTCCTAGCTTAGTTATGGAACATAGGAAAAGGCATAGTGGTCTTCTTACCAAGCTACCATTTTACTGAGTACCTTCAATGCTTTGCAAGTGTACTTTCAGTTTTGTCTCTGCCTGTTTGCTATATGCAACTGAACTGGCTTCCTCTTATCAGATTTAAACTTTTGCTAACACTCTTCCTCCATTACATTAATGAACATCTGACACTAACCTCCAGGTCTATTCAGAGTTTTACTGATGATGGTACACTTTACTTATCTTCATTTAACAAATCTTTCAGTGCTCAAATAATTCAAGCTTCAAGATATTCCATGGTCTCTTCACCATTCCCAAGCTGGATGAAGATAATCTAGATAGTTTCAAATTCACCAACACAATCCTGTCGTATTTCTTAGAAGAGAGAGATCTTACTTCATTCTGCTTACTTGGATAATATTCAGATCTCCAGTCAAGGCAGCCTGTTCAGCCTATAGAAAAACTTGGTGTCTTCTTCAATTCAAGAAAACTTCTCAATCAATGCTTTAAACAGATTATTATTATTGATATCTGACCTCCATGGAGTCAGAGACTCATAGTGGGACATACACACTATCACACACACAAAGCTCATCCAATAGTGCCTTAAAATGATTCAATGTGTCTACATTCACAACACACTCAGACAATGCATTTCCACTCACCAGCCATTCTCCATGGAAAGAACCTACTCCTCTGTTCACACCCTACTTATACAGTTTCCAGGGATGGCCTCTTGTTCTACCCCCCCCTCCCTCTCCCATTATATGAAAAATATCTTCCATTCCAACTTGATAACAACTAACTAACTTATATGTCGCAATCATATTCCCCCCCCCCCTTACTCCTCGTCCTATTCACAACGCTTTGCAATTTACATTCTCTCAATCTGTCCTGAAGCAAGCATTAAAACAAATGAAAAATGGAAAATGTCCTGGTGAAGAAAACTTAATTCATATAGAATTAATTAAATGGGGAAAAACAACATAATTCACCATGCCACAAACTTACTAAATCCATGCCTCCTAGAAGAGGGAAAGATACCAGAAAACTGGAAAAATGCTACTCTGATACTGTTATTTAAAAAAGGAGACAAAGAACTATATGCCAATTAGTATTCTCTCTAATCTGTACAAAATTATCACAAAAGTAATAACAAACAGGTTAACCCCTCTTCTAGACTCAAATCAACCTGCAGAACAAGGAGGATTCTATAAAGGCTTTAACACAATTGATCATATTCATGCAGTAAAAAATAATAGAAAAAGCAAAAGAAAACCAATTGCCTCTCTGTTTAGCCTTTATTGATTATGAAAAAGCATTTGATTCCATCAAAACTAATGCAATAATCAAAGAACTCCACAATCAGGGAGTTCCTAGAGAATATATGGAAATATACCACACTACAACAGCAACAATCCAACTTCACATGAGTAGCAATAAAATATCAATTGAAAAAGCTGTCCAACAAGGAGACTTTCTATTGCCCAAAATCTTTACGCCAGTTCCTTCAATAAATATTTAATAATATAAACTGGACAAACCTTGGTATAAAAATTAATAACAGAAACTTATTAGCCTATGGAAACCTAAGATATGCAGATGATATCATAATTTTTGCAAACACTCCAGAAGACCTTATTATAATAATAGAAGACCTATATCATGAAAGCAGAAAAGTTGGTCTAAAAATAAACAGAGAGAAAAAACTAAAATCATGTTTAATCATTTTGTAACACCAAAAAACATAATGATAGAAAACAATTTCTTGGAAAGAGTCTTTATATATAGATATTTAGGTTATCTCATTGATCTAAACTGTGGACTCCAAAAGGAAATAAATAGAAGAGTTCAACTTGCCTGGAGTGCATTCAGAGAAGGATGAGCGATGGACCACCATACTAACGAACTGGATTCCAAAAGAAGGGAAACAAAGCCGAGGGTGTCCTAAAAGAAGGTGGAATGATGAATTGTCAAATTTTGTTGGGAAAAATTGGTCAACCATTGCCAAGAACAGAGAAAAGTGGAAGGAACTGGAGGAAGCCTTCATCCAGCAGTGGACAGAAAATGGCTGAAAAGAAGAAGAATCTATCCTCATACTCACATTCCAAATACCACTGACCACTTTTGTAACATATCTGAATCACCATGAAAACCCAATGACCAAATCTGTGCATAATGATCCATGTGGGGCCTGATCAAGGCCTCATACAATGGCATCATAACCCCTTTATTTCTGCATGTCACCTATCCAGTCACCAGTCCAAATCAACGTCTTATCCAATCCCATCCATTTTCATTTATTTAACAGCTTGTCATGTGTCAGTCTATCAAAAGCTTTTGCAAAATCTCCTTATATACCCCCTGCTCACTCACAATTAAGTCATCTTTTTCTATGTCCTCTATGCTTGTGTTTTTCATGATTTCACTCTGATGAAGATGAAACACCCATATAAATCGATCACTGAATACTTCAACAATGTCTTTTGCAGAAGTTACTATTCTACCATTTTCATCCACGAATATCATCTTACCATAATCATACTTCCTTCTACTTGCCACAAATCAAAAAAACCATTGAGTTTTTCTTCTCCTGATTTTGCTAATTTCTGCTCATACTGCACATTTGTTATCTTTACTAAGTTACTCTTGCTTGTTCTTTATAAGTGATTATTACCATTATTCATTGTCCAACGTGCCTTCTTCTTCTTCAAGGTTTCATGCTTATTTGTCCCATTCATCCTTTTTTTACATCTACATTATTCAGTCTTTTGACCTTCAGAATATATTCACATATTAATGTTGTTATTATTATTATTATTATTATTACCCCAAGACCTCATGGAGTCAAAGACTCATCTGGGAGGTCCTTTTATCTCAGACATCTCATCATACCATATCTTAAACACACTAAAACCCCTTGCAGACACCACACTCTTAGGCAAGGCATTCCAATCATTCACAACTCTGCACAAAAAAACCTGCCTCTCACTCCCTACTCACACCCTCTTTATACAGTTTCCAGGGATGACTTCTGGTTCTCCCCTGATCTCCCACTATTCTGCGTAGAACTTCTCCACCATTGATCCTATAACAATCCCTTACCAACTTGTAGGTCTCTATCATATCTCCCCTCTTCCTCCTGTCCACCAGACTCTGCATATTATATCTTCTCAATCTTTCCTCATACTTGACATTTCAGAGTCAGAAACTACCTTAGTCAGTCACAATTTTGGCGATGTATCCCCTAAATTTTAGATCCTTATCCACTATCACCCCCAGATCTCTTATTTCCTCTACCTCCAAAAATATATTCTCGCCAAGCATAAATTCTGCATCCCATCTTTGTTTACCAAATTTTAAAACCTTACATTTTGCAACATTGAAGTCACATTCCCATTTCTGTGCCCAATCACTCAATTTATTCAAGTCTTCTTGTAATGCCACATCTTCTCTACTCTTCATGGTTTACCAACTTTGCATCATCTGCAAACAACTGAATATCTCCATCCAAATCTTCACCAATATCATTAATATACAAGTTAAACAGTAATGGCCCTAAAACAGACCCCTGAGACACTCCACTAGTGAATTTCCTTTTCCTGGATATCGCTCCCCCATACACAACTTGTTGATACCTATCGGATAGCCAGTCTCCAATCCAATGCAGTAATCTAATATCCAACCCCATCTGCTCTAGTTTGACTGTCAACTTATCATGAGGTAATCCATCAAAAGCCTTTGCAAAATCCAAGTATACTATTGTGTAATCTTCTCCTCTGTCCAAGGAAGCAGTCACTTTATCGTAATATGTAAGTAGATTACTAAAACAGGACCTCTCTTAACAAATCTGTGCTGTCCATCAAAGATAATACCATTGTTGTCAACCCAACTCTGGATCCTAGTTCTCACAAGCTTCTCCAACAACTAACCACAACACCTGACACACAAATAGGCCTATAGTTTGATGCTTGAGTTCGATCACCTCCTTTATGAAGTAACACAATCTTGCCCTCCTTCTAATCCTTAGGAACTTGACCAAGTGCAAGACTCTATTAAAAAAATATGCCAAGGCAGGTGTCAACTCCCTGGCACATTCCTTCAGAATACATGGTGATATATTATCAAGTCCTACAGCCTTATTTACATATAGTTTGCTCAACTCCCCAAACACCTCTTGCTCATTTACAGTCAGTCTCTCCTCCCCATCATCAATTGCTCTCAATCTCTCCATGAAGTCACATTCACAAGATTAAAAGATCTTTATGAACTGCTCATTAAGTATCTCCATCACACATTCTTTATACCATTTTCTCCAATTAATGTCATCCTTCCATAATCATTCTTTCTTTTGCTGGCTACATATCAAAAGAACACCCTAGGATTCTTTGTGGCTTCATTAGCTAACTGCTGTTCATACCTCTAGCTACTCAGCAACCAAGTCACCCTCCTTGCCTGGTCTTTATAGACCTCATGAAATTCGTTATTTCCACTTCTCTTATGCTGCCTCCACAATGCCCTTTTTCTCTGTATTGCATGCTTAATCTCTTTATTCATCCATCTCACACCTACCTTATTTAACCTTCTCACCCTTGGAATACATTTAGACATTGCATCTACTAGATAGTTTTTGAAAATCCCCCAAGCTGCATTGATCTCTATTCCAGCTAACACTCCAGAGCTAACTCCTCATTCCAAGCTACACCCGCACACTGTCTCCTAAACTCTTCATAATCACCCTCCTTGTAGTTCCACATATACCCTTTTCCCACAGGGGTCCTCGCACTGCTGGCAACCAACCAGGTAATCACCTCATGGTCACTCTCACCAATTGGTGGATGATTTGACACCTCATTTATAATTACCTCCTCTGATGAGATAACCAAATCCAAGACCCTTAATCCTCGTGTGCCCTCTGTTACATACTATCTGAGGTAGTTACCCCTCAAAAACTCAAGAAATTCATTTTCTTTACTTACAGTTGCTATCTCATCATTCCAGTCTATATTGCCATGATTTTAATTATGGCAATATAAATTGCCATAATTAAAATCATGGAATGACAAAATCACCCATAATGATCACCCTTTTCTTATTTGCTTGGCTAATTTGACTATACATTTCACTATCACCACCATCCACATTACCTGGTCTATAACAACATCCCACCAAGTATTTGATTCCATTCACCTCTATCTCACACCATATTGCCTGAAAACCACTGGCACTATTTCCATCTTGCATCTCTACTTTGTATTCACATAACTCTTTCTCTATCATCAATAGCACTCCCCCTCCCTTTTTACCCTTTCTATCCTCACGAAACAGATCATACCCTTCCATCTCTATTCCTGTCAGGATGTCATCCTCTTCCAACCATGTCTCACTTATTCCGACAATCTTTGGGTGAACAGATGCAATTAGTGCAACCATTTCATCTGCCTTGTTCTTGCAATTCTAGCATTTGTATACAAACACAACAGCTCATTTCTGGATCTACAGCTAGTTCCACTGATACCACTCACTCGATGTGATCTCTCCATGCTCGACTGGGGCCATTTCCCTTTCTGCTTCTTCATTTTAGAACCCTTTTCAATTCCAACTGTTTCCTCTTGATCCCTGGTCATCCTATTCCTTTCCTGCCTACACATGCTCTCACTTCCTCTTGGAGAATCCACCATTCTCACGCTGTGTACCCTTGTCCACCCTGAGCCTCGCCGTTTCCTTGCTCCTCCTGCACACCCATTCTCTCATTTTCTATACTCATACCACTCACTTCCCCCATTCATATCCACCTCTTCAATCTCTTCTGTCTTACTCTCCTGCTCTTCCACACCACTCCCCTTTCGATCTGATTCATTCGCTCTATTCACTTCTCTACTTTCCAGCAGCAGTCTCTCCAAGCGACTCACACCATAACCACTCAAATGCAGTCCATCGCTCCCATACAGCTCACTTCATTCCACACAAATAAACTGTACTCCTATCTCCTCACACATTTCAGCCAGCATATCATTCATAATCCTTGCTCTCCGCATGTTATATGTTTCTTTTTCAGTTCCCAAGCAGCATTTATTTCCTTACTGCTCAACTTCTCATTCCATGCTGTAGCTACAAGCTGTGTCCTAAGCTTGGCATAATCACCAGCCTTGTACTTCCACATATATCCTTTCCTCACAGAAGTCTGAATATGGTTAGCCATAACCCGGATGATCACTTAATGATCACTCTCACCAACTGGAGAGAAGTGCGAAACCCCAAGCACAATTACATCCATTGATGAAATTATCAGATTTAAAACCATCGATCCTCGCATGCCCTTCTTTATATGCTGCCTGAGATAATTGTCTCTCAAGAAATTCATTTTACTTATTCCAAAATGCTATCTCTTCATTCCAATCTATACCACATTAATTAAAATCGCCCATAATAATCACCCTTCCTTTGTTCACTACCCAAGCTGTTTATATATTTCTTTATCACCACCATTCACATTCCCTGGCCTATAGCAATATCCAACTAAATATGTTTTCCTGTCAACCTCCACCTCACACCACACAGTTTCATAACCAATGCCACTGTCTCCCTTTTTCATGTGTACCTTATGCGGACATAATTCTCCTGTTATTATCAGCAGTGCACCCCCCCTCTCACCTTCCTTCTTGTCCTGTCTATCCTTGTGAAAAACACTGTATTCTTCCATTTCTATTCCCATTAGGTTATCATCTTCATTCAACCATGTTTCACTTATTCCAATGAGTTTGGAGAAAATGAACTCAATTAGGGAAAAAAACCATTTCATCTCCCTTATTTCTGATATTTCTGACATTTGAATAAACATAGCAATTCACTTTTAGGTTTATAACCAGTCCTACCCAAGCCACTTATTGGTTATGATTTCTCCACCACATCTGCCTTTGCTGAATCACCTTTATCACCACTTACCACATATATCTGCTCAGTCTCAACTTTCCCACTAAACTGATACTTTAAAAAACTGTTTAAATAACATTAAACTGATACTTCAAAAAATTCCATAAAAATGTTTGTTCGATCTGTATATCTGGAGTTGTAGTGAAGGTACTGGAGAGATAGGATACAGAAATGGCTTGATAACAGCAGTATTCTCTGTGGTTATCAGCATAGGTTTGTTAATAGGAGATCATGTTTCCTTAACTTACTTATGTACTATAACCTAGATGGTGAACCTATGGCACGCGTATCAGAGATGGCATGTCAACGATTTACAGGTGATAAATCCTTTTATATGCTTATAAATTATTCAACCTTTTTTTTTAAATTGTTATAATACATACAAGTTAAATTTTGTTTTACACGAAAGAAAAGAAACTAACCAACAAACACAAAGTCTACTGCAGGAACAAGGCCCAGCAGCTGAAAACTATAGCTGGTGTTAAGAACCTCTAGCCAATGGCTGAGGGGCATAATGACATGACTCAGCTGATAGCAAAACAACTGTGTTTAGTCACCAAAACTTTTCATTATTTAAAAGCATATTAATTAACTCAAGTTGATTATCTTTAATATTTTTAGCATATGAAAAGTCACCAGCTGCAACTTTGTCAAAACACTTGGCTTCTAAACATATGCTATTAAGAGTAACATGGCAGTCATATCTGTCAGGCCTTCTTCCTACGGTGGACTGTGAACAAATACAATTTTTCTCTGTGTCAGTCGGCTCATTGTAGATCAGGAATATAATCAAGTCATTTATTCCTACTACCACTACTAAGATTTTTGCTAGCTTGTTCATACTGTCCAATGTCTCAATCACCCTATTCATTATACCTCCTGGAAAACAAGCCTTGTGCATCTTCTTGTTCTCACCTCTAGTAATCAAATCCTCATACAACACCACTCACAAGTCTTTCATTAGGACATCATTAATTTCAGTCTACTTCACTCTTCCATACATATCTATAGTTCTCTTCATTTCATTCTGCATCCACTTTATCTTCACCAACTCAGGTTTTAAATCTTGTATAATTTTTATGCTGTCATTTACTCTCACTATTTTACTGTCATTTGCACATTCTTTTTTGCCATCAGTCTAACTTGCCATCTTGCATGTTGTTTTCACCTTCCTTCTTGCACACTTTCTTCTTGCACACTTGCACACAGTCACACTTGTTTCTTCACCATCACACGCTTTCTTGACATTTGCACAGTGTACTAATATATAATGATAGCAAGTAAGATATAATATACTGGTCTCATGGTCTTAGTTGCCTTGGTCATAATTCTTAACTATTTAATTAGTTTTTTGCTGTGCATGTAATGACAGCATCTACTAGGAATTAGAAAATAGTCAGTTGTTTAACTGCTTCTGTATCTTGATCAGTATGGTGACCAGGTCATGAACTAATATTCCCAAAATCCTTACCTACAAAGTTGGCAGTTAAAGATTATCACTGTTCTATTACTATTGTAGAATTCACTAAATAACATATCAACAATTCAGCTTGGAAATACTTAAGTAATTTTGTTTTTTATTTGTTTTCCTGCTTTTTTTTAATGCTCATCTTCATTATTATCATGAAATTTTTTATATGTACCTTCAAGGGATATACAGGACACTATGATAGTATCACATTAAGAGTTTACATTATTACTAGCTTCCTGTGACAATTTGTCCAAATTAGTGTGTTACTTGTCAGTACTCCAATATTAGCAGATCTTATATTCTGGTCTTCTAAAGTACTTTTAACTGCATCAATCCACTTAGATCTTAGACTTCCTCTAGGTCTTTTTCATTCCATCCTGGCATCAGATATCTGTTTTGATAACCTTTCATTTTTCATTCTGTTTAAGTGGCCATACCACATATTCCTGAATGCCGACAATGTCAGGTTCCTTCCCAATATCTTCATTTTTAATATAATTCTACCATTGATGCTGTTTGTGCATTCCCCTAATTTCTCTCAGAACTCTAATATCTCAGGTCTTGATCAGTTGTATGCCAGCTCTCAAATCCATAAATTAAAACTGCTTTGAATATTATCTTGTATAAAGCTAGTTTGGCATTTTTACTGATATCTCTCATATTCCATACAAACTCATTTGAACCATACTAAAACAGCTTTTCTGCCTAAATAGCTGAAATATTTTACTTTTTTTGGCTCACCATTCATGATGCTGCTAATGTTTTAGTGTTCCTGCCTGTTGTTCATAGTCTTTATCTTTTGATTGCTGATTCTTATATCAAATCTATTTGTTGTTCAGTTTAGTTAAGGAATCCTGCAGACTTGTACTGGATTTCTTTAAGAGTTTATTTTATTTTTTTCCCTCCAATTTTAATATCAGGCCTAATGCACATTCCTTCATAACATAATCTATATAGATAATGAATAACAGTGGAAATTATAGGCATCTTTGTCTCATGCTCTATTTTACATTACATCATCTTCCTATACCCTTCCAATTAACTGCTGACTTAAACTCAAATATAGGTTATATTTTACTTAGTATATAATGTCGTGTTTCCTCCATACAGTTCCAGCATTCTGAACAACATTTCTCTTGCCCTTTCAGATGTATGAAACTTAAATACAGATCCTTATATTTCCATGATTTCTCAACTATTTGTCTGAATTGGTCTGAACCCAGCATTTTCTTCTCATAGGCTCCCCCTTCACAAGTTTTCTTAGCCTCTTCACTTCACCTTCAATTAAATATGCTTGCATAAATTTTTACCTGGAACACTCAAATTCCTTTGTTATTCTGACATTCAGTTTTATTTTCTTTTTTATAGATGGGTATTTCAAAAGCACTACTTCAGTCATCTGGAATTCAACCTTCTGACCAGGCCATTCTGAATTATGCAGCAGTTCCTTGTAAAACTTTTATACCTCCATATTTGATCATTTCTGGTTGAACATCATGTGGGATATATATAGATATATATATATATATATCTCCCACACATCAGAGTACAAGAACCTATAGCATATCAATGACGTGTATGAGGTGTAGATGAGGTTTGAGAAACCTATTGACTTTCTTCTTAAAGAACTGCAGGTTTAAATTGGGAAACACATCATGAGGAAGGCTGTTCCAGATGTAGTTTGAATAAATGAGGAAGCGAAGCAAGTTTGATGAGTATACAGTTGTACTATAAAGGGATGTTGTATAGCAGCTGCTCTTGTTTTAACAGGCATGACAGCAAGTCGAGGAATGATGTTTGCCAATTCACTGGAGCAGTGACCATAGAAGTACCTGTAGAAGAGATACAGAGATGAAACATTACATCTGTGAGATAGGTTGAAGTGAGCCTGTGATAGAATGTCATCTATGAGCTGAATTGCTCTCCTCTGGACAGTAGCAAGAATTTTTAAGGAGGTTTTAGGTGTACCATACCACCCCAAATTTGTGAACTAAAGATGGACAGATTTGGGATTTATATAGGGTTAGTAGCTGGGTGGATATAAAATAGCTTCTTGAGTCAAAAAGAATGCTTAGTTACCAATTATATATTTGGTTTAATCCCTTATCCAAGTGTAAGGATCTGGATTGCATCTGAAGTATTTTCAGGACTGGGGCAACTCGTGGTAAAGGTGGGATAAGTTCTGACCACTTGTCTTAGTATCCCATAATATAAAGCACATCTCCTTGCAGAGATGTATACTGCTGTGCATTAAGGGAAGGGTCATTACCCAGACCGGTTTCGACCTTTATTGAGGTGCTTCAGTCACTCCCTATGAGTGACTGAAGGACCGTCCAACTCAGTGTTGTTCCACTCAGTGACAGGCTCACCCCTTCACCAAGAATAACTTCTCAACAATGGCTCTACCCAGTGGCAGCCTCACCCCACCACCAGATAGAGCCATAATCTTAGCTGGACGGTAAGCTTATGTCTGCCTTTTTTTTTTTTTTTTTTTGAATAGGTTGGTTCCATGAGATGGGATAGGTACCTACTGAGTGTAGAAGATTGAAGAGACCACTCAGAGACAGGCAAAAACCTACTCCAAGCAGAGCCTCTCATACCTCAAGGAAAGGGACCACTTCTGCACAAAAGCACATCAGTGGGAGCCAGACCCAGAGGTGATGATACTAAGGTGGAAGTAATGCAGAAGTCATATCATTATTACTCAAACTCTCTGGATTAGAGATAGTTGATGGAAGTTTTTTCACTTGGCTATGCTGCCAATTATATATTTGGTTTAATTTTTTATGCAAATGGAAGCAAGCAAAGTTTGCGCCTGAAGTATTTTCAGGACTGGGGAAACTTGTGGTAAAGGTGAGATAAGATGACGAGACCTCAATTAAAGTCGAAACCGGTCTGGGTAGTGACCCTTCCCTTAATGCATAGCAGTTCATCTCTGCAAGGAGATATGCTTTGCATTATGGGATACTAAGGCAAGTGATCAGAACTTATCCCACCTTTACCACGAGTTGCTCCAGTTCTGAAAATACTTCAGGCACAAACTTTGTTCTTATACTTGGATAAAGGATTAAACCAAATATATAATTGGTAGCTTAGCCAAGTGAAAAAAACTTCCCTCAGAATGTAGTTTTTTTAGAAGTGGAGGAAGCTATTGATGTGATGTGTTTGTGCCAACAGAGGTTGGAGGTAAATGTCAGTCCAAGGAGAGAGATTTTGGTGGCATTGAAAGTGACTAGGTTATCCTTGCACCACTGAAGGATGGTATGGAGATCAGTGTTTAGGGCATTGATTGCAGTTGATCTTGATATAAAGGATGTCTGGCAACTACATGGTTTGTCACAGGAGTAAGATAAGTGGAGAGTACTATCATTGGCAATGCCATGGATAGGATTTGTAGTGATTGAGAGTAGATCATTTATGTATAAGAGAAACAGGGTGGGTGAAAGAATGGAGCCCTGAGGTACTCCTGCAATGGTGGCAAAACTTGAAGAGAGGGTGCTATCTGCCATGACATGCAATGAATAACCAGAGGGAAAGCTGGCTATTCAGTTAGAGAGGATGGCAGCAAGCCGAAAGAAGGATGTTTGCAAAATAGGCCTTGATGCCAAATATGATCAGAAGCCTTGGAAATGTCAAGGACAACAACCTTTCCATGGCACTTATCCAGTGGTGAATGATTTAGCCTAAGATATTGGCTGTGAATCTGGATTTGCAGAATCCATGCTGATGGTCATTGATTAACTGGTGAACTTCTAGGTAGTGAAGAAGTTGACCATTAATAACTTTCTGCATTATTTTGGGGAGGATTGAGGTGATGGCAGTTAGTCAGTAGCTGGACGGTAAACTTATGTCTGCCTTTTGCTTTTGGAATGGGTTGTTTCCATGAGATGAGATAGGTACCTGCTGAGTGTAGAAGATTGAAGAGACCATAAAGGACAGGTGTTAGCTCTGGAGCACAACGTTTAAGTACAATACAAGAGATGTCATCAAGATTAGATGACTTTGTAGTGTTCAGGTTGTTTAATATTCTTCATATGTCTTTCTGGAAAAAGGCCACAGGAGGCATATGGTGCTCAATTGCTGGTATGGAAGGAGATGATTTGCCTTCATCGTCTATGCAGGAGTTAGAGGAAAAGAGTGATGCTAGGAGGTCAGTTTTTTCTTTGGGTGCTGTAACAGTGGTGCCATCTGGATGGGGGAGAGGTGAGAGCACAGGCGAGCAGAAGTTGCCTCCGATGGGTTTTGCGATGAACCAGAAGGCATGGCGACCCTTTGGAGAAGAGACAAGTTTTCTTCTAGTGGCTTTTATGAAGTTGGTTTGGATTTGCTGATAGTTGATTTACATCTGTAAAATTTTTTGTTTTAAATTGTTGTTGTTATTTCTCTTCTCAGACTGCACTAAAAAACAGTCTTCCTTACCTTATATTTAGTCCTCCATACTGAATTGACTGTGCTGCCTCATGAAGCTTATCTACACTGCGATGTTACTTCCTCTATCTTAATTTGTCCCCTCCCCTATCTTCCTGCTCTAGCCCTTTGTTCCTTGTAGCATAATCATATAGCCAGCGATAAGTAGTTATTGCTGGCTATACGATTGCGGTTTATTCGATCTCTCTCACACTCTTCAGTCTGACACATTTATTTGATTTACAACTGCCATCAGACTGAATTTCTTGAGAGTGAGGAAAGTGGATCAAAGGCAATAACTAGTCAAATTTCTCTTATCCACACAGCAAACCGTGGCAATATCAAATTAGCACACAAATTTTCATAAATTTTTCTAGACAGTGCATTGGCAATGATCAGAATCAGAATGTTGTACAACAAAGCATTTATTCTAACTAGAAAAATTTTAATTACATACTAGGCAAGCAATGGAGAATAACTGTTTCTTCCAACATAGCTAACTTTAGAAAATACATTACGCAATTAAAATATATACATTTCTGTCTTCATGCAACTCTAACATACTACTTAGTACTATACAAATTTAGGACAAACTCTTGCTTAACAAATACATACAGTTACACATATCTACACTCCAAGGACATCGATATGATGTGGTTACTTACAGTTTTTCATTTATGTGCAGTCCTTTACTATGAACAGAGTTTCCATCAGAATATAACGTATCTTTGCCTTGATCTGAATACTTATTACTTTAACTTGGACGTTTCATTACTCTATATAATCATTGCAGTTGTCCTATCTCACCTCGAATACATGTATCAATACATTGATACATGTATTCAAGTATCATGTATTGATACTTGAATACATGTATCATGTTTTGATGAATATCAATACATGATATTCATCCTTCCTTTTTCTTTTTTTTCCTCGGCTGGCAGCTGACTGCTGTTTACATTAGTAGATAACTGGAGAGATTATGATTTTACCTTTGATGTTTATCCATCGGATCTTGGTCAGTTTTGCTTGAGATCATGGGGGAGCGCAGCCTGCTATACTGCAAGATACATCGGTGGACGTCCTTAGGAACTGCCCAGAGAACTTCAGGGAGAAGGACCGTCGACAAAACTCCAACAATAAACCATGAGTGTCCCCTCAGGGTCAAGAGGTACAAGCTACAAAACTTCCAGCCCAGAACTCCCAACCATCTCCTCTCTCTCTCTCTCTCCCTCTCAGCCCCTTAAAAGTCCTCCTTATTCTTTGTTTCGACTCCAAAGTGTCTGTGATCACCGTCCAGCGCGATGATGTCACTCGTGTTCTCTTTTGAAAGTCTTTGTTTTAGTGCCTAAATGTTCGCAAGTTGTTGCAAACCTTTTTTTGCTGACTCACTATACTAATAAGGCATAATCCCTTTCTTCTGGTTTTTACACGTTATAGTTACATAGATAATATCGAATATATTCTACAAGATAGTTAATTTATACTTAAGAAAAAACAATACATCATATTTTCTTTATATTTTAATTTGACACCCTTATAAAACCAGCTCGATAAGTTAACTAAATTAACTTATCGTGTAAGATTTTACACATCTATTGTGTGCTTCTGCATAGGCTGAGTGTGAAGCTTAGGTTCTTGATGCAAGCCACCTGCAGTAAGCCAGAGTTTTTTCTTCGACTGCTTTCATACATCTTGTTTAACCAGGACTTGAAAAGTGAATGGAATGAGGAATGAATGCCTTCATGCCAATGAGGATGATTTCTGTGATTCTCTCAGTGCAGGTGTCTTGGGTGCGAGAGGGGAAGCAATGATCAAGGCATGGGAAAGAAGAGTAGTATTTCTAGAGATCATCCCACTTTGCACCATTGTAGTGCCAGAGTTCATGTGGTTGTGATCAGAGGATGGATGTTCTCTGAGATTGGAAACTTGCACTAGATTGTGGTCTAAAGTATGTCTGGAAGCAGAGTTAGTTAAAAAAAGATCAAGGGTATTGGGAGAGTGGAGAGCATTATCTGTAATTCAGGTAGATAGTTGCATGATTTGCATTAGATCATTGCTTATAGCATAAACTTTCACATCATGTTTGGCCTAATCAGTAGTGTTGAAGAAGTGGGGGTGGGGCAGTTGGAGTTGTAGGCATCAGGTCACCTAGGATGATGGCTTTGCTGTTTGGATAGCTGAATTGTAAATGGTCAGGTTTCATGGAGAGGAAGGTGAAGTGGTCATTGTGGTTTTCACAGTTTGGAGACCGGTAAATGCAGCAGGTGAAAGTTACTAAGTGGGGCAAGGAAACCTTCAAGCCAGAGTAGGTCAAAAGCAGGGGATTCTAAATTTGCCATTCTCTGGCAGGCAGTGTTATAACATACAATGACACAGGTGCCATCTTTGTGGTGAAATTAATCATGAAGCATATAATTTGGGCATTGAAGGTGAACTGTGGTTGATGTAGCTGTAATTTGGGTTTCTGTTAAGAGAAGGAGGTCTGGTTTGGATGTCTGTTAGCGGTGATGAATGTCATTATGTTGGAATTTATGCCAGGGGATGTGTTGTGAAAGCAGATGTGGAAATTATTTTTTTGGTAGGGATTCTGGTAAGTTTGGAATATTGTGTTTGATTTGAATTGTTTGGATGAACTGGCTGTTGAGGGAGATTTATTATGTTCTTATTATTTTTTATTATTAATTATTATTTACAATGATGGATATGCATTGGCAGTGGAGGGTGGGATAGACTCGTGAACGTGACACCCATACAGAGAGCAACCAGTCTTCTTGCTGATCCATGACCCTGACAATGCCTCCCACATACCACTACTCAGACTTTCTCACCATGCACAATCTGGCAGAGTATGTGGCAGCAAGATTATGTTTCCAATTGACCAGGAAGCTTCCTAACTTGTTATTGACCAGTTCGGGTCCATATACTGGCTGGTCTGCATTATCACCATTTACTGCTGTACCCTCGAAATGGAGAAGGGTCTCTAAGTAAGTTAGCCATGCCCTTGAAAGGTATCATACTGCATAGAAAAGAGAGGGGGGGGGGAATTGAAGCCAGAACCCCTGCTCTGGAGGCCAAACATAGCATTAGTCATAGCACTACTCCATATATCTGTCTTTCCACATTTCAGGTTTCTCAATGCTTTTACTATCATAAAGTATTGATATGCATTCCTCTTGAGTATTTTTTATCACTGGTTGGTCATTGCTTGTTTCATTTCACAGTTTTGCAAAGTAATTTGCTCCCAACATCTAAGATGTGATGTCTTTATTTTCTGGTTTTATCTCACCTTTATGATTTCTAATTCCTTTTACTGTACTCTTTCCTCCATTTCTAAGCTATTTGATACCCAGAACATTTTTTGCTACCTTCCTGATATTTATCTTTTATATTCTAACTGAAATTCCCACTAACTCTTGTTTATCTACTTTTATACAGTGCTTCACTTTCTTATGTTTTCTCTGTATTCTCTCAGAGCACATGCTGACTTACCTGCTATGAATTTTCAGTATGCTTTCTTCATTCCATAACTGCGTCTAACTTCCTAAGTCCATCATGATGTTCTGATTTTTTCTATTCTGCAGATAACAGCTTCACCATATGCCTCTTTGGATGAATGAATCAATGTTTTATTCATCATTTGCACTGGGTCTTCAGTGATTGGTTCACTGAAGACTCAGTGAACATTTTCAAACTCTTTTCTTCTTTCTTTGATAATATTTATATATTTTATCTATCTGAAAGCTGTTCGATTTTGGTTCTTTTTAAAACTTTTGTACATATTTTCTTTTTAATGCTGAACTGATTTTTATTCCGTTCAAAACTAAATGGTGATCACTATCAACAATTAATAACATAGTAAAGAGACTTTACACTTTTCTTATGTCTTTCCTCCATGTGAATTTGTACACATCTTTATGTTGGAGCCTAGACATGGAACATCTTTATGTTGTGTACCATTAAAAAATGTTACAACATAAAGATAATTAAGAGGCCTAGGTTAAGTTATTTCAAAAACAACCTAATTATGAAGTATCCTGTAAAATTAATGGATTTTATTGTTTTCTTTCACATGAATCACACAGATGGATTGGTCAGTGTATTTATTAGGGTGCTTTGTCTAATAGCAAATAGCACTCCCTCACACAAACACCAGAACAACCTCAAGCTGAATTCAGTGAACTAAATTTTCTCTTATTAATTTTTTTTATCCCCATTGCTTCATTCTTTTATTTATTTTTTCCTTTTCAGAGAAAAACAAGACATACCTGTTGAAAGATGATGATGTTTTTCCTCGTTTAAAAATGCTAAGCTGTTTTGGGAACAAAGATTTGGAAACCTCTACAAAATATTTATTGTATGTGTGTTTGAAAAAGGGTATGCCAATCAAAATTATTGAGTACATGAAGTTTTAATTATTTAATAACGGAGAACTTAATGAACTTGGATGATTAATCTGTTCAACACTCTATTGCCTTTCATTATTACTGTTATCTAATGTAATAATCTGAATTTGTACTGTCTCATCCACTACATCTTGAATAGTTTGAATATCAACAAGCCTTCTTATCCTGATAGTATTCCCACAGCAATAATAAATTTGTGTTTCAGAACGAATATCCAACCTGTATTTTTTCTAGGCGCTTTCATCTCATTCAGCATTGAATATAGATTTACTCCCTGTATGGAAGTAAGTCTATATTCAATCCATTTCTACATAAAGATAAAAGTCTTCCATCAGACTGTAGTCCCATTATCCTTATGACTGTTCTCACATCATTAATAAAGTAGGTAACCAGCTAACTTCATCAACACCTGGAGGAACCATAAATTAATCAGCATTTACTGATATGTATTCCACTATTCTTTATCTACATCAGATGTCATAGTCCACATTGTCCCCTTCTGAGCATAAACCACATAAAGGTTTGGAGAAACTTGTGTAGTCACTTTTAACATTTCTTAATATTTCCAAGGCAATTGATTGGATTTAGCATAGAGAGCTACTTAGCAAAACATTAACCCTAATTAGAAAGGGGTCTACTTTTCAAGCCTCCGTAGTCAGTCGGAGCCCTTTGACCAGATCTTTCTGACCTTTTGGTTGGAAAGACCTGGTTTCGATTCCCATCCATGATGTGAGGAACTGGTCCTTTACCTGGTCCCTTTCGATGAAAGGTGAGTTAGCCAGTCTCATATGGAAGTAGGGGATTTTTTCACCAGGAAACTCGAGTTTTTCATTCCCCGGAACAGGCAAACTGGCCCCTTGAACACCCACACATCTATAGACACAGGACACTCTGGGAGGCATAGAGCTAACCACCTTATCCTTGAATTACGGTTGTGAAGTCCAAAAAGTTGTGGACACTAAAGTGCCTGTTAGAACCACTGATGGATGGATAGATGGTTTACTTTCTAACTGGGCATGCAACATGGTGGACAGCAGAGATCTCCAGAATTCTCTATACTTTCTCCTGCAATCTTCTTCCTATAAAAGGACCTCTTCTCACTAATCTGAAATCCTGTCCATAGTTTTGCCAATGATAGCACTTCATTTGATAAACCTTACAGTGCACAAGCATTTCAGGTTTCAACGTCTTCTATAATTAATGCCTTAAAGAGGAAATCCTTGGCAAGTTCAGTAATACAACACAGTCCCATCTGCTTTCTTGCAAAAAAAAAATTCACTTCACCTCCACCTCTTATCTTTGATAGTGCCAGATCTCCAGTAAAGATCAAATATCTTTGTAGTACAAACACATTTCTAAATAGCAACAGAAAACTTTGTATTCTTTGCTGCTCAAGGCTTACTTCTGCTAACCCTTCACGAATCCCAAATTTTCCCAGCTGAAGAATACTGGTCTCGCATTTGAGATGGTGTATCAAAACTTTCCTGACATTCTTATTAACATCCAGAGGAGTGTAGTCCAATAAACAATCCCCAATATACTTGTCTTTCCTCTATCTGTTCCACACAAGAGGTTGCTATGTACAGCATATCACGGTAGTTGTGTGAGCAAGAATTAGGAGAGAAGCTACCAATTGATATTCTTCTTGAATACAATGGAGATTGTAGTCGTGGAATACTTCATGAGGAAGGCTGTTCCGAGCAGAGGTGGATAGAATGAAGGAGAAGAAACAGGTTTAGAGAGTTTGCAAGTAGACTGTGCTATTACTGATTTAGTAGAAGGTGAAGGAGTAATGATTGCTAGTTCAATAGAACTGTGTCCATAGAACTACCTGTAGAATAAACAGAAAGCAAAACAGTTTTCAAGATAGTAGTTTGAGTAAGTCTGTGAAAAATGATTCATTGATCAGCTGAACTTCCCTCTTCTGAGTATTATCAACAATCTTAGGAAGGTTTTTTTTTTTTTTTTTTTTTTTTTTTTTTTAATGCAGCACTCTAATCATGTTAAGGTAGTGTCAGCTATTAATCTGCTCCCAGCCTTATGCACAGAAGGATGCCAAGAATTTTAGAATTCTGATGAAACAATGGATGTAATTTGTTTTGCTAGGAAAAGTGCAGGTCCAAGAAAAAAGAGAGATCTGATTTCTTGTCTGGTATAAATGAATTGTGATATTCTTTTCAAAAAAAAGAAGATAGGACTGTGTTTTGATGGTATTAGTAGCTAGGTTATCCACAACCCATTGAAGAATATAAAGATTTGTATTTAAGACATCATTAGTTATGGAGAATCTTGAAGTTTAATATGCTTTAACACCACACTACAAGGTTGTTTAACAAATGATTAGGAAAATTGGAGTATACCATCATCGGCAAAACTTTGTATAGACTTTGAGGTCACTTAAAGAAATTTACATTTACAAAAAACAGACCCCTGGGATACATCCCATGTTCTACAAAGGAAGCTATTCATCATGATGCCTCTGAACAACTACAGAGTGGTCTAGTTATAGGCAGAGAGAGAGGTGTGTGTGTTTTGTGTCTGGAAGGTAGATCACAGGATAGCAATTTGCTGAGCAGGTGCTGATACCAGATCTGATCAAATGTTTTACAAATTTTAAAAGCATCAGCATAGGTTTCTCAAGTTCTTTCCATGAACACAACCCAAAATGTAAAATATAGGCAATAGAGATCTACTGTAGATCTAGATTAGTGGGCCTATATATAGCAAAGAAGTTGACTAATAACTCTATACAACAGAGATGCATTTAACATAATCTGTATACACATTAAATGGTATGAAGTCCCTCACCCACAGTTTCCTTAAGAAATGTCTTTTTTTTATGTCAATCCCATCTACAAATGGTTGTAATCCTATAGTAGATCTATGTAAACCTACAAGAGGGCAAGATAGTTCCATTAGATAAAGGAGACTCCAAAACAGAAGTAGAAAATTGCAGGCTAGTTAGTATCTCAGGAATTGTGGTTAAGGGGAGAAAAATTAGTTAAAGAAAGAAAGAATTCAGTGAATAGGAACATGATACTCCATGATAGGCAGCATGGTTTTGTGAAAGGTAGGTTCTGCCTTAGTGCTGGGCTTTGCAAAGGCAGTTTACAGAGCACTGCAGAAAAAATTTATTACATAAGTTGGAGTAAATGGTAGATATGAAGTTTGGGCATGGATCAAGGAGGTACTAGTAGACAGACACCAGAGAATATAACATATGATGGAGTAGAATCCAAGAGAGTAAGACTGACTAGTGGAATGCCTTAGCGAGAGGGTATGTGTGTGTATGAGAGAGAGAGAGAGAGAGAGAGAGTGTATGTACTAGGGATGCTATTTAATTTGTATATTTATGATATAGGGAATGATTATATCAGTTTGCTGCTGATGGAAAAACTGTGGAGTCCAATAGTTCATAAAGGTGATGTAGTGATTCTGTAGCATAATTTAAATTAATTGGCAGTGTGGGCATCAGATAATAGTTGTCAGTTTAATGCAGCAATGTGTAAGCTTATGAATTTTGGAATGAAAAGATTATATATGAGGCTATGAAATTGATGAGGCTATGAATTTGGGGGTGATGGAGGGCAGGACATTGAAATTCACAGTGCATATCAAAAAGTGGGCCAAAATAGTTTCAAGTATTACTTTGGATATTGAAAATTGGCAAGAAGAAATAGTCATTATTATGTATCTTTATAAATCTGTGTACTGCTACATCTTGGATACTTTGCACTGATTTTGTTGTCTGAGTTTCTTTGGGATGAGGAGGCAGTGGAGACAATCCAAACACATGTAAACAAAAGATGAGGTGACAGGCCTGTTGAATGCTCTATGTGGATAGGTTGGAAGGATGTGTGTTACAATATTTAGTTGACAGGTGGAAAAGAGGGGACATGATAGAAACTTATCCATTACTAAAATAGGGTTCTATAAAATTGATACAAAAAAAAATTAATACATAATGAGTAGGGAGAGAAGAAAGGGTCAACCTGGATGTTGTGAAAGACTGGTTAGTTGGGATATGAGAATCACATTTTTGCTTGGAGAGTAGTGAATGATTGGAATGGATTGCCAGACCTTCTTAACAGAATTTGTGGAATGCAAATATCACTAAAAATATAACCCTGCATGTTTCATAAGTTATCAGACTTACATCATCAGGGGGTACTAGCAAAAGTTATACACACACACAAAAAAGGATGTACAAAGAATTAATTGCACATATTAGATGTTATCAGAACTTTACAATTGCTACATACAAATAAGTAACCAAATAAAATCTAAAAATGTTAAATTGATTATTGTATATGTTGGAACAATGCTAGTTGTTGCCATTACATTCTGTAGTATTGCACATGGTCCTAGGTCATATCCCAGGCCCACAGCAGTTACATTTTTAATGAAAGCAGACCAAACTTAGTATAGGATTAAGTCTTGATTTTTGTCACATTGTGTGGGGAATCTTAGCATTTCATAGGCTTCCTTGAACTTTCTTGTAAAACCATTATGATCAATATAAGATTGTTTGTTACCCAACTACTTGATAGCCTATGTTAGTTGTATGGGATGCCAAACCTGATCTATGCTGTCTTCTTTTTATCAACATCTTTTACATGTTCAAACATGAAGATTTTCCTTGACCTTCCTGTCTGGCTTACATTGCAAATGCCACAAGAGCAATGAATCTCATAAATACCTGGTTTTTTCATAGGATGATGTGGACGCGAGAACCTGGAGATTTTACACAATGTCAAAAAAAGTTACTTTAATGTTGTTCTCATGGAGCAATGTTGTCACTTTGTCTGTAACTAAGGTAAAAGATTTAAATATAGAGCTTTCAGACATCCTAGCAAGTTTAGATGGTGAAAAGACTTACCAATGTACCTAGGGATGACACAGTGGATCTGCTTGTAAACCTTTTCCCACCAGACACAGTCAGACTATTGAAACACTGTATGGAAAACAATTTTTTTCATATTTCAGGACTTTTTCCATGGGAACGAACAGAACACCAAACGTAGTGTTACATCGATGATATTTTGATATTTTCATTTGGTCTGGAACTTGATGACTTAATTCATTTTAAAGATTATCTGAACAACTTGCATCCCAACATAAAATTCACTCTTGAATTTGGAAGATCGCAAAAAATTACCATTCCTAGATATCCTTGTCGAAATTAATGAAGAAGATAAAAAGATTAACCTTTTCAATATACAGAAAATCTACTGCAACTGGAAAATTTTTACATGCCCCTTTATGCCATTATCCATTTCAAAAGATAGGCATGATTAAAACATTATGAGATAGAGCATACAATTTGTTGAGTACGTCAGTTAACAGGAATGAAGAATTGCATCAGTGGTTATGAATCTAAGATTATCAACAAAATTCTTAATACACTTCCAACAGCTCTTCTATTTAAATAAGATTTTAAGAATGCAATCATGCTGCCTTACATCAAGAATGTTACAGACCGAGTGGCAACGTTACTCAGTGAGTACAACATTAAAGTGGCTTTTTTTTGCCATTGTATAAAACAGCAGGTTCTTATATTCACTAAAAACTCCACATCATCCCATCATGAAAATTATGGAAACAACTACCACAAATCAAAATAAACACTCGACGTTTCGACCTTCACATTAATCATCTGGAGTATACCACATATATATATATACAAAGAAACAAGCTGCTCTACAATCTACATGGTATGCTAAAGTTCTGATCAACCGTTAAAACTATTGGCCTGACCTCTGGTGGGAAAAAACCTTACTACATCAAAGCTAGAGTCCTGTTATTATTATTATCTATTAGGTTACAAAATTAAATTAAGCTGAAGAGCAACATGTTCACACACAAAAAAAAATTACTTATATAAGTATACATATAAATTACAACAAACCAGTATGGATAGTGGCCAATAAAAGCTGAAAATTGCTTAGTCCTAAAGTCAGGTTTTGCTGGAAAACTAAGTGGGCTGAATGTGTACCATCCAAATTCTTGGGATTTTTATGCCACCATTATTGTGCCACCAAGAATTTGGATGGCACACATTCAGCCTATTTAGTTTTCCAGCAAACCCTGACTTTAGAACTCTGAGCAATTTTCAGCTTTTATTGGCTAATTTTTTCTGTGTGTTGCTCTCCAGCTTAATTTAATTTTGTAACCTAATAGATAATAATAATAACAGGACTCTAGCTTTGATGTAGTAAGGTTTTTTTTTTCCACCAGAGGTTAGGCCAATAGGTTTAACAGTTAATCAGTAACTTTAGAATATCAAGTACATTGTAGTGCAGCTTGTTTCTTGTTATATATATATATATATATTCCAGATGATGACCTTAATGTGAAGGTGAAAACATTGAGTGTTTATTGTTGGTTTATATTAAACTAAAGTTTTACTCTAACATGGTAGTTGTTTCCATAATTTTTGTGATGTATTCTGATCAATATGTAAGCATGAAGAAAAGGATCCACATCATCCCATGAAAAACCAGACATTATTGAGATAAATTACTCTTGTGGCATTTGCTATGTAGGCAAAAAAGGGAAGGTTGAGGGAGATCTGCATGTCAGAACCATGAAAGACATTGAAATAAGAAGACAACATAAATCATGTTTCCAACCCATACAACTAACATAGGCCATCAAGTAGTTTGACAACAAACAAAAATGGCTTATATTGATCCGAATTGTTTTACAAGAAAATTCAAGGAAGCCTCTGAAATGCTAGGGATTCCCAAACAATGTAACAAAAATCAATGCTTAATCCTATACCAAGATTGGTCTACTTTAATTAAATATCTAACTGCTGTGGATCTAGGATAGGACACACACAATACTACAAAACGCAATGGCAGCAACTAGCATTGTTGCAACATGTAGACAGTAATTAATTTAACGTCTTTTTTTATTCTGGTTACTTATTGGTATGTACTAATTATGAAGTTCTGATAATATCTAATATGTGTAATTAATTATTTCTAGTCTTCTTTTGTGTAATTATTTTGTTTTAGTATCCCTGACAATGTAAATCTGAAGACTTTTGAAACTTGTAGGGTTATTATAATTATAAAATGACTCAGCCAGCCAGGCTGGCTGGCTGAGTCGTTAGCATATCCACTCTCCAGCCAAAATCTTGCGGGTTCGAATCCCGCCGTGGGCATGGATGTTTGGGATTGTCTGTGAAAATACTAGTGGTGGTGATCAGCAGTAGATGGCGTCGATGTGGATGATGAAAGTTGTTGCGGTTTGTTGTAGTTGGTGGATTGAATGGTGGAGACGAGAGTTGTGGAGTAAGAGCCCTCCCTCAATGAGTCTTTGAACTCCCTGGAGGTGTCATGTAATAATAATAATAATAATTATTATTATTATCCTAAGACCCCATGGAGTCAAAGTCTAGGAGGTCCCTTTGTCATATGCACAGCTCATCATACCTTTCCTTAAACACATTCAAATTATCTGCAGACACCACACTCTCAGGTAAAGGCATTCCAGTCATTCACAACTCTGCATGCAATAAACCTTCTTCTCACTCCTTCCTTGTACAGCTTTCAGCTATTATCTCTTGTTCTCCCCTGATCTACCACCATTTTATGAAAATCTATTCAACATTGATTCTATAACAACCCCTTACCAACTTGTACATCTCTATCATATCACTCCTCTTCCTCTCATCCACTAGACCAGGGGTTTTCAATCTGGTTGTGGTTGCAGGCACATTCGATATTGGGAAGATAGTGGTGGGCATCAATATTTTTTTCTATGAAAATTTGTACTTATCATATCAAATGATAACAATTAAGAAATTAATTAACTCTGAAAGTATGATAAATACACATGTAACATTTATTATACAACTAAATTAAACCATCACACAATAAGCAAAAACATTTCTCTTTACTCTTGATAAAACAATAGTCTTTTCCCAATAGTTGTTGAATTTATAGGTTTGTTTGTTTTTTATTTGGATTACTCATTTTGAGGCAAAATTTTTAAACATGAGAAAATAACGTATGGTTAAAGCATGCCGACAACACCAGTGAAGTGGTGACACATCCCTCAAGTGCACGGTTGCCAGTAGACTAAATACATAAAACATATGCACAAAATTGGCACTGGTAACACACACCCAAAGACAGAGGAATTACAAAATGTTCATAATATAACATAAATGTTAACATTTTTTACGATTTCAATAAATATTATTACTAGGAGAAGACTTATATTTTCCAGTTTTAATTTTATGTATTCCTTATTTAATAATTGACATCAGGTGTATGCGAATAGCTCTGTGGGACAAATGCACCCACGGGCATAGAGTTGAGAACTGCTGCATTAGACTGTAAATTGCATCTTCTCAACCTTTCCTCATATTTAACATTCCAGAAATCAGAAACTACCTTATTAAGTTGCCCTTTCCAAAATCTCTTCATCCTTTTGAAAACCATATGACCAAATCTGTGTATATTAGTCCATATATGGCCTAATCAAGGCCTTATACAATGGAATAAAAATTTCCTTCTGCAAGTCATTGTTCTCTGCATCATTCCCAGAATTCATTGCATTGTCCTCACAATTTTGGCGATGTGTGCTCTAAATTTTAAATTTTTATCCACCATCATCCCTCCCAAGATCCCTTATATCCTCCAACAGTACATCTCTTGTTGTTGTTGTTGTTTTCTTCCATCGAGACATTTTCAACTCCTGGTGATTCTATGAACATACATCAGGAGTTGAAAATGACTTGATGGAACATAACAACAACAACAAGAGATGTACTGTTGGAGGATATAAGATCCCTTATATCCTCCAGGGATCTGTCCCTGGCCATATCTTTCAGAATTTCCAAGCGCATTCCAGTTGCTTCTTTAACTCCATCCACCCATCTAATTCTTGGTCTTCCTCTTCTCCTGCTTCCATCAACTTTAGCAAGAATCATCATCATCTTCTCCAGACTGTCATTTTTCTCGCATAATATGTCCAAAGTATGACAATTTTTGCTTGATGATCATAGCTTCGAGAGAGAGAGAGCAATCTGGCTTTATTCTGTTTATCACTGATTTATTGATTTGCTTTGCAGTACATGGTATTCTTAGATCGTCTCCAAACCCATAATTCAAATGCATCTATTTTCCTTCTTTCACTCTTTCTCAGGGTCCAACTTTCACATCCATACAGTACCACAGAGAATACCGTTGCTTTCATGATTCTGATTTTTGTCGAAGTCAGCTACTATCTTTATCTAATATCTTTAAAGATCTTGCTTAAATTTGTCATCGCTTTCTTTCCGAGTAATAATCTTCTTCTAACTTCTTCAGTACAATAACCATCTTGATCAATTCAGGATCCTAGGAGCACAAAATTGTTAACTGCTTCCATTTTCTCCCCATCTACTTCAAAATCATTAAGTTCACATGTTGCATAACTTTTGTTTTTTTGAGATTAAGTTTAAGACCATATTTAGCACTTTCTTCTTTAACTTTCATAATAAATTCCACTAAATCTTTTTTGCATTCTGCTAGCAAGGTGGTATCATCTGCATACCTCAAATTATTAATATTTCTTTCACCAATTTTAATCCTAACTGAAGACTCCTCCAGCCCTGCCATTCTTAAAATGTATTTGCTGGACAAGTTTAACAGGTATGGAGATAAAATGCATCCTGTCTCACCCCTTTACCTATTGTGAAATACCAGTTTCTCCAAGATCTGTTCGGACAGTAGCTTCTTGTTCATAATAAAGATTCCTCAGAAGGATAATGAAATGCTCTGGTACTCCCATTTTTCTTAACACATTCAACAGTGTCACCTGATATACGGAGTCAAAAACCTTGCTATAGTCAAGGAAACAAAGGTAGACATTCTTTTGATATTCCTATGCTCTTTCTATTATCCATCTCACATTGGCGATTTGATCATTTGTTCCTCTGCCTTTTTGAAATCCTGCCTGTTCACCTGGCATCTCTCTCTTCATGAATGGTTCCAGTCTTTTTTGAATGATCTTAAGTAAGACTTTATTTGCATGAGAAATCAGTGCTATAATTCTGTAATATTCATACTCTCTTGCATTGCCTTTCTTCATTAAAGATATATAAACTGATTTTTTCCATTCCCTAGGTTATTTAGTTGTGATACAAATTCGCTGACATAGAGCTGTTAACTGCCTCTTCTCCCAGGGCTTTGAGCAGCTCAGTAGGTATTCCAGCTCCTCCTGGTGCATTCTTACTGGATAGCCATTGCAGTGCCGACCTCTCCAGTGGTACTGGCTCCTGTGTATAATTCTACTCTTCAAATTTCTCAGTAATTTTGGAGTCCTTTCTGTAAAGGGCTTCTGTATACTCTTTCCATCTTTCTTTGATGTCTGCAGCTTCTGTAAGATCTTTTTTGTGTACTTTTCAACATTGTCACCTTGGCACTAAACTTCCTTGTTAGTTCTCTGATCTTTTTGAAAAGATCTCTTGTTTTTCCTTTCTTCTTTTGGTCTTCTATTTGTTGGCATTCCTGGTTAAAGTATTTTTTCTTGTCTCTTCTGGCTTTTCATTTGAAACTCTGCATTCAAATGTTGTACTTCCTGCAAATTTCCTGTGGCCTTCATTTTCCTCCTTTCCTGAGAAGTTCTCAACTTTAACCACAACAGCTGACACACAGATACGCCTATAATTTGATGTTTGAGTTCTGTCACCTCCCTTATGCACTGGCACAATCTTGCCTTCCTTCCACTCCTTTGAAAAATTTTAAATTTTTATCCACCATCATCCCAAGATCCCTTATATCCTCTAACAGTACATCTCTACCAAGTATAAATTCTATATTCCATCTTTGTTTCCAAAATTTTAAAACCTTACATTTTGCGACATTGAACTGGCATCCCCACTCATGTGCTCATTCACTCAGCTTATTCAAGTTTTGAAACTTGGCCAGAACATTTGCTCTACTCCTCATAGTTTATTCCAACTTTGCATCATCTGCAAACAACTGAATATCCCCATCCAAATATTCATCAATATCATGAACATTGATAAAACAGACCCCTGAGGCACACTACTAGTGACTTTCATCTTCTGGGATATTGCTCCCACCATACACAATTTCCTGCTACCTATCAGATAGCCAATCTCTAATCCAATTTGCTAGTCTAATATTCAACCCCATCCACACTAGTTTAACTATCAACTTATCATGCGGTAATCCATCAAACACCTTTGCAAAATCTAAATATACTACTCCTTTATCCAATGAAGCCATCACCTTATTGTAATGAGAAAGTAGATTACTTAAACATGATCTCCCTTTAGCAAACCCATGCTGTTCATCAAAGATAATACCACTGTTGTGATATTAAGTATCCAATTAAGAATCCAATTCACTAGTCTAATATTCAACCCCATCCACACTAGTTTGACTATCAACTTATCATGCGGTAATCCATCAAAAGCCTTTGCAAAATCTAAGTATACTACTCCTTTATCCAATGAAGCCATCACCTTATTGTAATAAGTAAGTAAATTACTTAAACATGATCTCCCTTTAGCAAATCCATGCTGTCCATCAAAGATAATACCACTGTTGTCCACCCAATTCTGTATCCTGGTTCTCACCAGCCTCTCCAACACTTTAACCACAACAGCTGACACACAAATAGGCCTATAATTTGATGCTTGAGTTCTGTCAAGCATCAAATTATGTTGTTCTATCACCTCCCTTATGCATTGGCACAATCTTGCCTTCCTTCCACTCCTTTGAAACTTGACCTAGTGCAAGACTCATATTAAAGAAATATGTCAAGCCAGCTCCTACACACATTCCTTCAGATTATATTTGTTTATTTGTTATAGTTATATTTGCTTATTTTATTAGATTTGACATTTATTTCAGTACCAGAAGTTTTTTACATAACTACTAAACCACAGAAACATATTCATTCAAAATCATATCATTTCTAAAGTTTTCATGATTCAGTCATAAGTGCCTTATGAGTTAGTCATAGGCCATATGCCCCTTCCATGGTACCTTGAAAGCAAAACAAATATGTGTGTTTAGTGAACCATTGTGATCTTATTTTGGTTGTTTGTCCAATTTTTATTTTTATTATTATTAATGCCATACCTCCAAGGACTCATTATAGGAGGCTACAACAGTCACTGTCTACACTACTCACTCCTCCATCTGCACACTATACCACAATCTATCAACTATGCACAGTGCCATCCACCATCGTAATAGTACTTTTTGTCTGTAAATTATGTGTGTGGGGGGGGGATGAAAAATCTTAGTTTTCCAGGATAAAATGCCCTGCTACTTCCATACGAGATCAACTAACTTGCCTTCAATTGAAAAAGCACATATAAAGATTCCTCTCGTCACAACAAGAATGGACTTTAGGTGTTTTCCATTTCAAGGACAAAGTGTTTTGTTCTTCTTCCAGAGGTGCTTTTATATGATAGATATGAATGATTTTTTTTTATGTTTGATGTTTATGTTTCAGATTGTACAGTTAAAATTAGATCTAATAATTCATTATGGTGTTCATTATCCTTGTGTTCTGATTAATATTCTTAATAACATAAAAATTTCATTCATTCATCACTAGTGGATACTGTAGCCCTTTTCTACAACCTTAAGCATCCATGGCTTTCATAATTATGGTTTTGTAGGAGGCCAAAAAAAAAGCATATTTTCGTAATTAAATTGCATGTGTTCTCCCAGATGGTTTGTCTGATCGCAGAATGAAAAACTTGAGTTTTGTTTGTAGAAAAAACTCTGCCACTCTGACTAATTTTGTTTATAGTAAATTTAATTGCTTTGTATTTTCTAAATATTACAATTACTTTAATATAATTTTACTATCAGAAAAATGTAATTTGTTAATTTCATTGTAAAGTTACATATTGTATAATTCATTAGAACAAATATCGCCTTACTATATTATAACATTTGTTATCCCATAAATTCATTAATGTTTGACAAAAGAATATTTTCATTAAACTTTGTAGTATCACAGTATATTGCATAATTTAGAGACCAACTATACAAAGTTTACTAATATTCTTTTGTCATACATTAATGAATTTATGGAATGTCACCTTGCCATGTCATTAAATTTGGACTAACCTAATTTAATGATTCCTTAATTGAAGTTAATTACTTAAATTTGAAATTTGCATATGTAATTTAAAGTACCTCTTGTTCCAAATCAGTAGAAAATTTTACATTTGTTCTAAATATGTGATACTCTTTTCAGACATAACTCTTGATATATTTATTGTAATTGCAACTCTATTTACTGAGAGGGCAAATTCTGCTATCTTTATGAGCTTAATGGAAATTGGAAATATTATGCTGTACAAAGTGCAAAACAAGTGGTATTGCATATTACCAGCTTCAGTTTTAGAGGCTATGTACAGACACTACTAATATTAAAACTTCTCTCTCATAAGCACTGTTAAATGAAAGCAAGAGAAACTGAGGGAGTAAAAGAATGCCAAGATGTAGAAGCGAAAGTTGCGGAAGAAGTTGCAAAAAACTAAGTGAAACAAATGTTGGAGAAACCGAAGGAGTGAAAGAATGCAAAGATGTACAAGCAAAAGTTAGTGATAAGGGGGTGAAAGAAAGTATGAATGAGGAAAAGGAAGTAAAGTGCGGCCAAACGAGAGATAGCGAGATAGAGAGTGAAATTGTCGGAATGCAAGATTTAATGAAACAGATATTGGAAATGAAAATTGAAATTAAAAATATGTTGAGTGATGCTAGGTGTCTAGTGGAAACTAATGAAAGTATGCAAGAAAACAGAATGAAAGAACAAAGAGTAAAAAAAGTGACGAGTGATTCCAGGATAGCAGTATATAAAGACTCCATAATTAGAGGGCTAGTTACTGACAGAGTCCATAAGGTCTGCTATCCAGATGGGAGAATGAGTAGGATGATTATGGCATTGGACATGAGGAAGAAATGAGCGAGAGAGTTAATTGTGATTGTAGGGATGAATGATCTAACTGAACATAAGAAGGATGTGAGGACAAATATCAGAAGACTATTGAGAAGAGTGAAAGATAACAGTGTAGTAGGAAAAGTTGTCAGTGTGTTACCCAGGTATGATGATGATGAGTTGCGACGGAGAGCCAAAATCATGAATGGTATGCTGGCGGAGCTGTGTCAGGAGAAGGGAGTGGAGTTTGTGAATATATGGCATGTGTTTAGGAGAAGAATGACATTATACAGGCATGATGGGTTGCAGTTAAATGGCAGGTTCTTTGCATGGAAGGTGGTTAGTGAGTGGAATGCATTGCCTTAGTGTGTTGTGGATTTAGACACATTGAATCAGTCACATTGATTCAATGTGACTGATAAGACGCAGTTGGATGAGCATTGTATGCAATAGTGAGTACCTCCCGCAATGAGTCACTGACTCCATGGAGGTCAAATGTTAATAAAATAATGTTTAGAGGTAGCAGTATGAATATGTTAATTTTCAAGACAATCCACTCATATTTGAATATACTTTATTGAACAAAATGAAATAAAGAAATGTATATATGCAAGCACATGAATACTCTAGGTGAAAAATGTGTTATTACTAACCCTCAGATAACTGATTTTTCAATAAGTTAGCATGTCATCTGACTCCTGGAATGATTGTGTAATTGAACTGGGAGATGACTGTCTATGAATAAGGATATATGCATTTATAATCTTAATTAGTTAATCCAAAAAAACGTAATATGATAATAAATTCTTAAAATTAAACCTAAATCTCAACAAATGTCTTCAAAGCATTGTGCATTCCATTTGTGGAATATATACTTTGTGTAACTTTTGTTGTGTTTGAAACTTAATTTTATATGAAATATATAGTACCCTGTAAATATATTTTGGAGAAATCACATGTTTGTGTGATTTCTTATATACCTGATTATCTATAATTATCTGTACTTAATTATCAATAGTCTGCACGGTTAGCCTAGTGGCTATGCGCTTCGCAACCATATGCTTGGGGAAGGAGTGTCCTAGGTTCGATTCCCATTGACGACATGAGGAGCTTAAGGATCTTCCTCAGCTATTGCCAAGTTAGCTGGTCTTGGGCGTGGACAGTAGGGTTTTTCACTCAGTTTATCTGGGGTTTTTCATCTCGCAAGCAGGTAAATCGGCCCCGTGAACACACACGGATTACAGTAATAAATATCGCCCTTAGGGGATGCAGCAGAGGAGTGGCGAACCGGCTGCATTATTATGCCAGTAACCCCCTCATTAGGATGGGATTCAACCTGTCCTAGGACAGATGAGAAGGATATATAGAGAGAATTATTAATAGTGGCACTAGTGTTGAGAGTGAACATAGCAGTAGATTTGAGCTTTTCTAAAAATGTGTTTTTAATTAGCATATACGATGGCTTTTATAGTAAATTGTGCTACATTTTTTGGTTTTCAGTTTGGATAAAAGTGCTTTCAGTAGTGTTGTTGGAATTTTTTGTTGTTTATATTGCATTTTGCTACTTGTTTTTTAGTTTTGCTTCTGAAAATGGCATCCATAAAGAAACTCACTTCAGCGACATAGAAGGATTCAGTACAAAACTACTTGTTTGTTAGTTTTGCTTCTGAAAATGGCATCCATAAAGAAACTCACTTCGGCGACATAGAAAGATTCAGTACAATGATCTCTAGTTCTGCCTTGGATTTTGAGCATTGGATGAGAAAATTGCTATGTATGCACCAAAAATGGGAAAGATTTGTGGACAGTTTGGGTAAACAAGAAGAAGGAAAGCATTAGCATATGTGAAAAATATCTTGATAAATTAGTGCAATTAGAAATGGGAGCAAGGCAGGACTGTAGAAGAGCTTATTCAAGAGTTAGAGAAAATTAAAGGCAAAATGAAACATCTGGAAGAGGATAATAAACATCTAAAGAAAAGATTGGCTGATGGGAATGAGAAGGATTACAAAGAAAGAGTCAAAGGTTGGTTGTATATCATTGTATGGGAACTCAATCATTAGAAGTGAGATGACTGATAAAGTCCACAAAACACGCTTTCCTGGTGGAAGAAAGAAGCAAATAACTGATACGTTGCAGAAAAGGAAAGACTGAGTGTCAAAATTAGTGGTAGTCATGGGCACAAATGACTTAGTTGGGGAAAAAAAGAATGTAGATAGAGACTTGAGGAAGTTGCTGTGGCAGGTAAAGAACAGTGTTGTTGGAAAATTTGTAGGTGCGTTGTCTAGATATGACAACATGACTGAGAAGGAGATCAGAGATAATGAATAGTAAGATGGCTGAGTTGTGTGAGGCAAAGAGGATTCAATTTGTAAATCTGTGGAGTGAATTTGAAGGAAAGTTGGAATGGTTTAAAGTTGATGGATTGCATTTGAAAGGGTTTGGTGTTGGGCATTTAGAAAGGCTATCTGAGAAGGCACAGAGTCAAGAGGCTAATATAGTAAACAATCAGAGTCTATTTGTGAAGCAGGGATAGCACAACTAAATGGATTGTACGACAAGAAGAAGATGAATATAAAGTTGAAGATGTGCACGAGATGATGGAATGCTTAAAGGTGAGGATGAGACTGGTAGAAATGGAAATTAGAGTCAGCATCAGGGAAACAGGAGTGGTCAGACCAAAGAGAGAGGTGTGATATGGCAGATAGAATAGAGAATGTTGTGCTGGTAGAATGGCCTCAAAGACACAGGGATTGTTATGTTTATATGCAAATGTATGGAATATTCAAAACAAGAGAGCTGAGCTTGTTGCATTGATTGAGTCAGTATGCCCAAAGATAATTGGAATAAGTGAAACTTGGTTGTCTGAGGAGGATGTGATGTCAGGAATAGAAATAGAAAGATTATAATTTTCCAGAAGGATAGAAATGTGAAAAGAGGAGGGGAGGGGGTGCTGTTAATGATTGCAGAGGAATTGTGTTCACAAAGTGTGGAAGTTGATATTGCATGCACAGATTTTGAATCTGTGTGGTGTGAAGTTGAAATAAACTAGTATATCTGATAGGATGCTATTATAGGCCAGGGAATGCAGAGACTGATTATGAAATGTTTAGGCAAATTAGCTATATGGCAAGCAAAAAAAAAAAAAAAAAATGATGGCAGGTTGACACGGGTGGATAGTCGTGATATCGGCATATGTCATACTGGTGTAAATGATGCGGTGCAATAGAAGCAAGGCAAGTATTAGGAGAATTGAAAGCGAAAGAATTAGAGGTGTATCAGGTGTTGGTTGGATTAGATGTTAATAAGGTTATGGTCTACAACAAGTTAGTCTACAACTTGGGACTGGTCTGTAAACAATACAGATCCCATTGGTTATGGATCCAGTTGATGTGGAGCCTTCCCCGTTTCACATGTTCTCTCGCATCACACGGAGATGGGCATGTAGATTACTGGTTGTTTAGTATACAGACCACCTTTGTGAAACTTTCTGGGCACAGTGGAAGCAGATACTGATATTCCTGTAGCTGTCGTAAGGTCAGATCATAGTTGATTTGGGTAACCCCTTTTTCATTGTATCTCCAGGATGCTGTTTGCAACTGTTGTAATTGGTTTTACTGTCTGTGAACTACGGAATGACTTGCATGCAGCATCTGGCTACATCTGCCAGCCTCTAGTCTTATGCTGGATTGCCACCATGATTTCATCGAATAAGCAATGTCTTCCAGCCATCTCCAAAATTCTTGGAGATGGCTGCAAGAAAGATCCCTGCTCTCATCTGAAGAGAACCAGGGACATGTTATCATCCTTCTAATATCCATGAAAGGGACACTTATGGTGAAGCTAGTGTGATGGCTTGAGGAGGCTTCTCATTGGTTGGACACAGAAACCTCTATGCTTCCTAGTTGGATGCACATAGAGGATGCACAATGCAGCTCCAGCATTGAGTATACTAGTGAGTAGTACTAGCTAGTATACTCAATGCTGGAGCTGCATTCAATGCAGCCCTTATGACAAGCTGCCACCGATGCTCATTCTTATTGAGTGAAGCTTATTGACCAATAGCTTCAAAAAGAGACTATCGTATGTATGGACTGACCTTAGCATGTCTGGGTGGTATAATTAGTTGCTTTGCTGCTTTCAACTCCCCCTCCCTACAAAAAAAAAAAGGTCTTGAGGGACTTAGGAGAGTTTTTGCAAGAGCAGTGGTTGTTATTACCAACTGAGCTCCCGGCACCATTATTATTATTACATGATACTTCCAGAGAGCCCAAGGACTCATCACAGGATTATAAACAGTATGAGACATCATTGTGAGTGCTGTATTGCTGTGAAGGGTGACCACATTTTGTATTGCAACACTTTGACAATCTCATTTTGACCTCTTGTTTTTTTTACCATTGTCATGTACTTGTTTGTTACAGAAGTAAACTATTTATTTAGAATTTTTGTGGGTGTTTCTTTCACATCTCGTATCATACTGCTTTTCACCAAATTATATAAAAATTATCATAAAGTTTTTGAGTTATTGTGATTTTTCTCTTTGTTCCTTAATTGCTTTAATTTATAGAAACTACTCTAGATATGTGTTATTATATGTCTGAGAATGTGTAGAATGGAAACAAAGAAAGAAATGTATGGGTGAATTGGCTTAGTGAGTAAGAGAAGGGTGATCATTATGGGTGATTGTAATTATGGTGATATTGATTGGAAAGCTAGCATCAGGAAATAAGGTAAATGAATTTCTTAGATCTGATCATACCATCAGAGTATGTGATTGTGGATAGAGGGTCTAATCTTCTCCCAGTTGGTAAGAGTGACTGTGAGGTGATCACATGAGTTATAACCAGGCATATGAGAACTTCTATGAAGAAGAGAAATATGTGGAGCTACAGGACAGGAGATTATGAAATATTCAGGAGACAACTAGGAATTATAGCATAGAAAGAGGAGTTGAGTGGAGTGGAGACAGATACTGCTTGAGCATTGATCAAGAGCTATTTAACAGAAAGCATCTAAATGTATTCCAGTGGTGATAAGAGTAAATAAGGCAGGAATAAAATAGATGAACGAAGGAGAAAGTATGAAGTCTGGAAGAAGAAGTAGAAGAAGGCACTGTGGAGTCAACACAGAATTAATGTTGGTAATAACTACTTGCATGAAGAGTACAAAGAGTAGGTCAGGAAGGTGACACTTGGTTGGTAAAGATAACAAATGCACAGTATGAGCAGAAATTAGCCAATCAAGCCAAGAAAAATCCTTGAGAGTTCTTTCAATATATGGCAAGTAGAAGTCAGACTATGGGAGGATGTTATTTGTGACACTCATAGATTGGTAACTGATCCAGAGGATATAGTCGAAGTATTCAATGACCAGTTTATCAGGCTATTGCATCCTTGTGAATGTAGAGGGTTTGGCGGAGGAGAGGTGATAGTGAGTGAACAGGAGGTATATGAGCAAAGGAGATTAACATCTCCTCTGTTCTTCATAGTTCTTTCTCATAATCTTCCTGCCTATCAGTTTTATGTTGCAAAGTGTAAGATCTTGAAATTTAGTTGGCAAGTTTTGGGTTGCACAGTACACAATTAATAGAGAAAGTACACGCTGACAATATATTGTTAGTTTTAACATTTTCTAGATGTCTATGCTTTCATTAAAGTTTATCACTGTGTTACCATGTCATCAAATTATTTTTTGTTGTTGCTTGATTTCAGAGAGTCACATCACTCTCTACTTCCTCAGTGCTAAATCATAATTATAAAATGTGATATGTACTTTGCTATAATAGTCAATTTTGGAATGTTATTAAATAATTCAGATGTTGCCAAGTTTTGACTGGTGTGCTATTACTTTTAGTTTAGTTCATTCAGAGAAGGATTATGATTTGAGTTTGTTTTAATTTATTCACATAACTTTTTTAGCTATTGATTCTCATCTTTCTTTTAGAAAAAAGTATGGTGAAACAAAGAACAAAGTTGCAACCAGAGCAGCTATGTTTGACATGTAGAACAGAACCAAATCAAGTAGCTACAACTGTATTGCGAAGATTAGAAACGTAAGCTAACAGGAATGAGACACAATTATTAATAATGGAGTAACTTGTGTGAGAATTTTATTTTCATAAAATTATCTCCAGCATTAACATCATCTTTAGTATAAAATACAAATTAAACAAGCACAAGTAATAAAAGAAAGATTCAACAATGAGAACATGAGAGCTATTTTTATCCACATGTACATGATAGATAGGCATGTTCCAAAGTACATACATGTAGGTCCTATTGACAACTTCTTTTGAAACAAGTCGCATCAAATATATATATATATATATATATATATATTTGATGCAATAGATTTACTCAGCTATATGACATAATTAAAGAAATTTAATGACTAGAAGCCAAGTGATACCAAAATAGAAAACACTATTTATTATTTGAACACACAATCATTTCCTGCTTCTTAGAACACTTCATCAGGTACATAACATGAAATGAGAAATACAAAAATATACATTACAAGCGAACAACAGCTATAAATTAACTTGCAAACATATTGCAGACATTTGAAGACATTCTGGATGCCATAGTATTGTTGGGCTTATTCACGTAGACATGATCTCGTGTATGCTAAAGTTGGTTATCTGATTGTCACTCTTCAGCTATAACCTAAGGTTAGTATTAAGATGGACCAGATTGAGGACAATATTTTTTGATTCCACGGTTATTCTCTCCAGCTCATTGCGGCATCTAAAAATGTTTTCTGATTTGTTCTAGATCACTGAATGAGTGACAGAATCTTCATCATTAGGGTGAGCAGAATTAAGAACATGATTATATAATGCAGTACAGTGCACTGGTTCTAATTCTGCCATAGGTGATGTCTCTCACATGTTCTTCCATATGAAACTCAATGGATTTTTCTGACCAAAATAAGACACACTGCAGTTACACCAAATATGATAAACTTCTGGATATTTTAAGCTATTTTACATCAGTACTATCTTCAGTACAGTGAGCAGGTGGATTAAATAGTAGCTTACTGTATATCAGCTCTGTTTCACCAAAATTATCTAAAATAAAGTACAAACCATTGTTGGATATATGAAAAGCATTACATTCTCATAAGGGGAGTAACTTAAATCCATCATCTCTATTCAGATAGGGATGGTGAAGTAAGGGCTCCAGGCTTTCTTCATACAAACAATATTTCTGTAAGAAACCATAGTCTTTCTTTCAAAGCCAGTTTTTGGCAGAGATGCCTTTATGTCCAGATTGTTCAGTCTCATGGAATTTAATACGTTGCAGACTTTGGCAAAGTAAGATAGCACACAATTGCAAGGAATTTGATAAACACCAGGGTAGGCTAGAAGTGGAAGTAGAGCTAGAAAATAAGAAGGTTTATTGATTGGGCAGAGTCACATTGAGGCCTATAAATCTAACTAGTTTGACCATTTTTTCAGAACTGCCCCTGATGAAAGAGATGGCATTATTATTGTTATACAGGTATCTCCATGAAGTCAGAAGACTCATCACGGGAGATCCATTATTCACACAATATCTATCATACATCTCCTTAAACACATTAACTAATGAAGCACTCACAACCATCTCTGGCAATCTATTCCATCCATTTACCACCTTCTAAGCAAAAAAAATCTAGTTTCTAATACCCTTGCTAACCACACTTGTATGCAATTTTCACTGGTGGCCCATTGTTCTCTCCCTTCCTGCTGTGTACTGAAAAAAGTCTTCAGTATCAAATTATATCCTATTAAACCTCTTTAATAACTTATATGCTTCTATCATGTCTCCTCATTTTCATATAATTGTTATTGATATATTATAAGTTTTGTGTAATTTTCATCTAGTTTGGTTGTGATTGAGTGTGATGTGTTTGTGTTTCGTAGTTAATCCATTTCAAGCACTTTTTCAGAATAACAGGTAACAGAGACCAAAAAAAAAATAGCGGTAAGAACAAGGTCATCTAGATGCATTTTGCAAAAAATTGAGTGTGTTGAGTGGTGTGGATTTTACCAAGATGGTTCATTGCTAGGAATGTAATTGTATGTGGGTGAATGTGGCAGATGCGTTCATTGAGAGATTAAACAAGAGAAGTGAGAGAGTGAGGATCTGTAGAAAGTGTGATATGTTAATGGATTGTAGTGATTTGAATGAAAGCCAGGAACTGGAATCGAAGAATACCAGACATAAAGCGAAAGACAATGATGGATGTAAGACTAAAAAATGATAGTCAGAGAGTGAGCATGAGAATATGAGTGTGGATAATGTGATTGTGAATATGGAAATGATTTAAAAAGGAAAACTGGGCTTAATTATGGAAAGGAAGGGTCCTGACTGATGGAGCAATTGCTGGCCAAGAGTTCAAGAATGAAATGAGGCATGTACTAAATGAAATTAAATGTATGGTGGATATGAACTGGAAGAGTGCAAAAGAATAAAATTAAAGATAGTGGATAGAAATAAGCCACGAATGATGCAATAATAGCACCATATGGAGATTCTGTCATAAAAGGTGTGGTGGATGAGAGGATACAAAAGGTGTTTTCCAGGATGGAGAATGAACAGGGTGATTGAGGCTCTGAATATGAGAAGTAACAAGCAAGGGAGTTAGTGGTTGTGATGAATGATTTGGTTGGGCATATGGATGGAGAATGTGAGATTGGATATGAGGAGATTATTGAGTAGAGTGAAAGACAACAGTGTGATAGGAAGGGTAGTGTGTGTGTGTTGTCCAGGTATGACGATGACTTGCAGTGAACAATAAAGATCTTGAATGGAATGTTAGCAGAAATGTGTGAAGAGAGACGAGTGCAATTTGTGAACGTGTGAAACGAGTTTGAGAGATGAATGGAACAGTATAAGAGCTATGGACCACATCTAAATGTTTTTGAAGTGAGTCATTTAAGAAGGTTGCTGCTGGAAAGAAGTGTAACAAATGATTCAAACTTCAGTGGAAGTTAAAGATTATGTGAAGAAACAGGAGATTGGACCACATGAGACTGAGGTGGCTGTGAATGGAGAAGAGAATGTGAGAACAGAAATGTAAGGTGGACAGGGAAGTGGGGTGGGCCAGGGAGATAATGGGGACATAATTTAATTTTGAAAGGTGATGAATGAACATGTATAGATGGTCAGCATAGGAATAAAATATTCAGGAATACATGGGGTTGGATCTGGGGCCATGAGGCAAAGATGAGCAAACAGGAGCAGGTGAGGAGAAGTCATAGATGGGAAACAGCATGAGCAGAACTGCTTATACACCATAAAATGAATTATGTTTATTTACGAATAAGAAAAATTAAACTGTTGCAGTGATTGAGTGTATGCACCTGAAAATAGTTGAAATAAGTGAAACATGGTCGGATGAAAAAGACAGCTTGATGGGAATTGAAATTGAGGGATATGATATTTTTTGTGAAGATAGGAGAGGCAAGAAGGGATGGGGGAGGTTCTGTTGATGATAGAACAAGAATTATATCCACACAAGGTGGCAGTAGTTTGGAATCAGTATAGTGTGAAGTGGAGGTTGATAGAATGAGATGTTTGGTAGGGGTGTTGCTACAGGCCAGGGAATGTGGAAGGTAGAGACAAATAAATGTATAAGCAACTTGGCTTAGTAAGCAAGCAAAGGCTGATCATTATGGGTGATTTCAACTATGCCAATATTGATTGGAAAGAAGAGATAGCATCAAGGAATATGGATAATGAATTTATCAAGTTCTAAAGGAACAATATGCATACACAATCTTATGCAGTATGTAACAGAGGGCACACAAGAGTTAAGAATCTTATATCTGATTATATCATCAGAGGATGTGAATTTGAATGGAATGTCTAATCTTCCACCATTTGGCAAGTGTGACCATGAAATGATGACCTGGGTTGCAGCCAGTCATGTGAGAACTTCTATAAAAAAATAAATATATGTGGAACTACAAGGCTGGTGATTATGGAAAGCTTAGGAGACAACTGGGATCTATAGTATAAAAAAAAAAGACTTGAGTGGTAAGGATGTTGATGCTGTGTGGGCATTGATGAAGAGCTATTTAACAGCAGCAATGTCTGATTCTCGTAGACAGGCTTATACGTTGGTTATGCATTTCTAAATCACTTAGGGAATTGAACAACGTAGATCCGAATATATATTAATTTAATATATTTAATAATTTAATATATATTCGGATCTACGTTGTTCAATTCCCTAAGTGATTTAGAAACAGCAATGTCTGAGTATATCCCAAATATGAAAAGTAGGAGTAAAATGAATGAAAAGATTAAGAGTGAAATCTTGAAGAAGAAGACATTGTGGAGACAACACAAGACGAATGTTGGTAATGATTAGTTGCATGTAGAGTACAAAGAGCAGGTCAGGAAGGTGACTCAGTTGATAAAGCCAGCAAAAGTGCAGTATGACAAGAAATTAGCCAATCAAGATAAGAAAAATCTTAGAAAGTTCCTTCAATACATCACACACATAGAAGTAAAAATGACTATGGGAGGATAATGCTGGTTATTGACACTGACAGATTGGTAACCAATGCAGAGGATATAGTAGAAGCATTCAATGATCAGTTTTTCAGTGTATTTCATCATCGTGAAGGCAACATCATGAGAAACTGAAGTGTAGATGGTGTAGTGAAAGAGGGCCTGATGGTGAATGAGCAGGAAGTATATGAGGATTAAGTAAACTTGATATTAATAAGGCAATGGGATTTGACAGTATAGCACCACATGTCTTGAGGGAATGCTCTATGGAATTAATGGAACCTTTGGCACAACTATTTAATATAAGTCTTACAACAGGGCAAGTCCCAACGGAATGGAAGGTGCTAAGAATAGTTCCACTTCACAAGGGAGGGAATAAGACTAAGGCTCCAAATTATATGCCAATCTGTGTGTTTGTGTTAAGATTGTTGTTAAGATATTAGAGAAGTTGGTGAGGACTAGGATTCAGAAGTGGGCTGATAATAGCAATATTCTTTATGATGGTCATCAGGGATTTGTTAGGGGGCTGTCATATTTCAGCAATCTGCTTATATATTACAACAAGGTGACAAATTCACTCAATAAAGGAGATGCATATACGGTGGTGTACTTGGATTTTTCAAAGGCATTTGATAAACTGCCACATGACAAGCTAATAGCTAAACTGAAAGAGATGGGATTAGATAATACACTAGTAAGTTTATTATCTAATCCCATTAGATAATAAACCTATTATCTAATGGAATTAGATAATAATTCTAAAGAGGAAGGTCACTAGTGGAGTGCCACAGGGATCTGTTTTGGAACCATTATTGTTTAACTTGTATGTTAATGACATGGGAATGCTTAACGAGATGTGCAGCTGATGATGCAAAGTAGGGAAAGTCTTTGAGAAGTAGAGCAGATTTTGCCTTGCAGGAGGTCTGAATAGACTATGTAAGTGGATAAATGATTGGAGCTATCAGTTTAATGTTGCAAAGTGCAAGGTCTTGAAATCTGGTAGGCAAGGTTGGATTCAGAGTATGCAATTAATGGAGAAATTTGGAAGGAGGTGGAGGAGATGATAGAGGAACTGGAGAGAGATAGAGAGAGATGGCTGGAGTGCTATGTGATAAGAGGATTCCAGTTAATCTAAAGGGAAAAATTTACAGGACAGTGGTGATGAATGCTATGGAAACTGTGGCTCTGAGGAAAAATAACATCAGCAGGATGGAGATAGCAGAGATGACAATGATTAGGTGGATGTGTGATGTGACCAGAAAAGATCATTCTGAGAAATGACTACATTAGGGGAAACAGTGAAAGTCACAAACTTAGAAGCGAAGATACAGGAGACAAGGCTGAGATGGTTTGGTCATGTCACGAGGAGGGAGGACAAGTATATGGGAAGAAAGATCATGCAGGGGTGGAGGAAGCATGGGTGACCAAAGAAGAGTGGGAGGAGCTGGTGGAGGAAGACCCGAGGATGAAGAACTTGGATGTGGATACAGCCCAAGACAGGAGGATGTGGAGCAGACTCATTAGAAACAGCACCCTACTTAAGTGGGATAAGCTGCAGAAGAAGAAGAAGAAGTGGAGGAGATCATAGATCTGGGAATGATGGTGGGCAGACGTGAAGATTAAGGGTCACATTGCTAAAATTGTAAGAACATCCCAATGGATTATGGCAATAATGAGGAGGACATTGACATGCAGAAGCAAAGAGGAGTATGGTTCCCTTGTGTAAGGCTTTGATCAGACCACATATGGACTGTTCTGCACAGATTTGGACACCTGGTTTTCAGGGAGAGGAGGATGTATTGGAGAGATTTACTAAGTTAGTGTCAGGTTTGTGGAATGTCAGATATGAGGAGAGATTGAGGAAATGCAACTTGGAGCCTTGTGAACAGAAGAAGAGGGGGATATGATTGACACATAAGTTGGTTGAGGGAATGTTACTAGATTATTGTGGTGAAGATATATCATAGAGTAGAGGAATGCACGGGCAGAATCAAAACCATTCATGGAAGCTGTATAATGAGGGTGTGAGCAGAGGAGTGAGAAGCAGGTTCTTTGCATGGAGAGTGACTGGTGAGCAGAATGCATTGCATGAAAGTTTGGTGAGTGCTGAAATTGTGAATGGGTTCAAGACATGGCTTGATGATCTTTTGGCATGAGAGATAACCCTCCTCCTGCAACGAGTCCTTTGACTCCATGGAGATCAAATATTAATAATAATAATAAAACTCTTTCATGTCCTCCCTCATACTACACTTGTCTCCTTTCAAATCATTCATTCATCCAAAACAATCAACCCTTTCACTTGACACTTTTGATTTATATCTATAAAAACCCTGATCAGACCACACTTAGACTATTGTTCTCAAATTTGGTCCCCAGGATTTGAAGGGGATAAACTAACTGTGGAAAAGGTACAGAAGCAGATAACAAAGAAGGTTTCAGTACTGTACAATTCTAGTTATGAGGATCGGCTGAGGGAATGTGGACTGCAGAGTTTGGCAGATAGAAAGGAGAGGTGATATGATTGAGACTTTTAAATTGTTGAGAGGTGGTTACATGGTTGACACTGGGGAGTTTTTTCGCTTGGTTGAACAGTGGGAAGGAGTGATGACAAGGGGAGCCATCCCTGGAAGTTATGAAAGGAAGCTGTGAGCAAGAGGGTGAGGAGTGGTTTCTTTGCATGTAGGGTGGCTGAACCGTAGGATGCATTGCCTGATAGAGTGGTGAGAGCGAGAACGGTCACTGAGTTTCCGTTCAAGGAAAGCTATGATAGACTTTGTGTTTCCTAGGTGAAACACAAAGTCAAAAGACTCATCCTCCCACGATGAGTCTTTTGACTCCATGGAGGCCTGAATCATAATAATTATAATTATATTAGCCTCACTAACATCAGTAATCTTTGCACCTGGGAAGCATGGTTTCATTATTCTGTTGTAATAGAATCACCATACAAGACTCTCTGTCTCTCTCCTTAATTTTTCTTTCTTTTCTTTCTTTAGTCAAACATTCCTTTCTCTTGTCTTGCACCTCTTTCATTTTGTTCTCAGCTGAACCACTCACCAGATGTTTCTACATTTGCTCTAGCTCACAAGAGTCAGCAATGAATATAAAGCATTTTCCTAACTTTAACAAGTATGGCTGTATTAATATGCAGAAATCTGGGAGATAGTCATCTTAAGATCAATTCCTACACAACTGTAATAACTTCTAAATAAATTATGCTTACATCTTTTATATAAAGATGTAAAAGATGTAAGCATAGTTTATTTAAAATTCTAGTTTACTTCTCTGTTCAATAATTTGGTATGTTCTGTAATAACTTCTTTTATACAATATTAGCGGGTGCCAAATTATTATTATTATTATTAATATTCAGGCCTCCATGGAGTCATAAGACTCATCGTGGAGGTCCTTCCTAAGAACATAAAGTCTGTCAAGACTCATCGAGGGGAGGTCTCCTCCCTCCCTAAGAAACACAAAGCCTATCATACCACTCCTTAAACTCATTGACCGTTCTCGCTCTCACCACTCCATCAGGCAATGCATTCCACGGTTCAACAACCCTCCATGCAAAGAAACCACTCCTCACCCTCTTGCTCACAGTTTCCTTTCGTAACTTCCAGGGATGGCCTCTTGTCATCACTCCTTCCTGCTGTTCAACCAAGCGAAAGAACTCCCCAGTGTCAACCCTGTAACCACCTCTCAACAGTTTAAAAGTCTCAATCATATCACCTCACCTTCTTCTATCCACCAAACTCTGCAGTCCACATTCCCTCAGCCGATCCTCGTAACTATCCTTACAGTCCTGAAACCATCTTTGTCATCCATCTTTGTACCCTTTCCACAGTTAATTTATCTCCTTCAAATCCTGGGGACCAAATCTGAAAACAATAGTCTAAGTGTGGTCTGATCAGAGACTTATACAACGGAATGATAACCCTTTTATCTCTGCAGGTCAGCTTCGTAATCCTCTGTGTTACCTTCACCACCTTTGCAATATGTCCCCTAAATTTCAGGTTTCTATCAATCATCAACCCCAGATCTCTTGTCTCCCCTACTTCCTCCGGTATAACTCCTCCCATAGAGTGTGCAGCATTCCATCGACGATTCCCAAACCTCAATACCTTACATTTTGCTGTAATTAAACTGACATCCCCATACATTTGCCTATCTATCTAGCTTATTCAAATCCTCTTGCAGGGCTACCACATCTGCACTATTACTAATAATCCTTCCCAGCTTCGCATCATCCACAAACAACTGAATATCCCCTTGCAATCCACTGACAATGTCATTGATATAAAGGTTAAACAATATAGGTCCTAGTACTGAGCCCTGTGGGACCCCACTTGTAACCCTCTGCCTTCTTGAAACTGCTCCACCATACACAACTCTCTGATACCTATCAGACAGCCAATCCTGAATCCAGTTGACCAATCTGACATCCAGACCCATGTGCTGCAACTTAAAAATCAGCTTATCATGTGGCACCCTGTCAAATGCCTTCGCTAAGTCTAAGAAAATTGCAATATATGCCTTTCCCTTATCTAATGTTCTTGTAACTTTATTATAAAAGGCTAGCTTATTGCTAAAACAAGAGCGCCCTTTCACAAATCCATGTTGACTCTCACAGATAACATTACCTTCATCTGCCAAATGCTGTATATGGTCCCTCACTAATGTCTCCAAGAGCTTAACAACTACTGATGACACACAAACTGGCCTATAATTAGACCCTTCCAATCTGTTACCACCCTTATGCAATGGCACTATCTTACTTTCCTTCCATTCCATGGGCACCTTTCCCGCAGCCAGACTTTCATTGAAAAGCCAGGTCAAGGGCACTGTCAGTTCCTTAGCACATTCTCTCAAAACTCGTGGTGAAATACCATCCAGTCCTACAGCTTTACTAACATCCAGAGTATTCAGTATGTGGAACACGCTCTCCTCCTGCACCTCTAAACCTCGAACCTTCCCTATCCCTCTAGCATTAAAACTGACTCCTCCAGGATGAAATATTCCAATAAAGTGTTCATTGAACAATTCCACTATGTCCTCTGGATCAGTCACTCTATTCCCATTTTTATCCCGCAATATCATTCTTCCACAGTTATTTCTCCTCCTACTGCCACATAGCTAAAAAAATTCCTAGGATTTTCTTTGGATCTTAGGGCCAATCTCTTCTCGTATTCCAATTTCGCCTTCCTTACCACACTAGTCACTCTTCTGGCCTGTGTCTTATATTCTTCATGCATCTTCTCTTCACCTGTCTTCCATAGCCTCTTTTTCGCATGCAATTCTTTTTAATATTGTTTGTCATCCACTTTATTTCAAATGGTGTTCTCTTCATCACTCGTGGTATACAACTTACCATTGTTGCTAACAAATATTCTTTCACAATTTCCCACGCACTAATGATATCCCTTCCTTCCAATTCCTCCCTCCATGAAACATTCCCGAAGTTGACGTGTAAGACTATTATAATCACCTGCTTTATAATTCCATATAAGTTCCTGTCTCTTTGATACTCCTGCATGTCTATTCATTTTCCAAGTCAAAACCATATGGTTACTCTCTCCAACTGGTGGAAGAGATGTCATCTCAGTTATTATCAACTCTTCTGATGCAATAACCAAATCCAAAACTCTTGAACCTCTTGTTTCCTCTGTTACATGTTTCCTAAGACATTTGTCATTCAAGAATTCTAGAAATTCCATTCCCCTGTTGCTACATGCATCTTCCTCTCTCCAATTTATACTGCTGTAGTTAAAATCTCCCATAACAGTCATTCTTCTTGCACTTGCCAAACTTAACTGTCTAAACATCTCCTGGTCCCCATCCTCTGTGCTTCTGGGTCTGTAGCAACACCCCACTAAATATCCTGTCTTGCCTACCTCTACCTCATACCACATGCTCTCAAAATCATTTGTCTCACTTCCTTCCAAAGCGACCACTCTTAGAGGACATAGGTCGTCACTTATCATAAGCAGTACCCCACCACCACGCTTTCCCCTCCTATCCTGCCGAAAAATGCTGTACCCAGCAACTTCCATTCCTGTTATTATATCCTCTTCTGTCAACCATGTCTCAGTGATCCCAATAATTTTTGGCCAGGCTGATGTTAACTGCGCCACCAATTCCTCTCCCTCATTCCGGATACTGCTGGCATTAGTATAAAGTATAAATGCCATTGTTTCTATGCCCAGCATTATCCCCTCTAGACTCCACACTGGGCTCAGTGTTACCTGATGTCGTCTCCCTTCTCCCAAGTATCCATTCCCACAAGAGGCCACCCCTGCTATCATCCTCCCTGGGAAACATTGACTCGTTCAGAACAGCAATCTCTCCAGATGCCTACGTCCTTCCTCATTCAAATGTAAGCGGTCTCTCGCATACAATTCCTCTCTTTCCTCAAACGCACTCCAAGCATCCACATATACCAGTTCTCTCTTGTCACACATTGTAGCTATTATGTCATTCAATATTATTGCTTTTCTGCTCAGCTCGTCATTATCATACCTATGCAACACGCATGCTATTTTTCCTCTCTCTGTCTTCTTCCATACAGCCTCAAGCAAAAATCTGATATCTCTCGCTGCCCGACTTACATTACCACTCAAGTCATTTGTTACTACCATCACAATCATCTCATCCAACCTTTCACCATCACTTTTATCTAAGTACAACGTATCTTCCTTTGAAAGAAATTCATCTGTTAATTTTGGAATAACTGTTTGTTTCCTTCATAATGCTCTTTTCCACCTTTTATTTGGCTTAAGAATTCATTTGTCTGTTATAATTTGAATTATTTCACCAATTTATTGTTGCATGTAAATTGTAATATTGTTTTGCACTTAGGATACTGACTTGAAATTCAGCAATGGTTTGCATTATCTGCAAATAGTTGCATATCACTAGTTAAACCCATCCCAATATCATTTCAGTAATTTGCTTTCCTTTCTTGGATTTTGCAAAGATATTTGATAGGGCACCATATGATAAGTTGATATATAAGTTGCAACACATGATTGGATATTGGATTAGTGAAGTGGATTGGAAATTGGCTGTCTGATAGGTATCAGAGAATTGTGTATAGGAGAATTGTATCAAGGAAGGGGAAGGTCACAGTGGGGATTCCACAGGGATCGATACATGGACCTTTGCTTTTTAACCTTTATGTCAATGATATTGTCAATGGACTGCAGAGCGATATTTAATTAATTTAATTTAATTAATTCAGTAATTCTTGGTACCTTTTAAAATGTGACGCCTTTTGGCAACTCGTATGGGAAAGAATGACTTCTGCATCACTTCAACCTGGGTGTTTTACATCTGGGTCTGGCTCCCACTCAACAAAGGTCGAAACTGGTCTGGGTAGTGAACCCTTCCCATAATGCATACCATCATACATGTCTGTAAGGAGATGTGTTTTGCATTATGGAGAATACTAAGGAAAGTGATTAGAACTTACTCCACCTTTGCCACGAGTTGCCCCTGTCCTGAAAGGTTGCTTATACTTGGATCAGCCAAAACTTTTTTGGTTTCTATATTTGGCACAAAACTCTTGTGTTTTCTAGATATCCGGCTTTGAAATAATGTTGGATTCAGTATCCACTTCATTTGTATAATCTTGCATCGCTGAAGTGCAAAATTCGCTGCAAATATTCACTGCAAAATATCGCTGCAATATTTTTTATTAAATATCAATTTAATTAAATTGATATTTAATTATTTGCAGCCGATGTGAAGCTTATAATAAATTTAGTTTAATCCTTTATCCCATTGAGAGCAAACAAAGTTTGTGCCTGAAAATATCTTCAGGACTGAATATAGTGTTGTACTATCTTACCATCTTACCTTGGTAAGTAGTGCAACACCAAGCAACTCGTAGCAAAGGTGGGGCAAGCTACCAACACTCCTATCCCAGTATCTCCCATAATGCAAAACACATCTCCTTGTGGATATGTATACTGTTCTGCATTAAGGGATTGGCCACTACCCAGACTAGTTTCGACCTTTATTGAGTCTCTTCAGTGGGAGCCAGGCCCAGAGTTGGAGATACCAGGCAGGAACAGTAGCAAGGTCATCTCTACCTATAGGAGTTGCCAAAAGGTTTGCCACCTTTTTTTATTAAATTACTCTGGATTTAGAGAAAGATGTTGAAAGTTTATTTTTCACTAGGTTAGAATATAATAAATTTAGTTTAATCCTTTATCCCAGTGAGAGCAAACAAAGTTTGCGCCTGAAAATATCTTCAGGACTGAATATAGTGTTGTACTATCTTACCTTGGTAAGTAGTGCAAGTTGTTTGCTCTCACTGGGATAATAACTTCATACAGATACAGTGGTACCTTGGATTGTGAGTAACGTGGTCTGGAAGTGTTTTGCAAGACGAGCAAAAATTTTTAATAAATTTTAACTTGATAAACGAGCAAGGTCTTGCAATACGAGTATTACCTATACGCTTTGTCTGCTGAGCGTCACGAGCCCCTCGGGATTGCAGGTAATCGTCTCGCATGCTCGGTCTCAGTCGGCATACCTCATTCGTATAATCAACATTCGTGCTAGCGTTATGACCACATGTGTGTGCATAAAGCATTTTTTATTTTGTGTCCAAATGTAATGACTGTTCTTTATTAACTGTACTACGACAATGGCCCCAATGAAGAAAAGGGTTGAAAAGGAAGGCGGTAAGAAGAAGGAGATGATTACGGTGAAAGTTAAGAAGGAAATCATTGGGAAGCACAAACAAGGTATGCAAGTGGCCACCATCGCAAGATTTTATAAGAAGTCTACGTCAACGATTTGCACAGTATTAAAGAAGAAAGAAGAACTAAGGGGCTAGATGTAGAAAAGGAGTCACGAGAGTATCAAAGCAACCCCCACGTATTCTGGAAAATGTAGAAAAGTTGCTTTTGGTGTGGATAAACAAGAAGCAACTAGGTGTGTAAAATGTGGGAAACAGTGCAAAATTTTGTAGAAAAGCACCACCCATGTAAGGCTGTGGCAATGCGAGCGATGAATCTGTTTAACGACATTGCATTGTCGTTAAACAGATGTCATATTTTAAAAAATGACATATTTCTGTTAAATCCTCAAAAGGAGGCAAAAGCAAGTGTCATTGGATAGGTTCCTTGTTAAAGTTGCACAAAAATAAAAAGAGTCAACAGATAGCAGTGATTCCCTTAGTGACAATGAAAGTCGTCCTACCCAATACAATTACTGTAATATGTAATTGTAATGTAGTTAATAAATTTGATTACTTTATGTATACAGTATTACATTTAAATACATAATAAAAATATAAAAAGGTATACACATATAAGGTATACGAAGGTATATGTATTTTGTATTAATCATTTTTATATGAACATTTTTGAGTTTTGGAACGAATCATCTGAGTTTCGATTATTTCTTATGGGGAAATTCGCTTTGATATATGAGTGCTTTGGATTACGAGCATGTTTCCGGAACGAATTTTGCTCACAAACCAAGGTGCCATTGTATCAGCTTCTTAACCCTAGTAGGTAAGCATTTTGATTGTAAACTTCTTCAATTAGTCAGTTTATGATAAGGGAAAAAAAAAGACTTTGATCCCCTCTCCCATATTATTCCATATTTGGTTATAAACAACTGTAGACATCTTCATGACCTGTGCAATCATACTGAAATCACCTTGAGTATAAAAAAATAATAAATAAATAAGATGAAATGAATAAATGATTTTCATAGTTAAAAAGTGTTTGTTGAAAAACCATAACAAATAAAATTATGTATTTTGCAAATTTTAGCAATGTTTATAGTCATTTGTAAAATCTACGTTTTTTCCTCTTCCCTTACTGGCTATGAAATAAATTCATAAAGAGTTCACATATGGCCTCTTCATTATCCAGTCTCCAAGCAGCCTGCATATTATAATAACTTCTAGACTGCTGAAAAATATAACAACCTTTCCACAAAAAATTATTTCAACTGTTGCTTTAAAAGTTGAAATTTATGCATAACAGTTGAAGAGGAAATATCTGTATAATTTTTCCTTTACAGATATTTATGAGTACCATCTCATTACTTTTATTGCTAGAACTCATAAACAGTTACATATACATCTACAACTGTATCATAATTCTGTACTCTTATAAAAGTCAGATCAAATTTTCATTCCGTCTGATTTTCTCTTCAGAGAAAATCAAAAAGAAGCCATCTGCAGTGGATCTAAATTATATGCAGAGAATGCCTTTCTTCCAAGTTTTGAGGTAAGTTTTATTTATTGAAAATGCTTTTTTTTTTTTTTGTTAAAATGATTGGAAGAATACAACGCAATATGTTTTGATAGATTACTGCATGATAAGTTGATAGTCAAAGTAGAGTGGATGGGACTGGATATGTGCATTGGATTGGAGACTGGCTGTCTGATAGGTATCGAGGAGTTGTGTATGGGGAAGCAACATCCCAGAAGAGGACAGTCACTAGTGATGTGCCTCAGGGGGATCTGTTTTAGGGCCATTGCTGTTTAACCTGTGATATGCTAACATATGTTAATGATATTGGGGATGGAGATTTGAATGGAGATATACAGCTGTTTGCAGATGATGCCAAATTGAGACGAACTATGAGGAGTAGAGCAGATGTTGTGGCCTTATAAGAAGACTTGGATAGACTAAGTACATGGACACAGGAGTAGGGATGGCAGTTCATTGTTGTGAGATGTGAAGTGTTTTTTTTTTTTTTTTTTTTTTAATTTGGAAAACAAAGATGGAATGTAGAATTTACACTTGGTGAGAATATGTTGTTGGTGGTGGAGCAAATAAGAGATCTTGGGGTGATGATGGATAAGGATCTGAAATTCAAAGAGCATATTGCCAAAATTGTGAGGACAACACAACAAATTCTGGCAGTGATGCAGAGGACACTGACTTGTAGAAGTAAGGAGATTCTTGTTCCATTGTATAAGGCTCTGATTAGGCCACATAAACTACTGTACACAGATTTGGTCACCTGGTTTTCAAAAGGACAAAGAGATGTTGGAAAGGGTCCAGAGGCAACTGATTAAAGTTTCTGATCTCTGGAATGTTGAATATAAGGAAAGGTTGAGGAGATGCAATTTACAGAGTCTAGTGGATTGGAGGAAGAGGGATGATATGATAGAGATGTACAAGTTGGTAAGGGGTTGTTATAGGATCAATGTTGAAGAGGTTTTTCATAAAATGGTAGGAGATTGGAAGAGAACAAGATGTAATTAGCAAGGGAGTGAGAAAGCAGTTTTTTTGCATGGGGAGTTGTAAGCCAATGGAATGCATTGCCTGAGAGCATGGTGTCTGCAGAGAATTTGAATGTGTTTAAGATGCAGTATGATGAACTGTGTGTATGACAAAAGGAACCTCCTAGATGAGGCTGAATCTATGTGATCTTGAGATAATAATAATATGTATGTTTAAAAACATATTGAATTATATTTGTTTTAATGCACTAAATGTATTGCATTAACACAAACTGAATTTTACAGATGGGTGAGTACTGTGCAACATTAGAGCATGGGAAACTTTGCACAGAGCAATATTCCATATCCAATATCTTCTGATTAGGCAATATTTTCCCCCAGAAATGGAAATCTGAATAGAATCATATAATTTTCTTATTTTAATTTCATGAGCAAAAATGGCAAAATTCAGAATATTTTGAGTTGATTATGAATTTAATTTTATGAAATAATAGACCTCTCCATGGCTTCAGAATTGGCAAATTTAACTAAATATATTTCTAGAAATAGGAGAATTTTTATTTTCGAAGTAACAAATTAAACTTTTTATTTCAAAAGGAAAAAAAAGTGTTATGCTTTATCCTATATATATATATTTTAATTGCTTTTCATAATACATAAACTCTATATCTGACTGGTTGTTTTGCTATTGCACCATAAATGAAAAGCGTTATCTGTTAATAAAAAATATTTGCATTTGTTTTAAATTGTTTGAAGTGGTTGTAAAATTTTTTTGTACTTCATAGGCTTTTGAAACTTTCCTCCAGAAGTACATCTAACATTTTACTTTTTAGAGACACTTGTGACATTATGATTAAGAATTATAGACATGTAAACACAGGAATATTTTAATATTTGCCAAATATTTCAGTCTGAAAATAACAGACTATCTTCAGTGGCTACATAGAACAGTTTTTAAAAAGCTAGAATACCAACAATTGATCATTCAAAAGTAGAATAAGCCACGTGATGTTACATTGCTTTAAAGAGAGGAAAAAATTATGATTAAATTATAGGTATTAATTCACAATTTCATATAATAATCTTAATTTGTAAATAACATTAGACTAATGTAGGAATTAAAAGTCTCAATTTAAAAAAAAAAATTTCATGTGTTATCCTGATTAAACTTTCCCATATTTTTGATAAGGATATACAGTCATTTTGATTCAAGTTAAGGCATTGAAGTATGGCCTCAGCACTCTCTTTGAATAGGCGTTCAAATTTATAGCGACCTCTGTGTAGAAGGCGAATCTTGGACCAGAGAATGTTGTGGCTTGTCTCTATCCTGTGCTGAGCCAATCCAGACTTATCGGATTTGTTGTGATGAATGTATGATTGATGTTCTTGAATTCTTTTTTCTATAGAGCACCCTGTTTGTCCAAAGGTACGACAGATTGCAGTTACAAGGATCTTGATACACACCAGGCAGAGAAGAGACATAGTTGAGCATAGTTGGATATTTTGTTAATAGGTATATAAGTGGCTGTTAAATCATATTTCTTCAGAATTCTTGAAACTGGTTCTGAAATGCTGGAAATATATGGAATCGAAACTCGACATGTGAATCTTTGTTGTTCTGGATTGCATTGTAGGAATCGAACAGATGTTGTGTACTTTTTTCAGAGAAGCCATTTAATTTCATGTGATGTTTGATAGTTGAAAGTTCTTTCTGTAATTCATGAGGAGTTGAACAATTAGTTCTAGCTCGTCGGATTAAACATTTTATGATTCCTGTTTTTTGATAAGGATGATGAGTAGATTGTTTGAGAATATAACGTCCAGTGAAAGTGAGTTTTCTCTAAACTGTTGTTGTGTTAGAATACCTGAAGGTGAACAGATGAGGAGGACATCTAAAAAGGATAACTTGTTGTCTTTTTCAATCTCCATGATAAACTTAATAAGAGGATGTAAGGAATTGATTCTGGCTAAAAAGGAAGGTAAGGAATCTCTGTTATGAGGCCACACTGAAAAGATGTCGTCTATATATCTAACCCAAAAGGATAGTTGAGGGAATATAGATGAAAACTGGACATTTTCTAGATGTTCCAAATAAAAGTTGGCTAGAGCAGGTGAAAGTGGACTTCCACTTGGTTGTAGAATTTGTTTTGACACAAGAAATATCCAGAGTGCATCACGAAATCAAATAATTTTATAATGTCTTGTGGGAAGATGTCAGCAAGTAATTGTAAAGTCTCTTTGAGAGGTACATTAGTATATGGAGATTCTACATCGAAGCTCACCATAAGATCAGTAGGTTGTAATGAGATATTTTTTAATTTATTTAGGAAATCCGAAGAGTTTTTCAAAAAAGAGCATGATTTGCTGGATTTCCTAAATAAATTAAAAAATATCTCATTACAACCTACTGATCTTATGAGCTTCAATGTAGAATCTCTATATATTAATGTACCTCTCAAAGAGACTTTACAATTACTTGCTGACATCTTCATACGAGACATCATAAAATTATTTGATTTCGTGATGCACCTTGGATATTTCTTGTGTCAAAACAAATTCTACAACCAAGTGGAAGGAACGGCCATGAGAAGTCCACTTTCACCTGCTCTAGCCAACTTTTATTCGGAATATCTAGAAGACGTCCTGTTTTCATCTATATTCCCTCAACCATTCTTTAGGGGGTGAGATATATAGACAACATCTTTTCAGTGTGGCCTCATAACAGAGATTCCTTACCTTCCTTTTTAGCCAGAGTCAATTCCTTACATTCTCGTATTAAGTTTACCATGGAGATTGAAAAAGACAAAAAGTTATTCTTTTTAGATGTCCTCCTCATCTGTTCACCTTCAGGTATTCTAACACAACAACAGTTTAGAGAAAACCCACTTTCACTGGACATTATATTCTTATAATCTGCTCATCATCCTTATCAAAAAACAGGAATCATAAAATGTTTAATCCGACGAGCTAGTACTAATTGTTCAACTCCTCATGAATTACAGAAAGAACTTTCAACTATCAAACATCACATGAAATTAAATGGCTTCTCTGAAAAAAGTACACAACATCTGTTTGATTCCTACCATGCAATCCAGAACAACAAAGATTCAATATGTCGATTTCCGATTCCATATATTTCCGAGATTTCAGAACCAGTTTCAAGAATTCTGAAGAAATATGATTTAACAGCCACTTATATACCTATTAACAAAATATCCACATATTTCCCCTCTTCTAAAGATAAATGCTCAACTATGTCTCTTCTCTGCCTGGTGTGTATCAAGTTCCTTGTAACTGCAATCTGTCGTACTTTGGACAAACAGGACGCTCTATAGAAAAAAGAATTCAAGAACATCAATCATACATTCAGCACAACAAATCCGATAAGTCTGGATTGACTCAGCACAGGATAGAGACAAGCCACAACATTCTCTGGTCCAAGATTCGCCTTCTACTCAGATGTTGCTATAAATTTGAACGCCTATTCAAAGAGAGTGCTGAGGCCTTACTTCAATGCCCTAACTTGAATCGAAATGACTGTATATCCTTATCAAAAATGTGGGAAAGTTTAATCAGGATAACACATTAATTTTTTTTTTTTTTAAATTGAGACTTTTAATTCCTACATTAGTCTAATGTTATTTATAAATTAAGATTATTATATGAAATTGTGAATTAATACCTATAATTTAATCATCACTGATGAATTTTTTTCCTCTCTTTAATGCTTAGCAATGTAACATCATGCAGCTCGTTCTACTTTTGAATGATCAATTGTTGGTATTCCACTTTGTTAAAAACTGTTCCTATGTATCCACTGAAGATAGTCTGTCATTTCAGACTGAAATATTTGGCAAATATTAAAATACTCCTGTGTTTACGTGTCTATAATTCTTGTACATCTAACATGATTAAAAGGCATATTTTCAAACTATGTATAATGAAACAGACATTTCATAAATTGCTTCATCCTACCAAACTTTTGAACTGTTATTTTCAAAGTCTGAGAAATTTGTTAACGTTTGTTCTAATTTTATCATGAACATTAGTTGATATAATGAGCACCATTATAATCATATTCTTGTCTGCTTTCCAATGAAATGGCAGTAGGCTTGTGAGTGTTCCACAGGCTTCAAAATGCTTACAAGCACTGTAATGGAAACCAAATACTTAGTTTTCTTAAATGGGAATGGAGAGTACCTTTTTTTTTGTTTTATCTATTTTATTTTAGTATTGTGCTAAATATTAATGGTTCTTGGATGTCACAATAATGATGATGACAATATTATTTAAAGTGAATTTATTTATGCATAGTATATTCTACTCATACAAAATGTAATATCTATCGAGAGAAAATTGCATCTGAGTTAACAAGAAATTTTGTTTATGTTTAATAACTAATGCAGCCACAATTTACAGTCTTGGTAGCTAAAACAAAAATTTTGAATTTACTCTCTGATAAATTGTGAGTTCTAAAATCTGTAACAGTGGTTGATAATGCTATTTAAATCTGAATGAATTGTTCTCTATTCTTTGATAATAAAATACAAAGTAATGTGATTCTTTAGTTAAATTACTACTACTAAATACATTGAAGATTTATATTTCAGATACTGCCCATCTGTTCCTATATATTATTTTGTTGGGAGTTATAATTTTGAAACATTTGGATTTTATTTGATGTTAATGTCTGCTCATGCTAATTATTATTATTTATTCCCATAATTGATACACAGTCAAAACAAGATTTAAACAACAAATATTATTTAAACAACAATTTGACTGGTGATACAGAACAATTCAAATTCTATCCACGAATCTAAGAATAGTCTGTCAGGTAGCTTCGTAAAATATGGACTGTTCCAAGTAATGCTGTTTTTTGTAGGTCATGTGGAGTCACTTCGTTGATGTTTAATTGCTGTAAATAGTTGGACAACTTCTTTGAAATTATGCCAAATGTGCCGATAGTTATTGGAATAACTTTAGTGTGTTTAAGCCACAGCCTGCCAACTTCGATTGCCAGATCTCGGTATTTACTAATTTTTTCCCAGTTCTTTGTTGTTAATGTTGTTATCACTGGGTACTGCGATATCGATAATCCAAACCTGTCGATGTTCGATAATTGTGATGTCAGGTCTATTGTGTTCCAAATGCCAATCAGTTTGTATTCGAAAGTCCCAGAGAATTTTTGCTGTTTTGTTTTCCAGTACTGTCTCTATTTTATGCTTCCACCAGTTATCAGATGTAGAAAAGCCATATTTTTTGCATACATGCCAATGAATTATTTTGGACACTTGATCATGGCGGTATTTATAGTCAGTTTGAGCTATCTTGCTGCATGCACTGATTAGATGTTCTACAGTCTCATCTTTCGGATCGCATAATCTGCATTTGCTGTTATTATTGATTTTTAAAATTTTTGATTTCATTGCATTAGTTTCTAATGCCTGTTCTTGAGCTGCTAGAATAAATCCTTCTGTTTCTTTTTTAATATATTTATCCATATTGTAGCCATTACCATGTCTTCATGTCAATTTTGTCCTTAGTATCTCTAAGAAATTGACCATGCAAAAGTATATTTTTCCAGCACACATATCAGTTATTTTGCTGTTCCTTTTTGTAATCTCATTTGTTTTGTTATGGTGGGTTCTTACTTCATTATATTATTACACCTCTTACTTTTTGGTTCCCTATTTGTATTACTTTATCTTACTCCTATGTCGACTGTGCTATTGTTATATCTCTTATCTAGCCATTGTTATATCTTATGCTTTCTTTTCTTATTTTGCTTTACTACTATTATCCTATATTCCTGTATATCAGAATTTTGTTTCCAACAAATTTATTTTAGATCGACTGTGCCAGCCAGTAACTAGTTCCTGATACTTAATTAACTATCTTGGTAGCATTAGTTAACATAGGGATCACATGGTGTGCAGTCGTGGCTCCCCTCTCTACCTTGCATAAAATGTCCCCCCCCCTCACTCACACAGGTCCGAACTTTTTTTATAAGTGGTAGGTCAGTCTCAAACAACAGAACTTATAAACTTTGGTTTAAAATAATACATTTATTATAGCACAAGAAAAGATACATTTCGATTAGACATTGTAAGTATACATGAAATAATAACTTCATTACTAAATTATCCGCTTGTTCAGAATTGAAACTCTAAATCCCCCCCTTTCTAAGATTAAGTGATCCAAAATTTCATCTACTAAGCTTAAGTATTTCAACTAGATAGCTCTGCATTACAATTAAGCTCAAACTAAATCCATCTTTACAGAATTAATCAATATTCATTCTCTATATACAATTATAAGTAAGGTTTGCACATGGCATATCAAATTCACACTAATTCAAACTCTAACGTGGAGGATGAAGTTCAACTCTGTAAAGTTTCTATGCCCCACACTTTAAGTGTAAGTCACGCTTACATTCAATACTACAACTATCAGCTTCTTTCAAGCAAACTGTTCAAAAGTCCTGTTTCCCTTTTGGTACAATTTTAGAATAGTTGGACTAACTGTCTGTGTTAGAAGCAAGTCTTCTAACACAGACAGTTAGTCCAACACAGTCACTGAGTGACTAAGAGCAAACATATGCATGGAATTTTTCAATCCTTTGTCCCCCTTTTCTTCTTTACGTTTTACAATTATATAAGATAGATAAAAATGTTGTACTTTACCATCTTGCCTTTACTAATGAGGGTTCCGTGACTTCCCCACGCGCTCATTTCGGATATGGCGAGACTTCCGTATTCATCAGTCACTCGCCTCCATGGCTGCTGCGACTTACTTATTTCTTCTTCGAAGGTTGTCCTTCGCTGTCTTTACATTGGTGTGGTTTACCAATGGCTCCTTATTGAAAATCTGACTTCATTCCACAGGTAGCTTTGTTCGTCTCAGTTATAACAGCAACAGGAGATAGTTGCTGGTCACCGGCGACAAGCTTCCTCAGCCATCCAGGCTCGAATGGGAACAGGAACAGAAAAACAAGAGCGCGTTTGAACTGTGCGCCGCTCCTTATATCTTCCTCGCGAGCGCCCTCTCTCACTGTCTACGTCCTACACTTAGCTATAGCCGATTGGTTAGGTACCGATGAGGTCATATTCTTCTCTGGGCGTCTATCTTTACGGAACTATTGCGGCAGGGATTACCGGGTGACTTTGCGGTTTTTTCTGTTGTGTCATTGACTATCACATGCTGTTGATTGGTTACTTTAACTCTGAATTGTTTAACATAATTTTCCCTGTATTATGCATGATTCTAAAACACAGTTTTTAGCTTATTTTACAACAATATTTTTAATCGAGTTGACATACCTTTGGATCACAATATGTTCAGTACTTCCTCACCCCTGTTCTTGGAAGTATAAGCATGTCCTTTCCTTAAGTTTCTATTCTCTCATGTTGGGTCCAAAACAAATGACCTACAGATAGTGGGCCAGTTATTTCCGACACAACAGTTTCTTTTTGCTTTCAGAAGACCCTCTTGTGTAACCTTGAAGCATTTGCTCAGAGCTATTGTTGATGTAACTTTTTAAGCTAATTTCTTCTTCTTCCACAGTTATTATTATCATTATTATCATTATTATTCATATTACGGATATAGACCATACTGGTCTGATCTAGTCTTATTGTCCATCTAATATTCTCTTTTGAGGTCTATCCATCCTTCTCTTCCAGTTGGTTTATATTTTATTAATTGTTTAGGATACTGAGTGTTGGCTATTCAGTTTATATGTTCTATCCAATTTTGCGTGCAGTTGTTTACTTTTTCTTTTATTGATTTTTTTAAAATGTCTTCATTCCTTTTTTTTTTCTTCTAATAATGTGAATTTTGCAGTTCTTCTCATGAATCTCATTTCACTTGTTTTTATTTTTTGTTTATCTTGTTTGTTTATTGCCCAAATTTTGCTGCCATATAATAATATAGGCACTGCTCAAGTATTGTATATTTTCAAGCATGTTTCTTTTTGTACAATATTTGCATTGAGCATTCTATTTATCAGGCCTATAATCTGTAAAAATTTTGAAGTTTTTAATTTTATGTCTTTTTCTTCATATGATGTTTCACATCCAACATAATTGAAAGTATATTTATCTGTTCTATTATTTTATTATTAATAACTATTTTACTTCTAACTGGAGTTTTTACACAAAAAGCCATTATTTTAGTTTTATCTATGGATATTTTCATTCCAAATTGTTCTACTATCATGTTTAAATTATATATATTGCTCTTTGTAGATTGTCTTCCTTATCTGATATTATTACCTGATCATCTGCAAATAATAGCGTATTTATTTTGTTATTCCGAGAAATTTCTGTACCTGGTTATTTAAAGTGTTTCATTGTATTAAGATCATTAATATAAATACATTGGGGAACAAAAACCTAAGGACGAACACTATTTCTGAATATTACATTGGCAAATCGTGACGAATCAACTGGTGCCAATTTGTATAACTGACGATTTTGAGTAGAAAGTGGGTACACTTTAAAAAATTTCTAATTGCATGCAAAGGGGTTATGTGGTAGCACTCAACAGGATAAAAGGTGAAAGGCTGCACTAAGCGAATTGTGTTTGAAGGATAGGTTGCCTTTACTCTACACAAAGCATGAAGACAGATTTTTGGTTATAACAGCAAAATGCAATCAATGAGCCATGGCAGGTCAGCTTGCAAGTCGGCTCTATTCAAACACAGGTACATGGATATCGCAACAAACTGTGGCAAGACGTCTGTGACAAGTAAGCCTTTATATCTGAAAATCCATAATTTGTGTCCCTTTATCCACAGCTTGTTGTAGAGCACGTTTCAAGTGGTATTGTAACTATAAAAATTGGACATGACACCAATAGGCTAATATACTCTTTACTGATGAGAGTTGTTTTAGTTTTTCCTCCGATTCTAGACAGCACTTATCTGCCATGAAAGTGGTACTGTTTACCATCATGAGAATGTTCTTGAAAGAGATAGATATAGTGGTGCTGGGATCATTGTGTAGGAGAGGCGTTATGTTTAGTAGATGCATTATGCTATAAGTACTGGAAAAAGCAACTATGACTGGTGAACAATATTGCAATGAAGTTTTTCAGTGTTATGTTCGATTGTTCTGTGGTGCCATAGGTAAAGAATTAATTTTTATGAATGACAATACCACACTACATCGTACATGAACAGTGGAGATACTTCTGGAGACAGGTTATTAATCAAATCGAGTAGCCAGCACACTCCCCAGATCTCAACCCCATAGAGCATGTTTGTTGCAATAGGGAAATGCATTGCTGCTGGAAATTCCCCTCCAGAAAATATCTTTATTCATATACATATACATTATATACATAAATGTATTGTGTATATTTATTCTTTTTGCAACATATTAAACGGTATATATATCTTTTTACTTTGTCAAATGCTTTTTAATAATCTATAAACAAAAGATGAGTTTCTAAAATAAACAATTTCCTTCTCTGAAGGAAGAGTGGGCCAGTTTGTCTCAAGAACTCCTGAATCACTTGGTGCTAAACATGGTACAACTTTGTTAGATCTGCATCGCAGTTTTGGGGTAGACATACTGAAATGTCTCTCCGCATAGTTTTCTATAATAATCTGTAATTTAATAATCTATAAACCAAAGATGAGTTTCTAAAATTAAATTCTCTTCTTTTGTCTATAAGTAGTTTGAAGAAAAAGATGAACCCATTATAGATCACCCTTTTCTAAATCCATATTGACATTCTAATAATATTTTTTCTCTGTATATTTTCTTGTATTTTTTCATTAAGTATTCTACTATATATTTTGTAACATGTATTCGATAAATGAATGCCTCAGTCATTAGCAGGTTTTCTTTTATTCCCTTTTTTAAATATAGGTATTACTATACTTAAATATAAAGAGCTAATAAGCTTCATTTCGGCGATATAAACAATATTTAAATTAAGGGGATAAAAAATCCCACATTGTTTCAAAACCGAATAAGAAACTCAAAGATTGGAATCAGAGAGTTTCATGCCGAATATAGTAAACTATAATCGGCGATCACTAGCGTGAGCTAATGCAAGTGACCCTACTACGTAGTACAATACCGGACAACTTGTTGCAAAGGTGGGGAAAGTTCAGATCGCTATTCTTAGGTATTTTCCATAATGTAAAAACACATTTCCTAGGAAATGTATGCTGTTATTACATTATGGTGGGAGGTCACTACCCAGACCGGTTTCAGCCTTTATTGAGGCTTCATCAGTGAGTAGGTAGACCAAATTAATACCAAATTTTATAGCGAAAAGAACTTATATATTCTGCTATATGAGTTTCCAAACAGGTGCAACCATTAAGTTACTTAAATATAAAGAGCTAATAAGCTTCATTTCGGCGATATAAACAATATTTAAATTAAGGGGATATAAAATCCCACATTGTTTCAAAACCGAATAAGAAACTCAAAGATTGGAATCAGAGAGTTTCATGCCGAATATTACTATTACTATATTTGCATTCCTTTCTGTTGGTCCATTTGTTTATATTTTATTTAAAATTTTTAATAATCTGTGATGCATTTTTTTTCAGCAAATTTATACAGTTTGGAGTTTATCCCATCTTCTCCTGTTGATTTTCCATTTCTTTTATTTTATTTAGGTTGTTTTGTAATTCTTTCATTGTTATTATGTCATTTAGAGCATTTTGTAAGTTTTTGATGTAATTTTTTTTTTATGTTAGTATTATCTGGCCAAAGATCTGTGAAGTAATCCAAGAATTCTTTTAAATTTATTTCACAATTTATATTTGCAGCTTGTTTTATATATGAATTCATGTGCTTTAGTACTTTTTATGCATTAGATCTTATTTTGTATAAATAATTTTCTAGATATGATACAAATTTTTCCCAGCTTTCTCTGTTGTGTCTCTTTCTGGTTACTCTTTTGGCTATTGCTCGTCTTTTTTTTTTTTTTTTTTTAATATTCAATTTCATTGTCTTGTTTTTTTCTCCTTGACCTTCTTTTAAAGGTCATCATTTTATTTTCAATTATTGTTTTTATTTCATTGTCTCATATACGTATTTTATTTTTTATTTTTATGGTATTTTTTGTGTCCCTAGACTTTCATTTGGAGTCTAAAATTTATTTTATATTATTCCATTCTTTCTCAGTGTCTTTATTTTCTTGTAATTTTTCTAAATAGTTATTAATCCTCTGTTGGTATAAATTTCTTATACTTAAATTGTTTAGTAGTCTTATTTTGTGATTAGGTTTTGTTTCTCTAGTTTGCTGATTTTTTTTGTATTTTTTTAATCAGTTTGGTGTAAACCTTAATTTTGCCTGCACTAAATAATGATCTATATCTATTTCTAGTATATTCTCCTGACTTTAACATCTAGTAAGGCGTTTGCTGCCTTTTCATTTACTATAAAGTGTAGTCTATTATTGATTTTTGTCCTCTTGCACACCAAGTATGTTTATGTATATTTTTATGTTGGTAGAATGTATTCATTATTTTTAAATTATTATATATTATATAATCAATAAGTCGTTGGAAGTTTTCCACTTGGTTATACTATAAATTAAAAATACCAAGAAATTATAAAGGATTAAACCAAGTATATAATTTCTTGGTATCTTTAATTTATAATCAGCAAGTCATTTTCCATTTTTGTTTACTGTTGGTTCTCCAAATTTTTCTATATTATTATTAATTTTTTTTCATTCCTATTCTGGCATTAAGATCTCCAGCTATAATTATATTGTTTGTTTTATTTAATATTTCATATATTCCTGGTCACTGTTTGTAAAAGTCATCATTTTCTTCTTCTTTTTCTTCTTTGGGACATAACTCCAATAACTGTTAAATTTTGCTTTATTTAATTTTAATTGTATAAATGCATAATAAGTTATTTTTGCTTTAATTGATTTATGGATCCAAATCAGTACACCAGCTGTTGCATGTATTTGTTTGTCTACTCCACTATATATGAGGGTGATCTGAAAAGTTCTCAGCCTAACAATGAAAAAACGAATTTATAATTTCAAAATTATTTTTATTTTTCAACATAATCTCCCTTAAGACTAATACATTTATTCCATTGCCATTATCCTATCTCTGTAGTGGTTCTCAGTAAGATCTGCCAAATACCCCTCTACAGCTGCAATCACCTCTTGATTCGAAGAAAAATCCTGACCAACGAGGAAGAGTTTCAGTCTTGGGAAGAGATAGAAGTGAGGGAGCCAAATCTGGGGAATAGGGTGGATGTTCCAATAATTCATAGTGTAGATCCCTTAATTTTCCCATTGCCAAAACACCTTTGTGGGCAGGTGCATTGTCCTAATGAAAGATGATTTTTTCTTCTGCAAACCAGGTCATTTCTTACAAATTTTTTTGTTTAGTCTGCTTAAAAGATCGGAACAATATTCCCCGGTTATTGTTTAACCCTTTTCAAGATAATTAATAAACAAAATGCCTTTAGCATCCCAAAACACCAATGCCATGACCTTTCTTGCTGATGAACCAATTTTGTCTTCTTTGCCGCTGAACAACTGGCTTCTGTCCACTGTTTTGACTGCTGTTTGGATTCTGGTGTGTAATGGTGAATCCAAGTCTCATCCATGGTAATAAATTGATGCAGAAAATTAGTTTTATTCTTGTTAAAATGCTCCAAGCACTGTTCAGAGATTTTCATGAGAGGGGTTTTTGACCTGCTGCGAGCAAGTGCAGCACCCATCTTGCGCAAAGCTTTTTCATTTGCAATTCTTCATGCAAAATATATTCTACACGTTCTTTTGAAAGGCTTATAGTCTCAGCAATTTCACTCACTTTGTCTCGCCGCTTATCCAATACCATATCGTGCACTTGATCAATGATTTTTGGTGGTGTTACACTTTTTGGACTTCCTTCACGTGGATCATCTTCAAGGCTAGTATGGCCATGTTTAAACTCGGCATCCCATTTCTTAATTGTCGAAAAGGAAGGAGAAGAGTGCCCATAAACTTTTATGAACTTTGAATGAATTTCTTTTGGCGTTAAACCTTCTTTTACAAAAATTTTATAACCGCACTCAATTTTATCCATTTCAAGGGATACAGGCAACGGTTTTGCTTCAGAGAGCTGTATAAAACAAACTACTTGATAGTTTCTTTTATACAGCAATTTCACATGGATGCTTATGACAGATGTACCAACTTAGAAAAAAAAAATTGCTGCTAATGTTGCCATCTATGGTCGAGACCGAGAACTTTTCAGACCACCCTCATATGATATGATAATTAGTCGTTTCTTTTATTCTTTTAAGTTTCATATTTGTTTCTGTAAGAACTACAATTTTTATGTTTTCTTCATTTAAAATTTTATCGAATTCTTCTTTTTTTATATATCACTAGTTGAAAAAGAATAATTATGGGATGGTGATATTATTTGATGCAAATTGTAGATAGGTAACCAATTCAGAAGATTCAATGAGAATACTTAATGAGCAATTCATACATGAGTGCAATATCATGCTCAGCCTGAGTGAGGATGGAGAAGGAAACAGAAGGTGTATTATTATTATTCAGGCCTCCATGGAGTCAAAAGACTCACCATGGGGGGTCCTTTCTAAGAAACACAAGTCTATCAAGACTCAATGAGGAATGTCCCTTCTAGGAAACACCTAGGAGGTGTTTGATGGTGTATGATGGACTAAGATTGGTTGGTTGCTTGATATTTGGTTTATTGTCACAAAGGACAGCAACGGTTACAGCAGTACACAAGGTATTAATAAATAGTCAGAAAGAGATCATTTTTGTGAATAATATGGGCTCAGGGGCTCACATTGGTGAGTACGGGCATGGCAAACCCAAGATACCTGATCTTACTTCCTGCTGTATGCACTTGGTATATTATATCTGTAGACTGGTCTTCTATTCTTCTTTCCTCTGCTCTCTCTCTCTCTCTCTCTCTCTCCTACTTCTTACTCCTTTGCCCCCAGTCTATTAGAGCAATTCGAGAAAGAGGTGGTGACTCTTTCCTCTCAAACTGTAGTTTACACTGTCTACTAAAAAAAAGGCAATCCTAGTTGCTCTAAGGTGACAGCCCTACTGTTAAATATGGAATGAACACTTAAATTGTCTTGGAGCATTTCATTCAGGATTTAACTGAAGTGCAAAGAAATCTCCTAAAAAGAATTACTTGTAAATAGATAATAATAGAAATCCTTGTGTATATATATATATATATATATATATATAGTAATAATAGTCCATTCATGTAGTTTTTCTATGTAAATTTGTAAATGGTCCTCAAATAACTGACAAGAAATAAGGTAATGTAGAGGTGACTTTGTAACAACAAGGTCAGAGTTTAGAATAAACTATTGTAATCCAATTATAAACATGACCGGAGGCAGTTGCTGTATGAACCCAAGGCACATGCAAGCTGCCCACACACGGAAACGCAATGAGAGGAGAAGGTGGGTGTGCTAGGAGAATTAGGTGGTGTCTGCAAATCAATGATGTATTAGGGAGAACAAACACAGAGCATATGAAAGTGTTAGCGACGCAAGTTCGAGGTCTTTTTGCCTTTTTCATTCCTAGTTCAGGTTTTAGTGTTTTCTTCCCCCCCCCCCCACGGTTTTCTGTGTGGTGGGTCGTAGCTTCGAGACGATGGAGTCGAGCGGGAGTCGTTCAGCAGCAGTAACATGATCAAAATAACGGGCTTGTCCAAGCATAACCTTCCATGCAATGGGACAAACAGCGTACGCCAAAACTTCGTGTAGTTCCAGCCGTACCCTTCTGCCAGACAGATTCTTGGACATAAGGTAAAGAAGTGATCCATGATTGAAATCACCAAGAAGACAAGGCAAGAAACAACAGCTCGATGAATAGAGTGACAACCTGAAAAAAACCTACAAGAAGACATGATGAGAAGTATCTCCTAATGAATTTGTCTGGTTGGTAATGTAAAGCTTTATTTCTTATTGTATTGTGTAATTCTTCCAGAAAGAGCTGCAGTGTAAAAAATCCTGTGGATCGGACTTGTCAAGACAGATTTTAGGACTTTAGCACCTATTTCTCTAACAAGGATCTTTATAGTTATAGAAGTGTAGAATTACAGGAATTGTCATTAGTTTAAGGTTAGCTTGAAATCGATGTGTTGTATGTGCATTAATTGAGGAAAAAGTAGGGTATCCATCCACATATTTGTGTTATGTAATCAGGTTAAGGACAGTTTGGATTTGTTAATATCACCTAATGAGAGATACCTATTGTTAATTTTTGTATAATTAATTTTAGGGACCTTCATTTAGCTTAGTTTTCATTAACATGTATTGTATTTTAGAATGAATGAATTTCTTTGTTTCTTAACCCAAAATACGTATATGATTTTCCAAGCCAATGCACCATCTGCTAAAAATATCAAACGTGTATAAGTAAAAACGTGGGAAACGGTTACAACTGCTGTTTAGAAATACTAGTGAGGGCTTGTTTAACTTTGATAATTTTTGGAATCGTGATAATCTGTAGGTCAAATCCCTGACAAGAAGTTCTCTCTTGTATAGGAATCAAGATGGTGCAGTTAAACAAATAAATTTTCTTGATTCCGAAAAGGACTTGACCCCAGAATTTATAGATCAGGGAGAATTCTCCTTGTTTGAAGACTTTGCACACGATTTAAGATTGAAGGAGAGGCCACGAAAGATTACAAGAAAGGTGCAACGGACAAGATTTATCTTTGAAGTTGGTTTTTAAGAGGTAGAAATATAGAAATATAGAATTTTAGTTATATGTAAACAAATAACAACATAAAAAAACATAAAATAACAATGGCACAGCTGACAGAATCTAAAAATATAGTATATTACGTATATGTATATAAATATTAATATTAACAAAACAAACAAAGAAATAACACTACCACTAGGATACCTATTGTCATGCTAGTAACCTGACATAAGGAAACACATATTACTTTCTAGTCTCAAAGAAATCTAAACCAGATGAAAAACAGGAGACAAGTTTTCTGCTGATGAACTTTATGGAATTGGATTTGGATCTACTGATGACTGATTTGCATATGTGTGTGCTTTGGTGTAGGAAGAGTATGAAACTCGATGCAAGTCAAATGTGGTAAGCTGATTTTTTTTTTTCCTTTCTTTTGACTGCTTTGACACATTTTCAGTTGAACCAGGGCTTGGAGAGTGGATGTGGATTATGGGTTGAATGGGGGGGAGGAAGGCCATTATACCAGTGAGAATAATTTCGGTGACTTGCTTGCAGTAGGTATTAGGATCAGGTGAGTGAAAGCAATAGTCAGACCAAGGAAAGGATGAGTAGAAATTCCAGAAATCACCCTAATTGGCTTGTTTGTAGTGCCAGAGGTTGGGAGTTGTTGCAGGGGGTTGGGGGGGGACATCCTGTGAGAATTTTATTTTATTGTGGTCTCTGAGTTGCTAGGAGGATAGGTCCTCTACAGTGTATCTGAAAGGAGAATTAGTCAAAAGGACCAGAGTAATTGGAGAGTGAAGAGGGTTATCAGAGATTTGAGTAAGTAGATGTACAATGTGTATTAGGTCATTACTTATAGCAAAGACTTCTGCTTCTCGTTTTGCTTGGTCAGTGGTATTGGAGTAGAGGAGCTAGTTGGATTGTGGATGTTGAGGTCATCCAGGAAGATGACCTCAACATCCACAATTTGGATAGCTGTCTTGCAGATAATCAAGTTTTATGGAAAGGAATGTGAAGAGATCTGAATGGCTATTAGTCTTTGGAGACTGGTAAATGCAACAAATGAAGGTTACTAAAAGGTGCAAGGAAACCTTGAGCCAGAGAAGGTCAAAAGCAGGGGATTATAAATTAACCATTCGCTGAAAAGCTGCCATATTTCACAAAGGTACAGGTGCTAACATTGTAGTGAAAAGAATCTTGAAGCATGTATTTTGGGCACTGTAGGTGGACAATAGTAGATGTAGCTGCATTCTGGGTTTCTGTCAGAAATAAGATGACAGAAGACTGCAAGTGATAGTGGAAGTCATTTATGTTTGTGATAATGCCACGAATGTTACTAAAGTGGATGTGAAAATTAATTTTAAGTCAGAGATGCTGGTATGGTTTGTATGTTGTGACTGGTTGTGATGTGATTTTTTAATACAATTAGTTTATGAAGTAGATTCACTTTTGTCATTATTGTGTTTGTGTTATTGTTTGTGAGAGTCTTCATAGGCTTCATCAGACAGAAGGATATAGTGGGGACTTGCAGTGAGAGAAGGTATATTCTTGAACATGACATCCACACAGAGAGAAACCAGTCTCCATGCTATGATGTGGACTCTACAATGCCCTCCACATACTCACTACTTGGACTCCCTCTCCAGTCACAACCTGCAGAGTATGTGGTGGCAGTAGGATTATGCATCAGTTAATCGGGAAACCTCCTGAATGGTTACTGACAAATTTGGACCCTTGCACTAACTGGCAACCAGCCTGTAGCACTTATGTTTTAGCTAATGTACCCTCCAAATGGAGGAGTTCATGGATTTCTAAGTATGTTTGTCGTGGCCTTGAAGAGTATTACTTACAGAGTATTAGAGAAGGAAGGAACAGATTTCTGAGAAGAGATATGGGAGAACACATTTTTCTCATAACTTTATTACCTTTGCCTACAAATGAAATCATCTATACCATTTCTAGAGTATACCTCCTTTAGTACAAAAGCAACAATGCTTTATGAACTCATATACTCTTGCATATATTAACCCAGTTAACAGTGCCAAATTAAAATTCTCATCCTTTACTTGTCACTTCATCTACTAAAAAAAAAAAAAAAAAAAAAAAAAACACTGAAATCAGCATTTAAAAAATAATAAATGAATCATCTGACAGATTTAATCAATTAATTTTTTCAGTATGTATTCCAATAATGTGTACTTCTCTTTTTATTATTGTGTCTTTCATCTTCTACATATTTCAGAAAGTTTGTCTGTCTCTGATAGAACTTTTCCTAAATGTCATAACATAACATAACAGGAGTATTGTTATCCTGTGGTAGGGTATAATGTTCCATTATAATAGTTTTGAGTATAAGTGTTATTATTTATTAGATAAATAATTTTATACTTGGAATAATTATTAATTAAAATTGGCTTTAGTAGTTGAGAAAAATAAAACATTGCACAAGTTATGAAACATAGTGCATTATTTTAGCAGCTTTTGACTGGTACCTACATTCCTAAGATATTTTATCTACTAAATATAGATAACATATTTTTGCTTTGAACAAATACTCAAAGCAAGAACTTATCTTTAAATCTATTTGCTTGACATGATGCATTCTCATCTGTTTCGAACATGAAATAATGTGTAACTCCATTAGCATTTTTTATGCAGCTATAGCAAATATATGTCATCTTTTCAAAAAATGCCCTAATGGATGTAATTATTATTATTATTATTACAGGTATCTCCTATGGGTGACTATGGGTATATGGTATCTGAAGACTCATTGCAGTAGATCCACACTATCCACTATTTGGTTACTACTGATTACTTCTCCCTAACAGATAAGCTTAGGTGTTGACGGTTATTCGTGACTTATTTTTCATGATATTAACAACGCTACACAATTTTATCAAAGAGATGTTTTATTAACTTATATTTCACTGATTTTCAACTCAGCATCATCAGAGCACAACACACTTGTACACACACGACAGTGAGTAAATATAATTGTAAAAGACAAAAGATCTAAAGTCCTATTTTGGCACCTTCTAACAGAAAAAAAAAAAAAAAAACAGCTATGCAGGAGTTTTTCTTAGGATAACAGTCTCCCAAATTTTTGGCAAATTAATGTAACCATATTTGATGCAAATTAATGCCATTAATTTGAACCAAATTAATGCCATTAATTTGAACCAAATTAATGCAACCATACTGCAACCAAATATGGCTGCATTCATTTGCCAAAAATTAGGACTTTTGTCTTTTGCAATTATATTGTTTCACTCACTCACTGTTGCATGTACAAATGTGTTGTGCTCTGATGATGCTGAGTTGAAAATCAGCGAAATATAAGTTAATAAACATCTCTTTGATAAAATTGTGTGGAGTTGTTAATACCGTGAAAAATAAGTCATGATCACTTCTCCTTAAACTTATTCACTGTCTGGGCATTTACAACTACCTTTGTCATTCCATTCCATTCATTTTTCACTCTCTCTCTCTCTCTCTTAGTGAAAAATCTAATTTGCACACCCTAACAACACTCTTACACATCTTCCAGTAGTAACCACCTACTTCTCTCTCTCTCTCTCTACTATGTATTTAAAAGTTTCTTTTGTATCAGTCTTGGAGAACCCTCTATTCTGCCTGCAAACTAAACTTTGCAACTCACACACCTTCAATCTGTCCTCATATAGACCATCTTGGAAGTAATGTAATTTGTTACTGCTGTTATTCATCTACAGATTCTCTCCACCACCTTTTTATCTGAAAGAAACGGAGGTGACCGAATCTTGCACAGTAGTCAAGATGAAGCTGCATCATAGCCTTTTAAAGAAGGATAATAACCTCTCTATCTTTACTTGTCAATATGTTTTTCAACATCCAAGTAATCCGTTGGGCTGTTTTGCCAACTTTTGCAAGCCCTCTGAACTTCAACTCTCATTAATTTTCTGCAATTCAGTACCACCATCAGTGTAATACACAGTATATAATATTTTCATTCCCAGAGTATATAACCTTCCACTTTGCCACAAACTGATAGTCATTATCTTATCGTTTGCCACACTGTTAATTTAATTAAATAATCCTGTAAGATCTATGTATCATCTTTATTACAGGATACAACTGATATCCTGTAATGCCTTCTCAAAAGCCAATAGACCTCTATCATGTCACTACTTCTTTCATCTGTCTACCAGTTTTGTAGCAGCAAATACCTGAATACTCTTCCCCCAAGTCATTCTCTATATCAATAATATACAAATTAAACAATAGCACCCTATTATAGAGCCTTGAGGCACACCACTAGTAACCCTCATTTTCCTGGATTCTATGCCACCATCTATTACTCTCTGCTTCTTATTTATTCCTGTTTGCTAGAATTTATGTAATAGTTTTCCATAGAATCTTCTGTCAAACACCTTTGCAATGTTCGGCAGTAACATGATGTAGCCATTTCCTTTATCCAAAGTAATTATTATCATTATCATTAGGCCTACAGGAGTCAAGGACTCATCAAAGGAGGCCATACATTGCCCACACCAGCTGTCATATTTTCTCTTAAATTCATTCACACTAGATGCACTCACTACTTCAACATGCAAACTGTTCCAATCACTTATAGTTCTATGAGAGAAAATCTAGCTCATACCCCTTTCTTAGCTGTGCACAAATTTAACTTCCATGAATGCCCTCTTGTCCTCTACACACCTTCTGTATAATGAAAAATTTTATCAACTGATATCCTGGCAAATTCTCTCGAAGGACCCTGTAACCCCTAGAGAATGCGTCCCCTGGGTGGCGGGCCCACTATGTGTGTGTGTGTGTGTGTGTGTGTGTGTGTGTGTGTGTGTGTGTGTGTGTGTGGTGGGGTGGTCCGAATATACTGAATAAGGACTCATGGACCAACAGGGCCATAAGGAGCAATCATCTTGATTGTAAGGGAAGCGGCACTCCCATGGATCTGCCCTCTCCTTCTTCTACTTTGAGGAAGATCCACTTACTTTAATCTTTCCTATAAGGCCTTATCAGCCAACTCTTCTTATTTTATGACCCTTATGCTATTAGAGTACTCAAGGGCCATGGGGTCTTTTCATTTCCGGCCTTACAACTATGCCCTCTCTATAAACCTTACTATAATTCTTCTATAATCTACTCTTTCCCCTTCAATATACCCTATTCCTCCTATGGGTTTAAATTCGGAAGAAGCCTAGTTCAGGCTTCTTCCGAATTCAGAAGCCTTAAGGTAGCAGTCCTACCACTGAACTATTCCATCGTCAGATTAGTCCCCTGACATGGAGAACATAATCCTACTTGTAAGCTGACAGAAAAAGATAATCGGATTGAATCTATGGGAAACGACCCTTTAATGGAAAAGGTAAAACAAAAATGGAAATGACAAAATATAATACACGTAGCAAACTGGAATGTAAGAGGAATAGCATATAAAGAAATAGAATTAGACCAGTTATTAAATTAAAGATACTTTAAAATAGTAGTAATCACTGAAACAAAAAAAAAGAAATTAAAAGGAACTATGAGAACCGAAAATTTTAATGTGATATGCAGTGGAGTCGACAGAGACTAAAGAGCACAAGCAGGAGTCATGATTTGGATTCATAACTCCCTTTCAAAACAGTTAAAACATTATAAATTATGGAATGAAAGAATAATAGAAGCTAGAATAAAAATAGATAGAGGCTATTTAACAATAATTGGTTTATATGCCCCCAGAAGAAGGAAGAGAACAGGATAATATTGATTTTTATAATCAGCTACAAAACATATATAATAAAATAAATAAAAATGATTACGTAATTTTAGCAGGAGACTTAAATGCAAGAATTGGAAACACGAAAATTAATAATAATATAGGAATACATGGAGAACATACTCTAAACAGGAATGGTAAAAAGTTGATTGACTTTGTAGTTTATAATAACCTAAAAATAATGAATTCCTTCTATAAACATAAAGGCATACATAAATATACTTGGGCAGAAAGAGGATGAAAATCAATATTAGATTACTTCATATATTAAATGAAAAGACATCAAAATTTTCACTAGATGTTAGAGTTCACAGAGGATATGAAATAAGCAGTGACCACTTTCTTGTTAAAATAAAATTAAGATTACCACCTAAATGGCTACAAGTAACAAGAACAGAAGGCAAAATTGAAACATCTGTTTATAAAACTAGACTATTGAATGACACAAATGTACAATGGCTATATGAACAAAGAATTAACCAATATCTAGATAAAATAAAACAAAATGAAGAAATAGAAATAGAATGGCTTAATATAAAAACAATACTAAATGCAGCAGCAAATGAAAGCTTAGGAAAGACCAAAAAATTCAATAAAGGGGAAAAACTGAAGATCTGGGATGATACAATCAAAGAAATAATCAAAAAGAAAAAAGAAACCTATCACAAATGGTTAAGCAGTAAAAGATTAGAAAATGAAATAGAATATAAAAGAATAAGAGCCATAGCTAAAAGAGAAGTCAGAAAAAGACATAGAAAATCATGGAACAAATTTGTTTCTAATTTAGAACATGATTTATATAAAATAAGACCCAATGTATATAAGATTTTGAAACACTTAAATGCAGATACCAAAGAAAACATAAAATTAAACACTGAATTGAAATTAGAAGAATTTCTAAATTACTACACAGAACTGTGGACAGACAAATATTTAAAAAAAGACAACTGGCAAACAATTAACGAAAATGAAAAGGAAATAACTAAAGAAGAATTAGAAATCAGCCTGAAAGAAACAAGAAACGGAAAATCACCTGGAGAAGATAAGCTAGGTTCAGAACTATATAAATACTCGGGAACAAGATTCAAAGAAAGACTCTTATTATTTTTAAATAAAATTTACTCAACTGGTATCCCCCCAATAGAATGGAAAAAAGCAATTGTGATTCCTATCTTTAAAAAAGGTAATAGAGATGACCCTAAAAACTATAGAGGTATCAGTATACTAAATTCCTGTTATTACAAAATATATAGCAGAATCTTAAATAGCAAACTAATGAAATATTCCAAAAACTTTATTTTAGAAGTACAGAATGGATTTAGAAAAGAACGATCATGTATAGACCTGACCTTTTGCCTAAAATTAATAATAGAGAAAAAAAGATAATACAATTTAGAAACACATATTGCATTTATTGACTTTGAAAAAGCATTTGACAAAGTTAAAAGAAACATATTATTTAACATATTAAAAGAAAGACAAATACCAAATAATATCCTAAAAGCTATCACAAGTATATATGAAAATAATCAAATACAAATAAGATTAAATCACGAGCTATCATATACAAGAGAAATAAACCAAGGGTTCTGACAGGGATGTCCCCTCTCAGCAACTCTTTTTAATATCTACTTAAATGAAGTAATAATAAAATGGAATAAAAATTTACATAAGGAATTAAACTCTTTCCTACAGTAAACTTAAACACTCTCCTCTTTGCCAACGACCAAATAATAATTACAAATTCTGAAGATAACTTACAGAAAGCTATTTTAGATCTAAAAGAGATATCCAAAGATTATGGTATGATAATATCAAAAACTAACAGAAAAATCAAAAACTATGGCCTTTAAAGGACAAGATCCAGCAAGAACTAAAATAGTAATAGATAACAAGATCTTAGAACAAGTGAATTCATTTAACTACCTAGGATGTATGATCACATATGAAAATGAAAAAGATATAAACATTGCAAAATATTTAAAAATATCAGGTGTAATTAACTATATTTAAACCAAACCTAGTTCAAAAACAAACCAGACTAAAAGGATACAATACATTAGCCCTACCAGTCTTAATGTATGGAAGCAAAATCTGGACAATAAAACAAAAAGACAAACAGAGATTAACAACAGCAGAAATGAAGTTTATGAGAAAAACTGCAAAGTATACCCTATTTGATCACAAAAGAAACAAAGAAATTATGAAAGAATTAAACCAAGAACCAGTAATAGAAAAAATTAAAAAATATAAACATAAATGGATGGAACGCGTTCAAAGAATGAAAACGGAAAGATTACCAAAACAAGCCTTTAGGAAAAAGAAAACCAGGACGTCCTCTTAAACGATTCAACGATGACTTCTAAGGCCGGAACAGGCCATGCTAGGCCTAAATCCTTGATACGCATGATGATGATGATGATGATATCCTGTAATTCCCTCTCAAAAGTTAATAGACCTCTATCATGTCACCCCCTCTTTCATCTGTCTACCAGTGTCTGCACTGTTTATGCAATCCTGATATCATCTTTGTAACTCTTCTTTTCAGAGAACCAACAAGAGAGAGACCAACCTATACACAGTAGTCCAGATGCATTCATATCAAGGCCTTGTAAAGAGGCAAAATGACTTCCATATACTTACATATCAATGTTGTTTTGACATTGCCATTATCACTTGAGTTGTTTTTGCAATTTTTGTTCTGTCACCTTTGAACTTCAACTTTCTGTCGACCATAACTTCAAGATCTCTAGCCTTGTCAGTTACTCCAAGTATAATCCCACCAATATGACATGCTGTTGGATATCACATCATCCGAAGTGGAGAATTTTACATTTACTAACACTGAATTGATAACTCTTATCATTTGCCCACACTTCCAGCCTATTCAAATTGCTCTGTAAATGTATCAGTAACATTTCTAATTGCCCTGCCTATCTTTGCATCATCAATAAACAACTGAAGATCTCCTGTCAGCTACTTTCCAATATCATTAATGTATATATTAAACAACAATAGTCCAAGAACTATTGTTGTTTTATATATACATTAATGATATACCTTAAATCTGGGGTATACCTTAAATCTGGGAGATTCACATGCTCCTTATATCACTTTCTGATACCTGTCCATCAGCCACCCACTTATGCAGACTAATAGTTTATATTCCAGTTGCATACTGTCTAGTTTTATGTAACAGTCTTTCATGCAATATTCCTATCAATGTAGCAAATTCTTGCCTTAATAAATGACTTTACTAAGTCATTTGATATCAGCGTATATCCATTCCCTTTAACCAATTCAGCCATAACATAATTATAAAATATGAGCAAATTGCTCAGTCATGATCCTTTCTTTTAGTGTTGTACAGTGATCAGCATTTATTTTAGAAATTATGGACTTTACAACCATGTTATAAATAACTCTTTTAATTTCCTGACATTTAGATCTTCACATTAAGATCATCATCTGGAGCATATACAAATATACAGGACAAGCTGAGTTACATTACATACAGTAAGCTAGAGAAACAATGATTCAATCACAGGTTATTCTACTGGCATGACCTCTAGTGAAAAAAATAAAATAAAATAATTATTTAGAAACTACATCAAGCTAAATTCTATTTATGATAACACGAATAAACATTCTTGTTTACAGATAGTTTTCTTTCAGTAGCAATGATGTCCTATTTTTAGCATTACAATTGTTATTTTTGATTTAGGATCCTGGATTATCTACAGTCCTGTTTATAATTACTCTTAGAGAGGAAGGTTCCATGGGTCGAATATGTGCCTTCCATATGTTTGGGATTTTTAGATCATCGTTATTGTTCAGATTGGGGTGGTTAATAATAATCTCACAGGCTTCTTAAATTTGCATTCATACCATGTTTTGGGATGTAGAGAACTAGAGCTTTTCCAGTCAATTCTATGTAAGGTGTTCAGGGCATGATCAGAAAGGCCAGCTTTACCATAATTATTATATTTAATGTGTCGTTTATGTCTTTTTGTCTGATAGGAATTGTGTGCCTGTTTCTCCTATATATGGTATGTTATATAGGGGAAACAGGAGTAACTATAAACAGCACTGTAGATAATTCAGGATCCTAAATCAAAAATAACAATTGTAATGCTAAAAATAGGACATCATTGCTACTGAAAGAAAACTATCTATAAGAAAGAATGTTTGCTCATGTTATCATAAATATAATTTAGCTTGATGTAGTTTCTAAATAATTAATTTGTATTTTTTTTTTTTCAGTAGAGGTCATGCCAGTAGAATAACCTGTAATCGAATCATTGTTTCTCTAGCTTACTGTATGTAATGTAACTCAGCTTGTCCTGTATATTTGTATATGCTCCAGATGATGATATTATTATGAAGATCGAAACGTCGGGAAATTAAAAGTGTTATTTATAACACGGTTGTAAAGTCCATAATTTCTAAAATGAATGCTCAGTCATGACCCTCCTTTAGTGAATCCATGCTGTTTCTTGCAAAGTATAGCTTGTTGTTCCACCCATTTCTGTATGCAAGTTCTTGCCAACTATTCTAAAATTATAATCATACCAGAGATACTGATAGGTTGATAGTTAAGGCACATCAGTCTTTGCACCACCACCACCTTTGTGTGATTGGATTACCATACATTCTTTCCATTCCCGTTGGATGTTTCCTGAGCTAAGAACGAAATTATTCACATACAAAGACGTCAAGGACCTAGTCAATTCAGCTGAGAATTCCTTTATCACACTTGCTGATATCCCTTCTGTCCCAGTTGTTGAATTCTTATCCAGGTTATGCAACAGCTCTAGAATCTCCTTCTCATGCACCTCTATCTCTTCATCCATTGTAGTGGAAATGCTATATACTATGTTACATACACCAGATAGATCTTGGTGAAGTGAGCACTCATTATTTGAACTTCCTCATGTGCTTCTGATACTAAGGTGCTATCTGCATTTATTCAAATTATTCTTCCACATTCAGTCTTTCCTTTACTTGCAGGCATAACAATAAACTTCTTTTGAGTTGCCTTTAGTCAGCAAAATCAATTTCTTTTCATACTCCAACTTAGCTTTCCATACAAAGATCATAATTTTTCTGGCATGAGCTTTGTATATTTCATAATTCCTCTCATGATATTCTTTCCACAATATCTTCTTTTTACATATCTCTTGTTTAATGAAATTGCACATCATTTTCACTCCCATTCTATTTGTTCTTCAAACTTTAGGGACAAATTCAGATACTGCATCTTTTCAAAACTTCCCATTCAACAACTGATACCATGGAACTAAAGATAGTTCAATAAGGTATGATTTCTGTAACCAAATGGTGGCAAAATAATCACATTCTTAACTTCAGACACCTTCTGATGCTATGATCAAATCTAACACTCTTTATCTTCAAGTTGCTTCTTTCGCATGCTGCATGAGAAAGTTGTCATGCAATATCTCTATAAATTTATCTTTGTTCTTATCATTAGTTTTCCCTGCTATCCAACCAACATTTGGGTAATTTAAGTTGCCCATAATAATTACTTATTTAATATTCATCAAGGTAATTTGACAGTGCATTTCTTCATTCCCAGAAACTGAACCTCTGGGTCTGTAGCAACATTACCAGTGTATTTCATTGCAGTATTTCACTACTAATGATATCAAGTACATGCAATTAGCCTCCATTGCATGTACTTGATATCATTAGTAGTACCCCCCCCCCCCTCTTATCCTATCTCTTCTGCCATTCCTAAAAGTACTATTTCCTTTGCACTCAATCCTGGTTATGACATCTAACTCAGAGAGCCAGGTTTCACTAATGCCAACAATTTTAGGCTACAACATATTCCCTAAAGCAACAAACTCAACCACTTCATTTCTAATGCTCCTGGGATTTGTGTATAGACATAATAAGTTACTTCTTTGCTTTTTCATCATCATCATCAAATTCCTGACATGTACCCTCAAGGGGGTGTACATGATATGATAGTAGTACATGAAAAATTTACATCATTACTAACTTCCTATCTACAATTTTCCTCCAAATCAATCAATCTATTACCTGTCAAGATCCAACATTGTCAGATCTTATATTTTTATCCTCTAAGGCACTTTTTACTGTATCAATCCACCTATATCTTGGGCTTCCTCTGGGTTGTTTTCCTGCCAACCTGGCAGAGAACACTTGTTTTGCTAATCTTTCCTCTCCCAGTCTGTTTATGTGACCATACCACTTGAGATTAGCTCTGCTAATGCATTCCTGGATGCTGACAATATCAAATTCTTTCCAAATATCCTCGTTTTTAATATTATATTGCCATTGATGCCATCTGTTCATGTCCGTAATCTTTCTCAGGACTCTCATATCTGCGGTCTCTAGCCTTTGGTGAAGTGTTTTATTTCTAACCCAGCTATCAGATCCATAAGTTAAAATTGGTTTGAACACTGTCTTGTATACAGCAAATTTAGTGTTTTGACTAATTTCTCTCTTATTCCATATAAGTTTATTCACTTGACTTCTATTGACCATTTCTCAAGTATACTTGCATAAACCTTTCCAGGAACACTCATCTGGAATTTGTCCCTCTGTCCAGGCTTTCTGAACTATGCAGTGCAGCCACTGTAAGACTTTTATACCTCCATACTTGAGCATTTCTGGTCAAATATCATCTAATCTAGCTGCCTTTCCACATTTCAGTCTTTTGATGGCTTTTTCTACTTCAAATGTGAATATGTATTCCTGATTGCATTCCTGGTCAGTGTTTTTTACCACTGTGCTGTCACTGATTGTTTCCTTTAGCAATTTTTCGAAGTAATTACTCCATACTTTTAAGGATATCTTTTTCTCCAGTTTTCATGTCACATTATCATCGCTAATTATCGTCTCCTCACCTCGGGCATGGCATTTTTTTGCCGACCTGGTTGGCTGAGCGGTTAGCATTTCTGCTCTACAGCCAAAAGGCTGTGGGTTCGAATCCCGCTGTGGCAATGGATGTTTTTGATTGTCTGTGAAAATACTAGTGGTGGTAGTGGGCATTAGATGGCGTTGCAGTAGATGATATTAGTTATGATTCATTGTAGTTGATGGATTGAGTGGTGGAGACAAAGAGCTGTAGAGTGGGTGCCCTCCCTCGATGAGTCTTTGGACTGTCTGGAGGGATCACATAATAATAATAATAATTTCTTTTACAGCACTCTTTCTTCCATTTCTGAGCTTCTTCAACAATCTCCAGAATATCTTGCCACCTTCTTGATATTTATTTTCTATGTTCTAACCAAAGTCTTGCCATGACTTTTGTTTAGCTAGTTTCACACAGTGTTTAGCTTTCTTACATTTGTCTCTGTATTCTCTAAGAGCACAAGCTTATTTGCCAGGAACTTTTGATATGCTTTCTTCTTTTCCTTCACCGCCTCTTTAACTTCCTGTGTCCACCATGAAGTTCTGATTTTTCTATTTCTGCAGACAACTTCACCACATGCCTCTCTGGCTGATCACTTAGTATTTTCCTCAGGATTTGCCACTGAATCTCCAAGGTTTGGTTCCTGTTCTCAAACTATTTCATTTTTCTTCAATATTGTTTTTGTATTTTAGTCTACAGTTCACATCTGAGAGCTGCTCACCTTTTATTCACTTTAAAATTTTCTTACATGTTCTTCTTTTCAATATGAAATTCAATTTTATCCTGCTCAAGACTAAATGGTGATCACTTTCAATTTCAAATCCTCTGTGTACTCTAGTGTCCTGCACCAGAGAGAAAACATCACTATCAACAATAATATTGTCAGTGAGACTTTTCTTATTCCTTGCCTTTTCTCTCCATGTGAATTTGTACACCATTACTAACACCGTGGTGGAACATGGTGTTAGTAATAACCATTCCATGTTCTGAGCAGAAATCCAACAGGATTTCTGCTCAAGTAGAGTGATGTGGGCAAATATCAGACTGGGGAACTGGACAATGCGATTATTATTAGCTTTGCTCTTTTCTCCAAATTTTCCCCAAACATTTTTGTGTCTGACAATCATTTCTTACTCTGCTATTTAGATCCCCAACAAGGATCAGATTTTCCTTTTTCATTGTGTCAGTTGCTTTCTTTAAAAAAAGCTTCAAAAAATACCTCCACTTCTACTTTAGTAGAGCCTTCTGGGGGACCATAGGCACAAATAAGTCTCATTGTCCAGTTCCCCAGTCTGATATTTGCCCACATCACTCTACTTGAAATTGCATGCCATTCAAGAAAATTAGCCTCGTATATAGTGTTGAATACTATGGTTACACTTTCTTTTCCTTGATTGTCATTGCCTGAATATAACATTTTGTATTTATTGCTCAGAAAGATCTCAAAAGTTTTTGCCTTTTTCGTTTCAGTCACTGCCTATTATATCGATCTGGTACTTACCCAGTTCCTCAGCTAGCTCCATTTCTTTGCCATTCAGGCTTCTTATGTTGATAGTACCAATCTTGAACTCTGGTGATATTGATTTGGGGTGTGTTTTGGGATTTGTCCAGTAGCTGACTTTTCGCTGTTTGCCTTGGTTCCCTGGTTAAAACAACGGGGGCCTTGTTTAAGGCAACATCCCACTAGCATGAAATTCTGTCATGTTGTATCATCATTTTATATTTTGGTTTAAGCCAATAAGAATACAATTTGGTTGGCTAAATCCCAAATTGCCAGCCCATCCTCAATCGTTCAGTATCAGGTAGATACCTAACAGTCCTGGTCGGTTCTCCAGATTCCGTTAAAAGCTATGTGGAGGTCTCCTCTCAGTTATACAGCTTTGACCCTTAAGCACCCCTTATATCATTAGTAGTGCTTTTCTTATATCTACAGTCTGCTTGGCCCAGTTTAGTGGCTTTCTCTTTTCCCTTCCTCAACACACTCAAAATACCTGAACTAAAAGTGTAGTCCATCCATTCAGCAGATTCGTAACCGTAATCTACTCACATTATAAAATGTGAACAGCTTACTAAGGCAGGACCTACCTTTTATAAAACCATGCTGCCCACCATAGAATGTCATATTCCTATCCACCCATTCTACCTTTAACCAACTTTTCCAATACTATAACCAACTCCCTGAAAGACCAAAAAGGTCTGTAATTTGCTACTGCTTTCTTAGAGCCAACTTTATGTAATAGAACTACAATATCTCATTCTCTTGAAACCTTGCCAGAGCTGAGACTTGGATTAAACAACTTCCTGAGAGGAATTGCCAGTTCTCTGGCACATTCTCATAGCACATGGGTCAGTATACCATCATGTTCACTGCTCTATTCATATTGATATCTTTCAGTATTCTGAGCACTTCCAGTTTTTCTACCTCAGTCTCACATCAGCTCTGTTGCATCAGCAACTGCAAAATTTCCATATGTTTCCAAAATTTCCTTTGCAAAAGTAATGACTTAATAACTTCACTATTTCTCCTATTCATGTCAAAGTTTCTGGAATAAAAAAATTATGGTAAACTGAACATATGAGAGACCCATCTGCTTACCCTGTAATTAAAATGTCCAAGAAGGAAAGAGTTCCTTTTTCTTCTTCCACAGTGAAAGTAATACAAGGATGGATATTAATGAGGAAATGTAAAACGTTAGACATATCTTGTGGGCCATGTGGCCAAATGGCAAAGACATCGTCTATATATCTCAACCGTACGCTAATCACTTGGCCAGCCTGGCTGGCCAAGTGGTTAGCGTATCTGCTCTCCAGCCAAAAGGCTGCGGGTTTGAATCCCATTGTCGGCATAGATGTTTGTGATTGTCTGTAGAAATACCAGTGGTAGTGGTTGGCGGTAGATGCCATTGGTGTAGTTGCTGTCAGTTGGAGAGAGCTGTAGAGCAGGTGCCCTCCCTTTATGAGTCGTTGGACTCCCTGTAGGTGTCTAATAATAATAATAATACTTTGGGCTATAATACAAATCTGAAAACAAACCCCACTCAACATCACCAGAGTTAAAGATCGGTACTATCAACGTAAGAAGCCTGAATGGCAAAGAAATGGAGCTAGCTGAGGAATTAGATAAGTACCAGATCGACATAATAGGGGTGACTGAAACAAAAAAGACCAAAACTGGTGAGATCTTTCTGAGCAATAAATACAAAATGTTATATTCAGGCAATGACAATCAAGGAAAAGAAGGAGTAGCCATAGTATTCAACACTAAATACGAGGCTAATCTTCTTGAATGGCAGTCAGTCTCAAGTAGAGTAATGTGGGCAAATATGAGAATGGGGAACTGGACGATGAGACTTATTTGTGCCTATGGTCCCGCAGAAAGTTCTACTAAGGTAGAAGTGGAGGAATTTTTTGACGCTTTAGAAAAAGCAACTGACACAATGAAAAAGGAAAAGTTGGTCCTTGTTGGGGATCTAAATAACAGAGTAGGAAATGATTATGAGACATACAAAAATATTTTGGAAAAATTTGGAGAAAAGAGCAAAGCTAATAATAATGGTAAATACCTGTTGGATTTCTGCTCAGGACATGGACTGGTTATTACTAACACCATGTTCCAACATAAAAATGTGCACAAATTCACATGGAGAGAAGAGGCAAGGAACAAGAAAAGTCTCATTGACTATGTTATTGTTGATAGTGATGTTTTCTCCCTGGTGCAGGACACCAGAGTGTACAGAAGATTCGAAATTGGAAGTGATCACTATTTAGTCTTGAGCAGGATAAAATTAAATTTCATATTGAAAAGAATAACATGTAAGAAAGTTTTAAAGCGAATAAAAGTTGAGCAGCTCTCAGATGTGAACTGTAGACTAAAATACAGAAAGATTATTGAAAAGAAAATGAAAGAGTTTGAGAACAGGAACCAAACCTTGGAGATTCAGTGGCAAACTCTGAAGAAAACATTGATTGATTCTGCCAGAGAGGCATGTGGTGAGGTTGTGTGCAAGGATAAAAAAATCAGAACTCCCTGGTGGACACAGGAAGTTAAAGAGGCAGTGAAGGAAAAGAAGAAAGCATATCAAAAGTTCCTGGCAAATAAGTCAGCGTTTACTCTTACAGAATACAGAGACAAATGTAAGAAAGCTAAACAGTGTGTAAAACTAGCTAAACAAAAGTCATGGGAGGACTTTGGCAAGAATATAGAAAATAAATATCAAGAAGGTGGCAAAATATTCTGGAGGTTGTTGAAGAAGCTTAGGAATGGAGGAAAGAGTGCTGTAAAAGGAGTTAGAGATGATAAAGGTCACATGAAAACAGGAGAAAAAGATATCCTTGAAGTATGGAGTAATTACTTTGAAAAACTGCTAAATGAAACAAGCAGTGATGACAGCACAGTGATAAAAAACACTGACCAGGCATGCAGTCAGGAATACATATCCATACTTGAAGTAGAAAAAGCCATCAAAGGCTTGAAATGTGGAAAGGCAGCAGGAGTAGATGATATTCGACCAGAATTGCTGAAGTATGGTGGTATAAAAGTCTTACAGTGGCTGCACTGCATAGTTCAGAAAGCCTGGACAGAGCGACGAATTCCTGATGATTGGAGTAGAGCTCTCATAGTACCCATATATAAAAAGGGAAATAAAACTGAATGTGAGAATTACAGAGGTATTTCCCTACTGAGTGTTCCTGGCAAGATCTATGCAAGTATACTTGAGAAACGGTTGAGAAGAATTGTGGAAGAAAAGCTTGGTGAAGAACAATCTGGATTCAGGCCAAATAGAGGCTGTCAGGATCAGATCTTCACTTTATGACAAATAGTCGAGAAAGCATGGGAATATAACAAAGATCTGTATTTAAGTTTTGTCGATTTGGAAAAGGCATATGACAAGGTGCCAAGAGAGAAGCTATTCAATACGCTGCAGTTATATGGTGTCAATGGGACATTATATCAAGCAATACTTAGTCTTTATTTGAGTTGTAAGTCAGCAGTTAGAATTGAAGGAAGTACAGGAAGATGGTTTAATGTTAAATCTGGTGTGAGACAAGGATGTACATTATCCCCTCTGTTATTCATTATCTATATGGATCACATTATGAAGGAAAGTGGTATTAAACCTGATATCAAAATTGGAGATGTTTATGTCAGCTCTTTGCTTTATGCGGATGATGTTATACTTCTAAATAAATCCACTACAAGTCTGCAAGATTCTCTGACTAAATTGAATAGCTGTTGTAATAGATATGGTATGAAGGTCAGCAATAAAAAGACAAAGACAATGAAAATAGGCAGAATCACTGAAAATGTCAACTGTGTTGTGAATGGAGAACCTGTGGAACAAGTAAAACATTTCAGCTACTTAGGCACGATTTTTACTGAAGATGGTTAATTAAATATAGAAATAGACAACAGAATCAGCAAAGCTGGTATGTGGGAAGTCAATTGAATAAATTCATATGGAATAAGAGAGAAATTAGTTGGAACACTAAATTAGCTGTATACAAGACAGTGTTCAAACCAGTTTTAACTTATGGATCTGAGAGCTGGGTCAGAAGTAAAACACTTGACCAAAGACTACAGACCGCAGATATGAGAGTCCTGAGAAAGATTAGAGGCGTGAACAGATGGCATCAATGGCAATATCATATTAAAAATGAGGATATTAGGAAACAACTTGACATTGTCAGCATCCAGGAATGTGTTAGCAGAGCTAAACTCAGGTGGTTTGGTCACTTAAATAGAATGGGAGAGGAAAGATTAGCAAAACAAGTGTTCTCTGCCAGGTTGGCAGGAAAATGACCCAGAGGAAGACCAAGATATAGGTGGATTGATACGGTACAAAGTGCCTTAGACGATAGAAATATAAGATCTGATAATGTTGGAGTCTTGACAAGTAACAGACTGATTTGGAGGAAAATTGTAGATAGGAAGTTAGTAATGATGTAATTTTTTCATGTAGTACTGTCATATCCTGTACACTCCTTGAGGATACATGGCAGGAATTTGATGATGATGATGATACTTTGGGCTTGAGGGATGGAGGGGGGGCTGAATTAAGTGCCAAAGATTCAGATGATTCCATGTATAAGTTCACAATGGGGTGAAAGTGGAGTGCCCATTGATACATCTTCAAAAAAAACTATTTCAGCCTTTTACTCTGATTTAAGAGAGTGCTTAAGGAGTTTGCAAATGTTATAGGGATAAATTTTAGACAGGAGAACTATTGTATCATCTACTGGAACATTTGTAAAAAGAGACCACACAAAAAAAAATCTTACTAAGTGATGGTTCTCCTCTAATTGAAGGTTTTGTATAGCGATTTGATTTTAAATAGATTTTGGCATACTGCCCTACCTATCCTTCAGAATTAACAACAGGAATCATCATATAGAGCAGAGTTTCTCAAACTTTTTTTTAATACGGAACACTTCACAAATCCTGAAATTTTCACGGAACACCTTGGTTATTTTGTAATATATAGATTATTAATTAATTGGTAATTTAGCTGATTTTTATTATTAATCAATAATTGATAATTAATTATTAATTGATAATTAATTAAAACATCATTAAATTAATTTGTGCTGACAAATTAATTTAAAAATGATAAATTCCAGAACTTCTCGCAGAACACCTATTCACCTTCTGCGGAACACCAGTGTTCCGGGGAACACTGGTTAAGAACCACTGATATAGAGCATCACTGTCGCTCTGCATGCATGTGACTGTCCATGTTATCCAGGTCATTTTAGTTTGTGTCTTCCTGAGTGTTCAGTGTTAAATTGTCTCTGATAAAGTTAGTTTAAGCTAGTAAAACATCGGCTGTATATTGATTTTAGCTAGTAAATTATTTGTATTCCAGTGTCTACATAGTTTTCTGTTCCAGAAACTGTGACATGAATGATAACAACAGAAATCTAAACATGAAAAAACTCCACTATTTCTTTTGCTTCTGTCACATTCCTGCCATCAGCAATGATTGAAGTTATCCCTCCATAATTATTCTTTCTCTTACTTGCTACATAGAAAAAAAAAACTCTTTTGGATTTACTTTGACCCTTAGCTAATTTTCTTTCATAATCTGACTTGGACTTCCTTACCATACTAGTCACCCTCATTCTATTCTTTATATTCCATCAGTAATGTTTTCCTTTTTTCTGTAAAAAGAGCAGCTGCAAAAAAAAAAAAAAAAAAGAAAACATACGACGACTTGGTTTATCTCTCTGACCCTGGGTATGAAGTTTAATACTGTCTCTCCCAAACAATCCTTGACCACTTCCCATGCACTAATGACCTTTCCTTGTGACATCATATGTCATCAGGCCACCTAAGTTTGTAGCATGAGCTTTGTAGTTCGACATAAACCCCTTTAGACCGAGAATTCCTGTGTGTAGCAATCTTTCAGAAAAAGAATGCATGGTCACTTTCCCTAATCGGAAGCTGAGTTGCTATCCATAATCATGGATAGATGCACTCCTTTATTTCTAATACTTCTAGCATTTGTATACATGTATTTCAACATCACTTTAGGTCCACAGTTACCCTTGCATAATGACTACCAGCCATTTCAGATTCAAAACCTAGGAAGCTGTACCCAGTCATGCATGATTATTTCTCCACTCATCTGTCCCAGGTGTGGCCAGACATGGCTTGACTGGAAATCCCCCCCCCGTGCCCCAGTAACACGATTTCCCTCAAAAACAATTAGAATGTAATCCATCAGGCATATGGAAATCTTTTTTTCCATAAAATTTATTCCATAAATCTACAAATGCATGCCATTCCTCTTGCATAACGTTCTCATTGACTCATTAGCAATCACGGCTCTTATTCTCAATTCCTTCCTATAATACCATGACCTCAGACTCAATGTTTACTTTCTAACTCTTCCTTTTTGCTTCTTTCAGCAATTCTTTCATATCTTCTCTCAGCTAGAAGAACACCAATCTTATATTGAATACTTTAAACCTGAAAAGTCTGGACTTGCAGAACATGCCATCTTCACTAGACATAGAGTTCATTGGAGAAAGACAAGAGTTCTTCACAAAAGTCAGTTCCTCATGGAGCGCCTTTATAAAGAAACATGTGAAACTCTACTTCATTCTCTTAACTTAAACATATTCAACGGCTTACGTCTGTCCTCTTTATGGGAGATAGTACTTTACAAATCAGCTAATCTTTCCTAACTTTTTATTGTATTGATTTTTTATTTATTTATTAAAAAAAATTTTTTTTTAGGAAACACCAGCTACTTAGGTGGCACTTTTTGGAATTGTCAGTTATTGTTTAATTTGAGCTTAATATGTACTGAAGATGCCTGTGACACACAGGTGAAAATTATACTATTAAATAATCTTTGTATGTGAGTTTTTTCCGTTATTAATTTTGTATCAATATGTCTACTCACGGTATACCTCTTTTAAAACTTAAACATTCTTGATATTTGCACCTAGGAAACATGCTTTGTCACATTCTCATTAAGTACCTATCATGGAATGTCCACACAATATCCTTTTCTTACTCCGAGTTTCTCTTTCTTTCATACTTTTCCCATTCACTTTTGTTTTCATTCTTGCTCATTCCAGATACAACTAAAACTTTTCTGAAATATGCTTCATATTTTAATTTTATGCTCATTAAGTTTGCAGTTGCACAAGGATATTAAAATTTCTACTTCAGCTGTCTAATGTATAGTTAATCTTTGATCATTTTGAAATAACTTGAAGTTAATTTCTCTTTAAATTAACAAAATCGCTCCTAGTTTCAATATATGATATGGTTCAGTAGCCATTTTATTAGTGTTCAAGCATTTTTATACAAGTATATTGCTCCATACTTTCCAAGAAACAAAACACCTTTCAGTTTTTTGACATACCTTCATCTTCTTCTATTGCATCAGTCTTATTACTGGTAGCTCAGCAGCATATCCTTCCATTGTTGACATACCACAGATGAATAATACTAAACAGTGACCTATAGCATATGACTTCAATTCTTTAAGATAATGCACATCAAAATATGCATCCAATCTGGAAACTTTTTTTTTAGCAGACTTGTATTTAAATTGGCATATCAGCATATTAAGAATATTGTTCATTAGTTTCATGAAAGGGAAGAGAAATTGAATTTAAGAGACATCTAATGAGAATGAGTTTTGCATTAGAATGAGAAGAAATAACTGTCCTTTTGGAAGTATAGTAAATAGAACTTTTTGCTAGTAGTAATTTAATTTATTTTGGGAAGTTGTAAGGTTCCTGAATTTTTCTGTTTGATCTGGTAGAAGTTTCTGATATGTACTAATAGTTTTCAGTTAAACAAGTTATAACAGTTTCCCAGTCATATCACATTCCGATTAAATAGTCAAGATATACTTGATAGAAATTCATTTTAGTGTAAGCTGAATATTTTATGTTCATGATTTTTTAAAATCACCAACATAGAATGTGTTTATGTAATATCATAATATCCTGTGAACTGGTTAAGGATACTTATCAGGAAATGGTGATGTTAATTTGTTGAAAATTTATGTTAGAAATTAATTTTAAATTGTTTATATCAAATTATGTAAAATTGAGGTCTGTTTGTTATTTTGATTTATAGCATTTCATACAGTATAAATGGATTTTTGTAACTTCACGACACAAATGTTTTCGTTGTCAAGGTCTTGGAGAAAAATACAGGAATGGATAGATGAAAATGGGATACTGTATGGGGGACAGCATGGTTTTGTGAAGGGTAGATCATGCCTCAGTAACTTGCTCACATTTTATAACACAGTGATGGCTGAACTGGATAAGGGTAATGGGTTTACAGTGATACTGCTGGACTTTGCTAAGGCCTTTGACAGGATACCACATGGAATTCTAATCAGTTAACTGCAGCATATGGGGATGGATATAGGGTTGGTGAGATGGATGGGAAGGTGGTTGATGGAGAGATATCAGAGAGTAATTTATTCAGGAAAAGACGGCCTGTGACTAGTGATGTGCCACAGGGTTCTGTTCTTGGACCACTACTATTTAATGTGTTCATTAACGATATTGGAAAGGATCTGAGAGGAACTGTTTATTTGTTTGCTGATGATGCAAAGTTGAGTAGAGCAATAGTGAATGCACATGATGTCAAAATTTTGCAGGATGATTTGGATAGATTGGAGGACTGGGCTAAGGAGAATGGATATCAATTTAATGTGGCAAAATGTAAGGTTATGCATTTCGGGGTGAAAAGATTAGCAGCAATATACCACATTGGTGGATCAGGAGATTGACGAGGCCAGGGATTTGGGAGTGTTGGTGGATAGGGAGTTGAAGTTTAGGGAGCACATTGCAAAAGTGGCTAAATCAGCTCATCAAATCACTTGGTTACCGAAGAATACTTTGACGAGCAGAGACAAGCAAGTTATTGTTCCTGTGTATCGAGCTTGATAAGACCCCATCTTGACTACTGTGCCTAGATTTCGGCACCAGGGTTTCTTCTTGATGGGGAGGAGGTGGAGAGGATCCAGAGGCGAGTGACCAAGATGATAGCAGGTCTATGGAATGAACCTTGAGAACAGGTTGAAGATTTGTGGGGTGCAGAAATTGTTGATAGGTAGAAAAGGGATGATATGATTGAGACATTCAAATTACTGAAGGGTTTCTATAAGATTAATTCAGAGGATATTTTTGAGAACCGAACTGGTGGTGGGAGGACTAGGGGCATCCATGGAAACTGGGCAGAAGAGTGTAGTTAGCAAGGGTGTTAGAGCTGGGTTTTTTACTTGGAGAGTGGTAAATGAGTGGAATAAGTTGCCAGAATCTGTTGTGAGTGCCATGATTGTGAATGAGTTCATGGCAAAGTATGATCAATACTGTGTGAATGTTCAATAGTTGTTCTTGATATGATGTTTAGGGCCTCCCTCGATGAGTCTAAGGACTCCTTGGAGTTGCCTGTAATAATAATAATAATAATAATAATAAGCACATTGGATTATTATTTTATTCTTCATTGAAGGGTGAAAACTAAACAATATAAAAAAATAACAAGTCTTATTTGGTGATGGAGCCATCTACATTCCAACTAAAAGTTAATTTATATCTGACTAATATAATTTGTTTGTAATTTATATTAAGAGTGTAATTAAAAGGACATACCTAGTTGTGTATTTTTAGAAGATAGGATGACAAGGTATCTGGAGCCAAACTTGATTGAGCCAACATGTGTGATAAGAGAAACATTTTGAGAATGAAACTTAATTATGCGAACATACATATGTGTATTCAATAGCTGAAAATGAAACATAAATAAAACTGGTAAACAAAGATGATAAATTATAATTTTAAGTCTATTTGATTCATCATCATCTTTGTTAGATTGATCTAAATATGAGAATATTAAGAGTGTAATTAAAAGGACATACCTAGTTGTGTATTTTTAGAAGATAGGATGACAAGGTATCTGGAGCCAAACTTGATTGAGCCAACATGTGTGATAAGAGAAACATTTTGAGAATGAAACTTAATTATGCGAACATACATATGTGTATTCAATAGCTGAAAATGAAACATAAATAAAACTGGTAAATAAAGATGATAAATTATAATTTTAAGTCTATTTGATTCATCATCTTCTTTGTTAGGTTGATCTAAATATGAGAATAACAAGCAAAATATGAATGAAAAATAAGAGTAGGGAGTATGAAAGGCTTCAATAATAATTGTGAAGTTTTTTGAGATTGTCTTGATTGGGAGGATGAATGATGAGCAAGAGTGGCTAACTTGCAGAGAGAGATAGAAGAGGTGGAATGTCTCGGGAATGAGATGAGAAGTATGAAAGAAGAGATTAGGCGAATGGAAGAGATGAATGCAAGGCGAATCAGAGTAGGAGTGAGAGTGAGTTATGGGAATGATAGAAGAGGAGAGAGAGAGATGGAAACAGTTGGAGAGAGGGAATGTGAAGAATGCGAAGGAGTGTTGGAACCAGAGATAAAGTGATGCCAGGACAGCAGTTAAGTAGGGGAACACAGAGAGAATGGGTTAGAGGAGAGAGAGAGAGAGGGATGCAGGTGAGCATTCAAGGAACAGAGTGGTAAGAGGTGTGATTGATGTGAGTGAGACTCGATGATCCGTGGTGTGCAAGATAGGATGCCAGAGGAGTATTTGCCTGGAGGAACAATAGAAAGTGTGGCAATGGCAATTAAATAAAATGAATAAAATAAAATAAAATAAAATGCAGAGAGGAAAGATTGTGTGTGCGTGCGTGTGTGTGCGTGCATGCGCGCATGCATGCTACCCAGGTATGATAATGACAAGCTGAGCAGAAGAGCAGTAATAATGAGTAGCATAATAGCCAGAATGTGTCATAAGAGAGGATTGGAATATGTGGATGCTTGGAGGGCATTTCAGGACAGGAAGGAACTGTATGCAAGAGACTGCTTGCATTTGAATGAAGAAGAACGTAGGCATCTGGAGAGATTGCTGTTTTCTGAATGAGTTGTTGTGTCAATGTAGGGAAACTATAATTTTCAGGGTGGATGGTAGCAGGGGTGGCTTCTTGTGGGAATGGATGCTTGGGGGAAGATGGATGACCTCAGGTAATACTGAGTCCAGTGGAGTCTGGAGGGGATAATGATAGGTATAGAAGCAGTGACATTTTTATGCTTTATACTAATGCCAGGAGCATCCGAAATAAAGGAGATGAATTGGTGGTGCTGATAGCATCAGCCTAGCCAAAGATTATTGGGATCTCTGAGATGTGGTTGATGGAAGATGATATAATAACAGGAATAGAAGTAGCAGGGTACAGCATTTTTTGGCAGGATAGGAAGGGAAAACGCAGTGTGGAGTACTGCTTATGATAGCAGTACTCCACCTACTTTAAATTTTAAGAGTGCAAGCTTTAGAAGGCAGTGATACTAATGGTTTTGAAAGCATATGGTGTGAGGTAGAGGTGGGCAAGACAGAATATTTAGTGGGGTATTGCTACAAGCCAAGGAGCACAGAGAGTGGGGAGCAGGAGATGCTTAGGCAGTTGAGCTTGGCAAGTGCAAGAAGAATGATTGTTATGGGAGATTTTAACCACAGCAGTATAAACTGGGAAGAGGAAAATGCATGTAGTAATAAGGGAATGGAATGTCTAGAATTCTTGAGGGACAAATGTCTTAGGCAACATGTAATAGAGGGAACAAGAGGTTCAAGAGTTTCGGATTGGTCATAGCATCAGAAGAGCTGATAACAACTGAGATGACATCTCTTCCCCCATGTGGAGAGAGTGATCATGTGGGTTTTGACATGGAAGATGAATAGACATGCAGATGTATCATAGAAAAGTGAATCTATGTGGAATTATAAGGCTGGTGATTATAATAGTTTTAGATATCAACTTGAGGAAATTCCATGGAGGGAGGAATTGGAAGGCCAGGATATTATTAGTGCTTGGGAAATTGTGAAAGAATATTTGTTAGCAGCAATAGTAAGCTGTATTTCACAAGTGAGGAAGAAGAGGATTGGTGTAAAGTGGATGACAAACAATATCAAACAGGAACTGCAGGTGAAAAGAGTTTACGGAATAGATATAAGGAGAAAGGTTGAGAGCAGATGCATGAAGAATATAAGACAGACCAGGAGAGTGACTGGTATGGTAAGGAAGGAAGGCAAAACTGGAATATGAGAAGAGATTGGCACTAACCAAAGAAAATCCTAGGGGATTTTTTAGCCATGTGGCCAGTAGAAGAAGAAATGATTGTGGAAGAATGAAATTGTGAGATAAAAATGGGAATAGAGTGACTGATGCAGAGGAAAAGAGCCATATTGGAGTTGTTCAATAAACACTTTATTGGAGTATTTCATCCTGGAGAAGTAAGTTTTAATACTAGAGGGATAGGGTAGGTTCAAGGTTTAGAGGTGCAAGAGGAGAGTGTGTTGCAAATACTGAGTACCCTGGATCTCAGTAAAACTGTGGGACTGGATGGTATTTCACCATGGGTTTTGAGAGAATGTACTAAAGAACTGACAGCTCCATCAACCTTGCTTTTCAATAAAAGTCTAGCTACGGGAAAAGTACCTAAGCAATGGAAGGAAGGTAAGATAGTGCCATTGCATAAGGTTGGTAGCAGACTGGATGTGTCTAACTATAGGCCAGTTTGTGTTTCATCAGTAGTTGTTAAGATCTTGGAGAAATTAGTGAGGGACCATGTACAGCGTTGTGCTGATGAGGATAATGTTATCTGTGAGACTCAACATGGATTTGTTGAGGGGTGCTCTTGCTTTAGTAATATGATTGCCTTTTATAATAATTATAATAAAGTGACAAGAGTAGTTGATGAGGGAAAGGCATACACTGCCTTTTTTTTTTTTTTTTGGATTTTGCAAAGGCATTCGACAGGGTGCCACATGATAAGCTGATATTTAAGTTGCAGCATATGTGTTTAGATGTCGGGTTAGTCAACTGGATTCAGAATTGGCTGTCTGATAGGTATCAAAGAGTTATGTATGCTGGGGTAATATCAAGGAGACAGAAGGTTACAAGTGGGGGACCCACAGTGCTCAGTACTGGAACCTGTATTGTTTAACCTTTATATCAATGACATTGTCAATGGATTTCAGGGGGATATTCAGATGTTTGCAGATTATGTGAAGCTGTAAACGGTTATTAGTAATAGTGTAGAGATGGCAACCCCTGCAAGAGAATTTGAATAAACTAGACAGATGGGCAAAGGAATGGGGTGTCGGTTTAATGCAGCAGAATGTAACATTTAGAAGTTTGAGATACATCGATGATAGGCTGCATACTCGATTTGAGGAGCTGTACTGGAGGAAGTAGGGGAGACAATAGATCTGTGGGTGATGATTGATAGAAAACTGAAATTCAGGGAACATATTGTGAAGGTAACTCAGAGAATTGCTGCAATACTGAGAATGACACTGACCTGCAGAGATAAAAGAGTTATTGTTCCATTGTATAAGGCCCTGATTAGACCACACTTAGACTATTGTTCTCAAATTTGGTCTGCAGGATTTGAACAGGATAAATTAACTGTGGAAAGGGTACAGAGGTGGATAACAAAGATGGACTGTACATTGTTAGTTATGATTTGCAGACTGTATAATGTTAGTTATGAGAATTGGCTGAGGAAATGTGGGCTGCTGAGTTTGGTAGATGGAAGAAGGAGAGGTGATATGATTGAGACATTTAAACTGTTGAGAGGTAGTTATAGGGTTGACACTGGGGAGTTTTTTTGCTTGGGTGGAACAGCAGGAAGGAGCGATGACAAGGGACCATTCCTGGAAGTTATGAAAGGAAGCTGTGAGCAAGAGGGTGAGGAGTGGTTTCTTTGCATGGAGAGTGGTTGAACCGTGGAATGCATTGCCTAATAGAGTGATGAGAGCAAGAATGGTCAATGAGTTCAAGGAGTGGTATGATAGACTTTGTATTTCCCACGAAGGACCTCCCACGATGAGTCTTTTGACTCCATGGAGGCCTGAATAATAATAATAATAATAATTTTTTTTTCATATTGTTTTAAATTAGGAGTGATATGACATAAGGTTTCAGAAAATTCCTGTATTGATAATTAAACTTTTTTTTTTTGTAGGCATCCACAGATTATGGAATCATATCTCATAAAAAAAATCTGTTGTACCCTAATCTTCAATCAGATACATTGATATCTAGCAGTCAGAAAAAGGTTCAAGATTACACTTGTTCTCTTTCGAATGATAAATCAGAAAGTACATTTAAAAAATCCCAAATGAAATCTCCTGTTGTATGTGGACAACTTGAAAATCCTTCCTGCAGTTATGTACCAAATAGGATAGAACCTCAAAAGGACTGTTATGAAAAAGCTGAAATCCAGGCTAGATTCAAGAAACTTGAGAATAACGAAAACAAACATTTTGATTGTAGAACAAATTCTGGAAGTGAACGTTGCTTGCAGAATGTTAATATTTGTGATTGCAGTATGAAAGCCACTAGTTATCACTTTAAATCTAATCCAAGCTTTGCCTGTGCTAGACTGGAACAGAAAGAAGAATCAAATAACAGTATATATAATGTATTGAGCAAAACAAACTATGGTGTTAATGATAGTGAAATTGTATTTAGGCATGGGTTATGCAACAGTGAAAGAACAAGGAAAAACAGACATGTTGAAAGAAATATAAATTCAAAATATCAATGTGTGAATGAGTCATTAAAACATACATCCCCACTGTTAGATATGAAAAGTGTGGATTATAATGGAGATGTGTTCAGTACTAAATTTAAAAATTCAGCACAGAAAAAAAAAAAAGTAAATCAGTTTTTAAAAGGAAATGAAGAGTTACCGCATTTCTTAGAAAAGTTCTTGACAGCACATATAAAATGCAATATGTGTGCTTGTCATGGAAAAAATAAAGATCAAATAACTACAAAAACTGATTTCTTAGATCACAGCCATTCTTATTATGACAATACTTATGGTAAACAAAATCATAGTCTGAATTTTGATAATTTTAGATTTCCCAAACATGGATCTTCTGCTTTGTCTGTGGATATAGCAAATACAAATGCAGATTCTTTATCCGAGTGTGATATCAAGCTGTTAAAATCTATAGATGCAAAATCTAATTTTTCATCATTCTCATTTCCAAAGACCAAGGTTCCCAATTTACTACCCCAATTACTATATGATAATTCAGCATCTGATCGGAAAATAACAGATTTGAATAAGCAAGATGAAATTTATAATTCTTCCCTACAATATTCAACAAATAAATTAAATAAAAAATTTCACTGTATTAATTTTAAAAAAAGAACATTAGAAGAGAGTAGCCAGAACCTGCTTCAAGAAACAAGAAAAAAAAGTTCTATTCAATTGCCTGGATATCGAGCTCAGTCTTTGTTGAAGTTATTTGATTATACTGCTTGTCTAGGTAAGTGATTAATTTTTAATGCTGCTTATCATTATTTATTAAAATAAAAAATAGTGTAAAATCATATTTCATATTAAATGACATATCAGTACTTTCAGCAACTTTCAGATTAAAGTCATTATATAAAAATAACTGTTTCTGTTCATTCTCTCCATGCAATGCCATTATTTTTATTCATTTTATAATTTTTGCCATACACGAAACAGCATTTTAAGTTAGTTACATACTTTAATCTTTTGATTTAGAAATATGAGATCTGATCAACAATATTGCAGATGACTTTATTTTGTAACCCACAGTACCTTGTGGCATTGCACATTCAGTGATGTTCTGGACAAGTTCTGCTCTTCTAAGATATTTAACAATGGAAAAACATTGTTAAAATTGAGAAGTCAGACTAAAGTTTGATGACTGTTTTCTTCATTTATGATAATATTACAGTATTTGGGCTATTGAAGGGCTGTCGATACGTAATATGTAGTCTCTCACAGTCAAGTCAATCCCACCTTCTTGTAGTGTATGCTGTTTTCTGTTGTAATGTATCTTGTTCCTACTCTTCTAAGATAGCAAAACATCTGTTAAAATTGAGTAACCAGACTAAAACTAAACTTTTGTTGATTGTTTTCTTCATTTATGATGATATTACAGCATTTGGTTACTGAAGGGCTGGTGGTGTTCTCATCTCTGGAAATCAAGGGCTCTGGCTTCTCACATATAGTATGGATGATACCCTTCAAGGACATGCTAATCACACTGTTTGTACTTAGACACTCCCCAATTTGATTTAAGTGTATAGCAGTAAAATGGTTCCACAAGATAGTACGGGAGGGGGGGAGGGGGGGGGAAACAAACCTAATAATAACAAATCCAGAGGCCTCATGTACCTCTGGACTTTTTCCAACATTTTTTCGTCCTACTCAAGACCAGATTACCAAATCTGAGCACAACAGTCCATGTGTGGCCTAATTAAAGCCTTATACAATGGAACAAGAATCTCCCTACTTCTACATGTCAGTGTCCTCCGCATCATTCCCAGAAGCCATTGTGTTGCCTTCAGAAATTTGGCTATGTGTCTCCTAAATTTCAGATCCTTATGCATTATCACCTGCAGATCTCCTATTTCCTCCACATCCAACAATATCTTCACCAAGCATAAATTCTGTATCCCATCTTTGTTTTCCAAATTTTAAAACCTTACATTTTGCAACATTGAATGCATATCCCCATTCATGTGCCCAATCACTCAATTTATTCAAGTCTTCTTTTGTAAGGCCACAACATCCGCTCTACTCTTCATGGTTCGTCCCAACTTTGCATCATATGCAAACAACTTAATATCTCCATCCAAATCTTCACCAATATCATTAATATACAAGATAAACAGTAATGACCCTAAAACAAACCCCTGAGGCACACTACTACTGACTTTCCTTTTCCTGGGTATCACTCTCCCCATACACAACTTGTTGATACCTATCAGATAACTTGTCTCCAATCCAATGCACTAATCTAATATCCAACCTGATCCGCTCTAGTTTGACTATCAACTTATCATGTGGTAATCTATCCAAAGCCTTTGCAAAATCTAAGTATATTATTGTGTATCCTTCTCCTCTGTCCAAGGAAGCAGTCACCTTATTGTAAGTAGATTACTAAAACATAACCTCTCTTTAGCAAATCCATTCTGTCCATCTAAGATAATACCATTGTTGTCAACCCAATGACACACAGATAGGCCTATAGTTTGATGCTTGAGTTCTATCACCTCCTTTATGAAGTGGCACAATCTTGCCCTCCTTCCACTCCTTAGGAACTTGACCCAGTGCAAGACTTGTATTAAAAAAATATGTCAAGGCCGGCATCAACTCCATGACACATTATTTCAGAATGCATGGTGATATATTATCAAGTTCCACAGCGTCTGGACTTGAGGTGTATGGGGAGTGCTCAACTCCCCATACACCTCTTGCTCACTTACAGTCAGTAAGTGAGCAAGATGTTCTCAATCTCTCCATGAAGTCACATTCACAAGATTGAAAGACCATTATGAATTGCTCATTAAGTATCTCCACCACACCTTCTGCAACAGCTGTCTTTATACCATTTTCTCTAGTCAATGTCATAATTCCATAATCATTCTTTCTTTTGCTGGATACATATCGAAAGAACTCCTTAGGATTCTTTTTGGCTTCATTAGTTAACTGCTGTTCATACCTCTCTTTAGCTACCTTCAACAACTAAGCCACCTGCCTTGCCTGGTCTTTGTAGTCCTCATGGAATTGGTTATTTCCACTTCTCTTATGTTGCCTCCATAATGCCTTTTTTCTCTGTATCGCATGCTTAATCTCTTTATTCATCCATTTCACACCTATCTTCTTTAACCTTCTCACCCTTGGAATGCATTTAGACATTGCATCTACTAGATAGTTTTTGAAAATCCCCCAAGCTGCATTGATCTCTTTCCTAGCGAACTCCTCATTCCATGCTACACCTGCAAGCTGTCTCCTGAGCTCTTCATAATCACCCCTCCCCCCTTGTAGTTCCACATTAGAAGAGAGTAGCCAGAACCTGCTTCAAGAAACAAGATTTTCTCTGTATCGCATGCTTAATCTCTTTATTCATCCATTTCACACCTATCTTCTTTAACCTTCTCACCCTTGGAATGCATTTAGACATTGCATCTACTAGAAAGTTTTTGAAAATCCCCCAAGCTGCATTGATCTCTTTCCTAGCGAACTCCTCATTCCATGCTACACCTGCAAGCTGTCTCCTGAGCTCTTCATAATCACCCCTCCCCCTTGTAGTTCCACATATACTCTTTTCTCACAGAGGTCCTCACACTGCCGGCAACCACCCAGGTAACCACCTTGTGATCACTCACCAATTGGTGGGTGATTTGACACCTCATTTATAATTACATCCTCTGATGAGATGACCAAATCCAAGATCCTCAATCCTTGCGTGCCCTCTGTTACATACTGTCTGAGGTAGTTATCCCTCAAAAACTCATTTTCTTTACTTCCAGTTGCTATCTCATCATTCCAGTCTATATTGCCATGATGATCGCCCATAATGATCGCCCTTATTTGCTTGGTAATTTGGTCATACATTTCATTATCACTACCATCCGCATTACCTGGTCTATAACAACATCCAACCAAGTATTTCATTTCATTCACCTGTATCTCTATCTCACACCATACTGCCTCTAAACCACTGGCACTATTTCCATGCAAAGTAAACATGCAAGAACATAACTCTTTCTCTATCATCAATAGCACTCCCCCCTCCCTGTTTACCCCTTCTATCCTCATGAAACACATTATACCCTTCCATCTCTATTCCTGTCAGGATGTCATCCTCATCTAATCATGTCTCACTTATTCCAACAATTTTTGAGTAAACAGACTCAATTAGTGCAACCATTTCATCTGCCTTGTTCTTGCAATTCTAGCATTTGTATACAAACACAACAGCTCATTCCTGGATCTACAGCTAGTTCCACTGATACCACTCATTTGATGTGATCTCTCCATGTAAACTGGGGCCATTTCCCTTTCTGCTTATTCATTTTAGAACCCTCTTCAATTCCAACTGTTTCCTCTTGATCTCAGGTCATCCCGTTCCTTTCCTGTCTACACATGCTCTCAGATCCTCTTGGAGCATCCACCTTTCTCACGCTGTGTACCCCTGTCCACTCCGAGCCTCTCCATTTCTCTGTTCCTCTTGCACACCCATTCTCTCATTTTCTATACTCATACCACTCACTTTCTCATTCATAACCACCTCTTTGATCTCTGCTGTCTTACTCTCCTGCTCTTCCACATCACTTCCCACTTGATCTGATTCATTCTTTGTACTCACTTCTCTACCTTCCAGCAGCAGTCTCTCAAAGTGACACACACCATAACCATTCAAATGCGGTGAAAGATGCCAAGAAATTATATTCTTAGTTTCATCCTTTATCCAAGTGTAAGTTTGCACTGAAAATGCTGGTTAGGAAACTGGTAAAATATTAGTAACACAAAAAGTGTCACCTTGTGGCACAAAGTGACACTTGTGCATTTTCCACAAGTGATACCCCATGTCAGAGAATGCAAACCTTGATCCCCCCCCTCCTATTTCATCTGCTTTGGCTCAAAATTTACTTACAAAACCATGCATTCACTTGTTGTCTCTATTGCTCTCCAAATTCTGATAACCACTTCAACCTTTTTTGATTGTCTATCTCTAAAGCTTGATTTTCTGAAATCAAACTACCCAAATACTGAGGTCATCTTTGTTGGAAACTTTAACATTTCCAACTCATATTGCCTTCAATTTTACTAATCAAGCAGGCAGGAATTCCAAATTATTTGCCATTATCAGTGTCTTAACATAGATAATCCATCTGCCTATCAGCACACTCAACAACTCTCATAATCCTGCCAAAACCTCTAACCGCTTCTTAACAAGAAGAACTGACATTCACAAATTACACTGTGGGTGTCAGTTCTCTTGGTAAACTCATCCAAGTTTCTTTCACCCAGTTATTAGTCTTGTGTCTACCAAATGGGATGATCTCCATGACTTACACATTTTGTTCCCATGGATCAACTACTTCTTCTGTTCTTCTAATCTTAGCACTTACTCAGAAGTAATCCTTACTAGAATGAAGACCATCATCCCTAATTTCACCAAGAATTCTTCACAATGAACCAATGCATTCCAAGAAAAGAAAAAATTCATCACATCACAATTAGTTTGCATTACAACTTGTAATGTCGAAAAAAAAAACTTTATCATCGTCATCATCAAATTCCTGATGTGTACTCTCAGGTGTACAGGACATTGTGATAGTACTACACGAAAATGTTACATCATTACTAATTCCAGTTAACAGTTTTCTTCTAAATCAATCTGTTATCTGGCAAGATTTCAATATTAACAGATCTTATATTTCTATCATCTAAGGCACTTTTATAATATCAGACCACCTAGATCTTAGTCTTCCTGTGAGTTTTTTCCTGCCAACCTGGCAGAGAACACTTGCAAATTTTTCCTCTCCCATTCTGTTTAAGTAACCATACAACCTGAGATTAGCTTTGCTAACACATTCCTGAATGCTAACAATGCCAATTAAAGATGCCAAGAAATTATATTCTTGGTTTCATCCTTTATCCAGTGCATGAAATAACTTCATGACAGGGAAACTTGTATATAGAGGTTAATGACTTCACATCAATTGTCTTACACTCTCTGTCCAAAAAGAAACCGAACTTTTCGAAAATAGAAGAAACTAGTGGCACCACCTGTTGTATCTTTTTGTTGTCGAAAGCGGCAACCTTCATTAGCATTGTGTCAGTTGTTTATGACATTTGTTTCATTAGAAGACGAGTTATAGTGCCAAGAGTGACAATGTGTTTTGAAGAACGGTCGGAAAATGAGTTTCAAACAGAGAGCTGCAATTAACTTTTGTATTAAACTTCGTAAAAGTTTTACCGAAACACATCAAATGTTTCAAAAAGATACGGTGATGAATGCTTGTCCCGTACTCAAGTTTATGAGTGGTTTAAGTGCTTTCAAAGTGGTCATGAGACGTTTGAGGATGACGAAAAGCCGGGCCATCCAAAAACTGGACTGAGCAAAGTTAACATCCAAAAAGTGCATGATTTCATCAAAGAAAACCCAAAATTGTCCATGAGATTGATTGAAGATGAATTGGGAATTCCAAAATCAACTGTGCACAACATTTTGACCGAGAGTTTGGGCCTTCATAAATTGAATTCGCAATTTGTTCCCTACAAGTTGACTGACGACCAAAAAATCGAATTGACTGCAAGGATGTCATTAAAACTGCTCATAAGGACTCAAACTTCTTTGAAACGATTGTTACTGGTGACGAAATGTGGTGTTTTTGAGTATGAGCCTGAAACAAAGCGCCAGAGTGCTGAGTGGAGACCACCAGAAGAGGAGCATCTGAAAAAAAGTCACTTGAAGAAGTCAAAAGTAAAGACAATGCTGATTTGTTTCTACGATTCCGAGGGCATTATCTACAAAGAATTCGTTCTGCCTGGCCAAACAGTCAATGGTGAGTTTTATCTCGAAGTTTTGAAGCAATTGATAGCGAGAATTCGTCGCGTATGGCATGAATATTGTGATGCAGGCAGCTGGTCACTTTTGCATGATAATGCACCATCTCATTGTTCGAACATTGGGAGACAGTTTTTGAGCAAAAACGAAGTTTTTGTGTTGGACCACCCCGTATTCACCTGATTTAGCACCCTGTGACTTCTTTCTCTTCCTCCGACTTCATTTGCTGATGAAAGAAAAGCGATACAACACCACTGAAAACATTCAAGCAGTAGTAACCACGATCCTCAATAGTATCCTAAAAATCAATATAAAAAAACTCATTTAACGAATTAATTGACCGTGTCAAACGCTGTATCGAAGCTGAGGGAGAGTATATTGATTGAAATAAATGATTTGAATAATTATAATTGGCTTGTGTTTTATTTTCTATCAAAAGTTCGGTTTCTTTTTGGACAGAGGGTGTAGTATCCCATAATCTAAAGCACATATCCTTACAGACATGTATAATGCTATGCATTATGGGAAGGGCCACTACCCAGACCTGTTTTGACCTCTATTGAGGTCTCATAATTTCATCTCCACATGATGTGTTTCCCAATAATTTCAATTTACAGCTGTTTAAGAAGAATGTTGATTTCTTTCTTGTCCCCTTATCTGTACCTCACACATGGCTCTGATATGCTAGAGGTTCTTGTGCCTCTCATGTGTGGAATAAATATAAAATAAAAAGCCTTGTTCAGATCTCTGCATTCCTTAAAAGGCTACATGGAGAGTCCTTCCATTTACACAGGTGTGACCTACAAGTAAACCCCAAATGGAAATCAGATTTTGTTGCAAATATACCTCCTTTTCAAATGGCAGTCAAGCCTTTTAATCCCTTACCAAAACCATTGTGTGCAACTTTTGTTCCTATATTTCCACCTCTGTCACAGATGTGTGAGAGTGGTGCCACTATAATAACATCACCCAAAGACATGGCTGACCTACTGGCATCACTCGTTTAATTCCCTCATTGATGACAAAGGCAAACTTCACATCAGTTGCTTCAGTATCCTATAATGTAAAACACGCTTCCTTTCAGACATGCATAATACTATTCGTTAAGGGACAATCACCATCCAGACCAGTTTCAATCTTTGTTGAGAACTGTAGTCATCAGCCTCTACAAAAAATTAGCCTAGTTGTGAAATACTTCATGTACAACTCCATTTACTTACACTTGGATAAAAAATTAAACAAGAATATAATTTCTTGGCAACTATAATTTATTTTCTGACCAGAGGAAAAAAGACTTTCTATAACTGTTTCTGATCCAGAATATTTTAATAATAAGGGGATGCACGTTTTTACAACTTGTAGAGAAATATATGAATTGTGTATTTCTTCTACCTGGGTATATTTTAACCCTGCATTAATTAATGAATTAGTATTAATTCTAATCTTTATATAAAGCCAGGAACACTGAGAAGGGAGGAGGATCTGAATACAGCCAGAGATGGTAGCCACTTACCATGCACTCACTAAATGTTTGGACAATGAAAACATTCAGTATCACATTTGCTCTAAGGAGTAAAAAAAAAAAATTCAAGGTGGTACTGCATGATATAACAAAATCTGTAACTAACCGCTGAGGAAGTCACAAGAAATCTCCAAAACTACTGACTGTACCCTGTTAAAGTTATTCATATGCCTTGAGCAGATAAATGATGGCCAGTGCCTCTTGTCCTGGTGGAAATTAGCAAATAATACAAAGAAATCTATGATCTAAAATTTGTCTGTGACTTAGCTATAAAACTGGAACCATTATGACAGAGGGCATCAATTTTGTCAAAAATGTGACTGCTTGTGATGCTGCTGGAAGGTTAATTTTCACTGCATTAAATATAGAGAAAGCCATACAACTACTTCCTGTAGAAAAGAAAAACAGCCAGCTAAATGAATCAACTGTAGCAGACCACATCTCACTAACTACAGAGGGTGCAAGCAAATCTTGACCACCCAAAAACTAGCAAAAGAAAACTAAAGCACCCTCAGCAACAACTGCACATGTACCCACAGCAAATGCAAATCCCCTAATGACTCGCCAAACCACATAAGCATGTACCTTGTATGCAGAAGTGGTGGCATCAAAACAATCAGAAAGAGCCAAACCCCACTACCCAACTAAACCCAGCAAAGCTGAAATCATAGCAGCCACTTTGGGCAAGATATTAATTGAGTTTGGCAAATCCAAGTCTAGCCAGTACTCCATGACAAGTTTGTGAGAGATATACAGACAATCCTTACTGCAATAGGTGATGGTTAACAAACACAGAAAGGCAAACTCTCTACAGATGTGTTTTGGAATACAAACGATCTAGGAAATAAATGGGTAAAATTCAAGAATTTATAACATGCTACAGTGCTGAAGCAATCTTTCTAAACAAAAATCACTGACCAGTTGACAACCCAAGACTCAAGAATTGTCTTTTGTACTGCAATAACAGGCTCAACACAAGAAAGGGGGAGGGAAAGTACAGATATCTTTATTAGTTATAAATCTTGCCATTACCAACAAAGAAATCAAGTGGGTGGAGGTCCAAACTGCAAATGGCAGTCTCCTGAAAATATAGTCCATATATAACTCTCCAAACAAACAGTTCTTGGAAGCAGACTTAACTGAAATTCTAGACACTGCTAGTAGCAGGTGACTTTAGCACATAGCCTGGAACAGCAGAACTGTAAACCAAAAAGGTGAAGCTCTCAATGACTTTGCTACTGCCAGGAACATCTTGATTCTGGGACTTGCAGAATTCACATCCTGCAATGTGATAGGACTTCCTGATATGCTTGATATAGCGATACTACAAAATATATTGTGCACAATATTTTTTGTCAGAACTAAGATTATCCAAATGGATAATCTTAGTTCTGACCACAATCCAGTTAATATTTAACACCCCTTGGAATGCAGGTAAACTACCAAAAATCTGGAAAACATCAATCATTATACCCTTACTAAAACCTAACAAAAACCATAGTGACTGTAACGGCTACAGACTAATAGCTTTGACTAGCACTCTCTGTAAACTAAACGAAAGAATAATACATACCAGACCAATGAATTGGCTCTTAGAAAATAACAAGATCAACTTCTGCCAAACTGCATACAGGTCTCAACACAGTACAGAAGATCAATTATTTTATCTTTGCCAATCAGTCATAGATGGCTTTCAAGAAAAACCACCAAAGAAGACAACAGCAATATTCTTGGATCTCACAGCTGCCTACGATCATGTCTGGAGACAAAAGTTAATAAAAATTGCATATGATACTGGAATAAGGAGGGGAATGCATTAATTTGGATTTCAGATTTCATGAAAGGAAGAAAAATGAAAGTAAAAGTTAATGGAATTTATTCCATTAACTTTTACTTTCATTTTTCTTCCTTTCATGAAACTTTCATTTTCTTCCTTTCTTACTTTCATTTTTCTTCCTTTCATACAGAAGGAATAACCACAAGGTTCTATTTTAAGCCCACTCCTATTTCTCATCTATCTGAATAATATCCATCCTCACATAATAAATGACACAAAAATAGCATGCTATGCAGATGATATAGCAATCTGGCACACAAGCAGTAATCCTCAACAATCTGAAAAAGTCCTAAATAATTCAATAAAAGGCTTAGAAAGATGGGCAAAGGAACTTAAACTATAGATAAACCCAGAAGAAAAAAAAAAACTGAGCATCTTCTCCACTGATGGAAAAAATAGACACAATTACAAATCAAAATATATAATATATATAATACCAAAATAGAAAAAACTGTCTCCAAAATACTTAGGCCTAATCCTAGACACTGAACTGAGATTTACAACTCATATTACAAATATATCTAATAAAGCTCTTAAAAAGCTTAATATCATCAAAAGGCTTTGGAACAAAGTGGGGTGCAAAACCAAAGACACTCAAAACTACATATGTGGCACTCATACGAGCCACTGTGGAATATGCCTCATCAATCTGGGCTCCATCTTCTACTGGCTCGAAAGAAAATCTTGACAGAGTACAATCAAGAGCAGAAAAAATTATCATAGGTGCAGTCTCATCCACAAATAATTTAAAAACTCAACAAGAGTGTGGGTTTCACATAATAGAAGACAGAAGAAAACTCTCCACAGTTAAATTCACTAACAGAATCAAGAGCCACCAACAGGATCACATCTCACTCAGGATTTTCGATGCCTGGACAAGAAAATCTAGACTAAAGAGTTCATCTACATTACAATATGATCAAGAAATTAGAAAAACAGATTGACTTAGATCGCCTATCCATTGAAATAAGCAAAGAGCCATTCTTTTCCACTATTCTACCAAAAAACACAATGATAAACTTAAATCTCCCCAAACATTGTTCAAAAAAAGATTCACAGCAAGAAAATAAAAGAAAAGGACTTGACACTATACATCACTTAAATAATCCAAACCATGTCGTTGCCTATACTGATGGATCATCTGATGAAGCACTCAACCAAGGAGGTTCAGGGGTTTTTCTAACTCTACCTGGTATGGTGAATTAACAGCCATACAAATAGCTCTCAAATTCTATCTCTCAAATCCAGTAATAAACATTACAGAAGGAATAACCATCTATAGCGACTCAAAATCTGCACTTGAGGCATTAAAAAATGGAAAAACAAAACTCACACAGGAAATTCATGAACTATTAACAATCTTAAATTTGAAAAATAAGAAATGCACACTGCAATGAATACCAGCCCATGTAAATATTGAAGGCAATGAAAGAGCAGACAGACTAGCCAAAGAAGCAAAAATTACCTCAAAAATTACACCCACTATCACTAACTGATGCTGACTCTGCTGCCAAAATAAGATTGGTAAAACAAACTATCAAGAAGAAGAATGAAATCAGTGAAATTAATGAAAATAAGAAATAACCACAATCATCACGAGACTAAGGATGAAACATTTTAAAGGCATGAAAATTCAGCCAGACAGTAGTAGGAGCTATGAATCATAAAAAAAACTGTCCGGGAGTTGAACTAACACCTGTCCATATTTATTCTTGTCCAGCAATTGCTGCTGCTATACAGAAAATTGACAATAACCCTAGAGAAAAGCTCTACTCCACCAAAGTTCGACAGATTGCCAAAGCAGTTCTACAGATCGACGGTCATATCTAGAAGCTCTTCAATGGACACAGCAACAACCACAATCTAGTTTTACTCCAGCTGGGTTTACAACACAAAAATATCCCAGCAGATTGACTCTCAACTGTTAATTGGACAGAACTAGCATCTGCTATGTGTGAATCTATTGGCGCAGTTCCAACCATCCACTAAAAGGAAAAAATTAGTGACTCAGTTTCAAGCTTGGAAAAGTGGATAACAACTACATGAACATCTGCCACTGCAAATGTGCCATTCACAAACTATGATCGACCTCTAGAAGAAATTAAAAATCTCATCCATGAAACTAACAGAGCCAGGCACCCAGAACACCAAGAAGTGGTCAACAGGGCTATGATTGAGGTTCGACATGCACTTAAAAACTATCAAAATCAACAATGGGAGACAAAATTTTGGTCCTTAAACACACAGGATCAGATGCTTTGGAAAATGACCAAATTTCCTCTTGCAGACCATAAATCCCTCCCACCAATCAACAGTGAATGTGGTCTAGTTTACCATGATGCAAATAAAGTTGAAGCTTTTACTGAAAGCCTTGAGGAACAGTATGGTACAAACTACACCCACATGGATCTAGACTTCATCAGTAAAATACACATTCGAGTACATTGTACACTTAAATGCACTATGCATCTCCTTCTGAGGTATATGAAATTATCACCAAACTTAAGAAAAAGGAAAGCCCCAGCCCACATGGGACTTCTAACAAAATTATAAGTTTCAATAAGGAAATACTGTGAATAGACATATTACTTACTATTATAATGGAATTAACTCATGTAAAATATTCTTTATTAGTAGAATTTTTGCCTGAGTATTTAACACTGCCTATAACACTAGACATGGAGTTCATTGGAAAAAGACAAAAGTCGGTTCCTCATGCAACGGCTTTACAAAGAAACAACGTACCATTGTTTGATAGAAATGTACAGCTTCAACAAAAAGCCAGTATCCCTGAGATTAAAACTTTCCTATACAAAAGGGCTGCATGCTGACATCTACCCTTACACGTTATCTTCCCAGCAGTAGACTACAGCAAGCATGATCCTGCAAAGCACAAATCTCTGAAAACCCATACCGAACAGTTAAGTTTTTTAAACTTGCTGTCAGAAGCACAAAAGGGCTGTGGCAAAGGTTCAATAATGTCTCAAGTCCCTTATGATCTACAACCAAAGAGTAGATTAAAACAAATTATTATTATTATCATCATCATCAATAGACCTCCATGGAGTCAAGAGACTCATTGTGGGAGATCTATTGATGATGAGCTCATCATATCTCGACTTAAATGCATTCACTGTCCCTGCACTCACCACACTCTCTCAGGCAATGCATCTCAATCACCCACCTCTCTCTATGCAAAAAATCTACTCTTCACCCTTTACTCACACCCACCTTATACAGCTTCCAGGGATGGCTTCTCGTTCTTCCCATCTTCAGATATGCTATGAAAAATCTTATCCACATTAATCTGGTAATTACCCCTTACCAACTTATATGTCTTGATCATGTCTTCTCTCTTCCTTCTATCCACTTGGCTCTGTAATTTGCATTCTCTCAATCTGTCCTCATGTTCCACATTCCAGAAACCAACTTAGACAATCGTCTCTGAACCATCCCCAACATCTCATCATCCTTTTGAAAATCTGGCAACCAAATCTGTGCATAGTAATCCACATGCAGCTTGATAAAAGCCTTTTACAATGGAATCAAAACATCATCACTTCTATATGTCAATGTTCTCTGCATAATTTCCAATTTCCATAATCTGCTGTGTTGTCCTCACAATTTTAACAAACTTTCCAGAAATTTCAAATCCCTATCCACCATCACGGCCCCCCAGATCTTTCATCTCCTTCACCTCCTCTAAAATATCACCATCAATCTTATACTCTGCATCTCATCTTTGCTTCCCAAATTTTAAAACCTTACATTTTGCAACATTAAACTGAAATCCCTACACACTCACCCATTCAGGCAGTCTATTTAGGTCCTCTTGAAAACCTACACAATCTGCTCCACTTCTATAACTGTCTCCTAAAATATAGTTGTTTGCATCATATGCAAACAACTGTATATTACCATTTAATTCCTTTCCAATGTCATTTATATACAAATTAACAATGGCCCCAAAACAGATCCTTGGGCATGCCACTAATAACTTTCCTCTTATATCACTCCCCATACACAATCTTCTGAAAAAAACCACCAAACAAGTGTTAAAAAAAATTACTGCTATTTGCCCACAGTGGGAAAGCTCAATAATAATAATAATAATTATTATTTGTGATACCTCCAAGGAGTCCGAAGACTTATCACGGGAGGACACCTATACTACAACTCTCCGTCTCCACCACTATACCAAACGTCTACTACCAAACATCTACATCAACCCCATCTACTGCCCACCACAACCAGTATTTTTGTCTGTAAATTACGTGTGTTCTGAAGGGCCTATTTTTCTGTATGTGGGATGAAAACCCCAAGTTTCCAGGAGAAAAAAAACCCTGTTACCTTCATATGAGATTGGCTAACTCACCTTCAATTGAAAAAGTCCATATAAAGATTCCTCCTGTCACGAAGAGAATCGAACCTAGGCCTTTTCTAATCGAAGGGTGCAACGTACCATCATTCTTCCAATTGCACTACAGAGGCAATAATCATCCTTAATCCTATAATTTCTTTACTTACACATCTCATAAAAGGATAAGGGACCACAGGTGAAATCATTCCATTGTGGCAGAACACTTATCAATTTACCTTTGTATTTTTGTGGGTCTGGCTCCCACTGAAGAGACATCAGTAAAGATTGAAAACTGGTCTGGGTAGTGACCCTCCCTTAATGCATAGCATTATGCACATCTGAAAGGAAATGTGCTTTGCATCATGAGAGATACTAAAAATTGACATGAAGTCATCAGCCTCTATGTATAAATAGTCTAGTTGTGAAGATAATTCATGTGCAAACTTTGCTGACAATTGGATAAATAATTCAACAAGAATATAATTTCTTAAAAAAAAAAAAAATCAGCTAACGCCTTTTTATTCCCATATACGGGGAGTAGGTGAGGCCATTTAGCCTTATCTAACTTTTGGAGACTGAGTGGGCAGTTCAATCTCCACTGGTACTAATCAGAGATAGATGGCCCAAGGCTATCACTAATTAAGCAGTACACAGTGAAGAGAGACGGCTCAAATGTGCCGCCATCTCGTGGTCCCTAACACAATATATTTAATGTCTGAAATAATGTGGGTTCTACAGTCGATTTTCTTGAGTTTACCGGACGAAAAACCCGAGTTTCTGGGAGGAAAAACCAGCTTGCCCGTGCCAGAGATCGACTAACTCGGGAACCGGTCGAAAAAAGGCTTAGAAAAATTTCCTCTAGTCGGCGACTAGACTCGAAACCAAGTCTTCCTTCGTGCGGCTAAGCGCCGTGGTGTGCAAATGCCCACATCCACTGAGCTACACAGGCTCTTTATTTTTTATTTTTTATTTATTTATTTTTTTTTTTTTTTCGGTTGGTTTGGATAAATAATTCAACAAGAATATAATTTCTTAAAAAAAAAAAAAAATCAGCTAACGCCTTTTTATTCCCGTATACGGGGAGTAGGCGAGGCCATTTAGCCCTATCTAACTTTTGGAGACTGAGTGGGCAGTTCAATCTCCACTGGTACTAATCAGAGGTCTGAAGGCGGCGTGCAAGCGCTAGAACGCTATTCTCCATGTTCGCAGGACGAAGTCACCTCGCTCTTACGAGGAGATGGCAGCCGTGCGTGCGCTCGAAACGTACCCACTCGGACTCTTTTATTTGACCATGTCGTCCACAGGTCGGGAGGAAAACATTAGACGTCGTCGCCTGGTTCGAAAGAAGCAGATCTTTTGGGCAGGGATTTGCACCTGCCGGCGGTTTTCTTTCCACTGGACGACGTTCATGTGGGTGCTGGCGGCACGGTATTGTCTCCTCGAGTTAGAGATGAGGAGAGGCGGGAGGGGATGAACTTCCCTCTGCGAGAACGAAGCCTCTTCTCTCGCTGGACCTAAAGGAAAGGGAAACGTGTCCTTTTTCTGGTCAGCGGTGGCATCGGCCGTTTGGCGAGCGGCGGGCCTCAGGCTCGCTAGAACGCAAAGTATGGTGTTCGGGTACCTACATAACCTTACGGCACGGACCGATGGTGGACTCGCCATCGGTCCATCCACGGGCAGTTGTTGGCGGGGGTGGCACCCGACGTTGGGTGCTGCTAGGTTCGAAGAGACGCAGATCTGTGCGCCGCCCCTCTCCACCGATATAATTTCTTGACAAATATAATTTAAAACCTTCAGATAAAAAGAATACCAGTAATATTCTTGAAATGGAGAAGAGCTGCTCATCTGCTGCAATCCTCTTGCTAGAGGATGCTACCGGACGACACGATCTTGTATATTATGTCTGTAATAAATGATAACTTGGAGCCTCCTATGAGTGAAACACCCTGTATCATGCTCTTTATTGTAATACAGACATTTCTTCATTCACCCAATCTTACCTTTTTAAAAAAAAAAAATAATAATAATTAAAATATCAGTTATACACAAGAAAGACAAGAGAATCTATACTACACTAGTGGCATGTGTGGACAGATAATGAAAAGCTCTGTCTGTCGCTTCCATCATTCTTAAACCAGTCCATTCCACGATGTCATTAAACCACTCTCTAGTTGGTCTTCCACGTCTTCTCTTCCCCTCAACTTTCCCTTGTAATATAGTTCTTGTCAGGTGTCCTGAAGAACCTCTCAGAAGATATCCTGTAAATCTAGTCTTTCTTTGCATAATATTCTTTAACAGTGTTCTTTCCATCCCAACTCGTCTTAAAACTTCTTGATTTGATATTCTTTCTGTATAGCTAATATTTTCCATCTTTCTATAACACCACATTTCCAATGCATTAATTCTTTCCATATCTCTCTTTCTTAGCGTCCATGACTCACTTCCATAACTTACAATACTCCAAACTGTTGCTTTAACTATTCCAATTCTAACGCCTATTTTAGTGTTCTTGTTTATTAAAATTCTCTTCATTTCCATAAATGCCGATTTAGCTTTGCCTATTCTATTTCTAATGTCCAACTCTGAAGTTCCTTTCTCTGAGATCCAGCTACCTAAATATTGAAATCTTTCCACTTCTTCTAAAATCTTTCCTCCACATCTTATTTTTACATTATCTCCTATTTTTCTACCCATTATCATTATCTTGATCTTTTTTGTGTTAATTCTTAGTCCATACTCTTTACAAGAGTTTTCAATTCTTTGAATAATTTGTTGTAACCCATTTTCACTTTCTGCCATCACTACTACATCATCCGCATAATATACAAGATAGGCAAACATAATTGTGGTGGTACGTACCTTGAGAGATGTTGAATGTATCACATGACAACAAATGCTGGAAGTGGCATCTCCTTCCTGCAGGTACCTGGCAACCCAGCACTCCATGTTTGCAAATGTCTCAATTAGCTGAACATGGCTGATGTCATCAGTTGCAGCAGTGATGTTCGCTTTCCATTGCTGGAGTGTTGTTTATTGGCATAAATCTTTCCCTTCATGTCCCACAAGATGTATGAGGGACTGATATCTGGAGACTTTGGTGGCCATATTCCTTTGGAGGTTACAACCGATCACAATTGTAACCAGATTCTTCATAGATCACATGATTCCAAAGGAATATGGCCACCAAGGTCTCCAGGTCTCAGTATCCCAGACTTCTTGGGGCATGTTGAAGGGAAAGGTCTATGCCAATAAACCAAGCACACTCCAGCAATTGAAAGCAAACATCAGTCACACTCAGTTAATTGAGACATTTGCTAACATGGAGTGCTGGGTTGCCAGGAGGGGGCCACTTCGAGCATTTGTTTTGATGCGATATGTTGCAACTCTCAAGGTATGTACTACCAAAATGTCTGTCTTGTATACTGTGTATAATAAATTATAACTTGGAACCTCCCACATGTGAAACACCCTGTATATGTATGAGCAACATATGAATGCATGAGTGATGTATGAGTAACGTATATTATTATTATTATTATTACTGCATGGACACCTCCATGGAGTCCTAAGAGTCATCATAGGAGGCCCAAACTATCGTATACCTCTCCTTGAAACCATTAACAAACAAAGCACAACTGACTCAGGCATCTTATTCTATTTGTTCACTACTCTTCAAGCAAAAATTCTAGTCCTCATACCCTTGCTAACCACACTCTTACCCAACTTTCAGAGATGACCTCTTGTTCTGCTCCTTCGAGCAAAGTGTTGAAACATTTCTCCTGCATCATTCCCATAAAATCCTTTAAGTAACTTAAAGATTTTTTCTATCATATCTCTCCTTTTTCACCTATCAACCAACTTTTGCAATCCACAAATCCTCAATCTGTCCTCATGAGAAGCATTTCACAGACTACTCACTAACTTGGTCACTCGTCTCTGGATCCTCTCCTCCACTTCCTCATCCTTGAGAAGCCCAGGTGACCAGACCTGAGCACAGTAATCCAGATGTAGTTGTATCAAGGTTTTATAAATAGGAATGATAATTCTCTTGTCGTTGTTTTATTGTGTTCTTCAATAACCAAGTAATCTTGTGAGCTACCCTGGCTACTTTAGCAATATTCCATCTAAACTTCAACTCTCTATCTACTACTATCATCAATTTCCTGGACTACAGTTCCCTCAATGTGATACACAGCTTGTAATCTTTGTATCACAAAATGCATAAGTTTACACTTTTGCACATTAAATTGACATCCATTATGTTTTGCCCATACTGTCAGCCTATTTAAATCATCTTGCAAATTTTCTACATTACCTTGATTATCTATTATGCTATCCAAATTTGCATCACAACAAGCAACTGAATATCTCCCTTCAAATTATTTCCTATATCATTTATGTATGGGGGGGGGGTCTGGAAAGTTCTGATAAACATCTAGAACAAAATGATATTAAAGCAACTGATATAACCACAAGAAAGAACATATATTAGTAGGAGAGTTATGAAGGTAACTTTTGTTGTTATATTCTTTCTTGTGGTTATATCGGTTGCTTTAATATCATTTTTTTGTTCATTCACACAGGCATTAACTTCATGGGTGCCATCACACACACATACTCGTCTGTATCAAACCTAATTTTTTAATTTTCCTGACTTTGTGCTTCCACACTCTCAGTGAATAAAGCTTTCTCCAGACACCTGACTGAATTCATTTAAGTGCAGTCCATCAGCATTATGAACTGGCCATAAAATAATGGCCTGTCCATAATGAAATAAGAACAGGACATAAAATAATGAATGTATTATTTATAAAAAAATTGAAAGAAATTGGATAAAAATTTTTTTTTTTGTTTTCTCTCTGTTTTCTACATCACTTCCATTATATTTTTTGCTTCGAATTAATTTTGGAGGCACTTTTGACAGATATATAAAATGTAACAGTTAGTTACTTTCTTTTATTTTTTAGTGTTAAAATTATTCAGGTGTTCATCGAAATTTAATGCCAATATATAGTGATTTGGTTTATAAAAAATGGATAGTATAAAAGATAAATATGTAGTATACAATGTAAAAATGTTTAAAATACTTACATTAACAAAAAAAATTACTACATTCCATTTTGCATAAAAAAGTAATCATGTTCACTGTCATTTTAAAATGAGTCAAAATCATTATCTTTATCACAGAATTCATTTCTAGTTTCTGGTTTCTTTTAGAGACAATAAAATTGTATTATTCACATTTTTACGGTTTTCTCAAAATTATGTTACCATGCTGTACAGTTTTTGAATAGTTAATCATTTCTAATAAATGTATAATTGTGGTGGTACTAATTAGACCCTTAACAAGCAAAGTAAAAGCCTGAAGATTTTTTTTACCCTGTGAAATCTGTACAGTGCATATCATACAGATGCATAGGTACACATGGACTACTGTGCACAGATTTGGTCACCTGGTTTTCAAAAAGATGAAGAGATGTTGGAAAGTGTCCAGAGGTGACACCAAAGTGGATTTTGATCTCTGGAATGTTGAATATGAGGAAAGATTGAGAAGATGCAATTTACAGAGTCTAGTGGATAAGAAGGAGAGGGGTGATATGATAGAGATGTGCAAGTTGGTAAGCAGCTGTTATAGGATCCATGTTGAAGAGGTTTATTATAAAATAGTGAGAGATCAGGGGAGAACAAGAGGTATTCCTGGAAGCTGTATAAGGAGGATGTGAACAAAGGAGTGAGGAGCAGGTTTTTTGCATGGAAGTTGTGAATAATTGGAATTGGAATAATTGCCTTAGAGTGTGGTGTCTGCAGAGAATTTGAATGTGTTTAATGCATGGTATGATGAGCTGTGTGTGTGTGTGTGTGTATGACAAAGGGACCACCTAGATGAGTCTTTGACTCTATGGTGTCTTAGGGTAATAATAATATTTCTATACATTTTGTTGACATATGATGATGAATATTTTATGTTCTTTATAAGCTGTAAACTACACATGTGCATGTTATAATAGATTGGGACAAGGCAGCAATTATGGGAGATGATCCATCATAAATTACTCAGTGTATTAGGGTTGTATAGTCATATATCTTTAATGATGAATTTATCTCATACTCAAAAGTAAGAAAACACTGTGATGGCTGTCATGTTTCTGCAGATCAGTAAATTCTTAAATCAATCACCTCCGAACTCTTTCCAACATCTCTTCATCCTTTTGAAAGCCAGGTAAACAAAATTTGTGCACAGTAGTCTATATGTGGTCTAATCAAGGCCTTATACAATGGAAGAAGAATTTCCTTACTTCTATAAGTCAGTGTTGCTCATTCACTCAATATATTCAAGTCGTCTTGTAAAGCTGCAATATCTGCTCTACTCCTCATAGTTCATCCGAACTTTGCATCATTTACAAATGAATATCCCTATCCAAATCTTCCCCCATATTGTTAACATACAGGTCAAACAGCCATGGTCCTAATACAGACCCTGAGGCACACCACTAGTGACTTTCCTCTTCTAGGATATTACTCCCCTATTAACTATCAACTTATCATGGGTAATCTATCAAAGGCCTTTGCAAAATCTAAGTATACTACTGTTGTGTATCCATCTCCTTTGTCCAATGTTGCCCTCACCTTATTGTAATAATTAAAACATGATCTATCTTTAGCAAATCTGTGTTATCCATCGAAGATAATATCATTGTTGTCAACCTGATTCTGAATCCTGGTTCTCACCAGCCTGTCCAACACCTTAACCACAACTGACACACAGGACCTATAATTTGATGCTTGAGTTCTGTCACTTCCCTTATTCACTTGCACAATCTTCCCTTCCTTTCATTTCTTTGGAACTTGACCAATTGCAAGACTCATATTAAACAAATATGTCAAGGAGATGCCATCTCACATTCCTTCAAATTGCATGGTGATATATTATCAAGTCCCACAGCCTTATTAACATCAGGTTTTCTCAATTCCCCATATACCTCTTGCTCACTTAGTCAGTTTCTCCTCCTCATCATCAACTATTCTCTAACTCTCCATGATGTCACATTGACAAGAATGAAGGACAGTTATCTACTGCTTATTAAACATCTGAACTATATCCTCAGCAGTTGTTCTTATGCCTTTTCTCCAATCACTATCATCCTTCCATAATCATTCTTTTTTTTTTGCTGACTACATTTCGAAATAACTCCCAAGGTTTTTTTTTTTTTTTTTTTTTTTTGGCTTCATTAGCTAACTGCTGCTCATACTTCACTTTTACTACCCTTACCAACAAAATCAACCTCTTTGCTTGTTCTTTGTAATCCTCATGGAATTTATTATTACCATTCATCTATGTTGCCTCTGCAATGCCTTCTATCTCTGTATTGCATGCTTAATCTCTTCATTCATCCATCCATTTCACACCTATCCTATTTACCCTTCTGTGTCTTGGAATACAATTAGACATTGTTTCTAGTAGATCAGCGGTTCCCAACTTATTTTTATCGTGGAACCCTTTTCACCTTGATAAAAATATTTTGGAATTCTGACAGATTTTACTGATTATAAATAAAACAACAAATAAAAAATAATTTATTTAAAATACAAAGCATATTAATAATGGAAAAGCAGATATTATTAATTCAAACTGATAATTAATGTGAAAGATTAAACTGCTTTTCTTTACAATGTGCTTTCAAAATTTGATTTAATTGTGGACAGCTGAATTCTAATATCAGACGTGACATTCAACTTCTGTATTTTGTTTTTGTCACAGTGTAGAGTGAAAATCTGCTTTCACACAGATATGTGGTACTAAATGGCAACAAAACAGCAAATTGCCTTTTTGAATAAATTTGGATATTCTTATTTTAAGTCACACCAAAACTTGTGTGATGAAACTTCATTAAATTTAACATTTATTTGGCTGTTTGATGTCAGGTAAATAACATTTTCTTATTCTGAAGTAGATAGTTCCTCTGGTTTTTCTTTAATATTGAAAGGATTGAAAACCCAATAGTTATTGTCATCTGTTAGTAGAGGAAAGTATTAATTTAATACCATATTTATTGATTTTAGATGACATATAATTTCTTTTTGAATCTCCTCATCAGTTTCACAGTTTGATTCCTGTAAAAAGTCGTTTAAAGTTGAAAATGGATCCATATTATTTTTTTTTTTTCAACAGTCCAGTATTATAACTTTTGGAATAATGATCGTGATTTATCTTTTCTGTTGAAAATATTTGCATTTTTTCCTTGAAGGAAGAGAGAAACATCATTCAATTTTTATCTGCCAGATAAGTAATTTGACTGAACCACGAAAGGTTTCTAAAGCGATCTGTTAATAGAAATTTGTCATTGTGTAAGCCTGTGGCAAGCTCTGTGTAATTCAAACAATTTGACAAGAACTTTGCCACATGACAGCCATCTAATTTCAGTATGTACCAGCAAAGATGTATGTTGACTGCCCATATCTTCATATATAATTTTGTATAATTTAGTTTTTAATGGTTGTTTTCCCAAAGTTAATAATTTTCACTGTTTCATCTAAAATACATTTTAAAGATGTCTAGCAACTAGTGCATATCTATGAAGAACACAGTGGCTACTTGTACACGTTTTAGCAACATTTTTAATTTGTGTTACTACCCCTTTCACAGGTCCTATTATTGACTTTGCACCATTGCTACATACATTGACATATTCTCCCAATGTATTCTATGAGTCTTCATAAAATCATTGACATTTAAATATCATTTCTCCAGTTGTATTGGTTTGTAAATGTTCACAGAGTAACATGTCTTCTTCAATAGAATTATTGTAGTAATAACAAATGAAAATTAAGAAAATTGATAGGTTTGCAACGTCCATTGTTTCATCTAATTGTAAAGAGCACTCATCATCTGATTGAAGTCTTAAAATAAGTTCCTGCTCAATATCCTCGACCATATCATGAATTCTGTGTGAAACACTATTATTATAGAAAGAAATTTTATCAATTTGTTGACAGGATTTCTCATCGAACATACATTTAACATCTTTGATGCATGGCTTTAGAAGACTTTGAAATTGTATGTGCTTTACTTGTGAGCACTATACAGGAAGACATTGTTGTCCTTTCGTTATCTGACAACATTTTTAACATAAAATGGTTAGTTTTGTCAAGAGACTCAAGTTTTCTTTCAAAAAATTTGACATCTTTATTTTTATATTCTGAATGGTTCGTTTCAAAATGTCTCTGCAATTTAGCTGATGCTAATGAACTATTTGATAAGATCTTATTTCATAATATACATACTCCATCAGGGACCTCTGGATTTCCTGTGTTTGTGAATTCGAGTATTAAATATAACTCGAGTCGTATTTATGTTTTTTATGACTTAGCGATGTTTTAGTATTGACAAACAACACTTTCATTTTCCTTGATTCATCTGCTACACAAGTGATGCTAATGCCTTGATCTGTATTTTCATCAGAGTCTCCTTGTCACTAGAAACAGGTGAACTGTTTGCTACACTTTTTTTTAAAAAAAAAAACTCCTTGTCTTAACCAGTGATCCATTATATTTTAATTTGGGGTATATACAATCATAATATTATAAATTTATATGATGCCCACTTTATTTTTATATGAAAAGTGCATAAGACATCACAAAATGTTTGCAGTGCAAAACATCACTGATCTATGATTGATACGTCTGTTCGTATGCTGCACTGCTGTGCCCCACATCACGACAGATGATTCCATCAGGAGATATGACTTAACTAGTGGTGGGAGAATCAAATGCAAGCATTCGATTCATTCATTCACCAATTGACGCAACGGATTTTATTGAAATTTTTGAAACGTAATTTTAAAAAGTTTTTCATACATATTTTAAATTACTAATTAGAGTTCAAAAACTAATTTTATTGTGGAACAACCCCAAATTTTTTCAACAGAACCCTAGGGTTCCGCAGAAATTTGGAATATCACCCAAGCAACATTGATCTCCTTTCCAGCCAACTCCTCATTCCATGCTATCCTGAGCTTCTCATAATCACTAGCCTTGTAGTTCCACATATACCCTTTCCTCACAGGGATCCTCACAGTGATTACTTGCTAGTAACCTGGTGGTTGTTAGCAGGTAATTACTTCATGATCCCTCTGAACAACAGGAGGGTGATTTAACACCTCATTTATAATAACATCTTCTGATGAGATGATTAAATCCAAGATCCTCAATCCTCATTTGCCCTCTGTTACATACTGAGGTAGTTGTCCCTCAAAAAAACTCGAGAAACTCATTTTCTTTACTTCCTACTATCTCATCATCTCAAGTCTATATTGCCATATTTAAAATCATCCATAATGATCACTCTTTTCTTATTTGCTTGGCTAATTTCATTATACATTTCATGGTCACTATCACGCACATTATCAGGTCTGTAGCAACGTTTGACTAGATATTTTATTCTGTTGAAATGTATCTCACACCATGCTGCCTCAGAACCACTGCCACTATTTTCCTCTTGCATCTTTACCTCATATAAGCATAACTCTTTCTTCATCATCAATAGCACTCCCCCCTCTCCCTTTTTACCTTTTCTGTTTTCATGAAACACATCATATCCTTCCATCTCTATTCCTGTCAGGATGTCATCCTCATCACTTTTTGGGTGAATATAGATTCAATCAATGCAACCATTTCATTTGCCTTGTTTCTTACTTCTAGCATTTGTATACAAACATAACACTCATTCCTGGATCTATAGCAAGTTTCACTGATATCACTTATTAGATGTGACTTCTCCATACTTAAGTATGGAGAAGTCACATCTAATAAGTGATATCAGTTCAATTTTCTCAATTAATTTGTTCAATTAATTCAAGCCATTTATTTTTCTCCTTATTTATCTTAGAACTTTCTTCAAATCAACTGTTTTCCCTTGATCCCAGGTCATCGCCTTCCCTTTTTGTCTACACACACACATTCACATCCTCTTCGATCATCAACCTTTCTGAAGCTGTGATCCCCTGTCCACCTTGAGTCTCCCCATTTCCCTGTTTGTTTTGTTTTGCACACTTGTTTTCTCTCTATATATACTCATGCTACACACTTCTTCATTCATAACTACCACTTCAGTCTCTCCTTCCTTACTCTCCTACTCTTTCAGATCACTTCTTACTTGATCAGATTCATCCTCTGCACTCATTTCTCTACCTTCCATCAGTAGTCTCTCCAAATCACCTCCAAAACCATTTAAATGCAGTCCATCACTCTTATACAGTTCAATTCGTCCATCAAACTCATTTCACACATTAACAAACTGCACTCCTTTCTCACGCATTTCTGCTAACATATCATTCACAATCTTTGCTCTCCACCTCATTTCATCACTGTCATACCTAGGCAACACACTGATTACCTTTCCTATCATACTGTTATCTTTTATCATTCTCAACAACCTCCTGATATCCATTCTTATGTGTTCCTTGTTCCCAGTCAAGTCATTTGTTCTTATTACCACTACCAACTCTTTTCCTTGTTTACTCCTCATATCAAATGCCTCAATCACTCTATTCATTTTACCTCCAGGGAAAACAAACCTTGTACATTTTCTCACTTGTTACACCTCTAATAATCAAATCTCCATACAACACCACTTGCAGATCTTTTGTTACCTCTTTCATATTGATATCATTCGTTTTCATCTTCTTCACTCTTCTTACATATCTCGAAGTCTCTTCATTTCATTCTGCATCCGTTTCATCTCTTCCTCATCTTAACTAACTCAGCTTTCAAATCTTCTGTCATTTTTTTTGCTCTCATTCACTCTCTCAGTTTTATCACCAGCCGTACATGCTTGTTCACCATTTATGCCGCTTGCTACTTTACTGTTAATTGCACTCTGTTTTTGAACTTCTGTTACATTCATATCATTTTCATCATTCTTACCATCAGTTGTTAAGTTCATTAGATCACTCTTTTATTTTTTTAAAACTTTCTTACCAATTTTTCACTACTCTTTTACACTGTCCCTCTTTGCTATGAAATGAGCACTCATCCTTTTCATGGCATTCTCGCGACTGACACTTTCAGTTACCAATACATTACCACTCACCAAGTCCTCATTCAGTTCACAAATTACATACACACCCTCCTTCCATTCCTAGATATCCATAATTTATTATTATTATTATTATTATGTGACACCTCCAGGGAGTCCAAAGACTCATCGAGGAAGAGTGTGCGAACAGCATCAAACAATTAATCTTTTCCAACTACTAATCACACTCAAACTTGCTTAACTTTTTGTGTGAGCCATTATTAGCAGAGGCTCTACCAATTTACCAACCTTATCTACATAATCGAACAAATACATATATATCACACCTTACATTTCACAAAAAGACTAAAATCAAAACTATGCTCTATTATTATTATTATTCAGGCCTCCATGGAGCCAAAAGACTCATCACGGGAGGTCCTTCCTAGGAATCACAAAGTCTATCATATCACCTTAAACTCATTGACCATTCTCACTCTCACCACTCTATCAGGCAATGCATTCCATAGTTCAACCACTCTCCGTGCAAAGTAACCACTCCTCACCCTCTTGCTCACAGTTTCCTTTTGTAACTTCCAGGGATGGTCTCTTGTCATCACTCCTTCCCACTGTTCATGCGAAAGAATTTCCCAGTGTCAACCTTGTAACCACCTCTCAACAGTTTAAAAGTCTCAATCATATCACCTCTCCTTCTCTCCACCAAACTCTGCAGTCCACATTCCCTCAGCCGATCCTCATAAATAACATTGTACCCTGAAACCATCTTTGTTATCTGCTTTTGTACCCTTTCCACAGTTAATTTATCCCCTTCAAATCCTGGAGACCAAATCTGAGAACAATAGTCTAAATGTAGTCTGATCAGAGTCTTATACAATGGAATGATAACTCTTTTATCTTTGCAGGTCAGTGTCCTTCTCATTATTGCAGCAATCCTCTGTGTTACCTTAACTACCTTTGCAATATATCTCCTAAATTTCAAGTTTCTATCAATCATCAACCCCAAATCTCTTGTCTCCCATACTTCCTCCAGTATAGCTCCCATAGAGTATGCAGCGTCCCATCGATGTGTCCAAAACCTCAAGACATTGCATTTTGCTGCATTAAACTGACTCCCCATTCATTAATTGCCCATCTGTCTAGCTTATTCAAATCCTCTTGCAGGACTACCATATCTGCACTATTACTAATAACCCTTCCCAGCTTCGCATCATCCATAAACAACTGAATATCCCCCTGCAATCCACTGACAATGACATTGATATAAAGGTTAAACAATATAGGTCCCAATACTGAGCCCTATGAGACCCCACTTGTAACCCTCTGCCTCCATGAAACTTACCCACCATATACAACCCTCTGATACCTATTGGACAGCCAATCCTGAATCCAGTTGATCAACCCGACATCCAGACCCATGTGCTGCAACTTAAATATCAGCTTATCATGTGGCACCCTGTCAAATGCCTTCGCTAAGTCCAAGAAAGTGGCAGTATATGCCTTGCCCCTCATCTACTGCTCTTGTAACTTTATTATAAAGGCTAGCATATTGCTAAAACAAGAGCGCCCCTTCACAAATCCATGATGACTCTCACAGATAACATTATCCTCATCTGTCAATGCTGTATATGGTCCCTCACTAATTTCTCCAAGATCTTAACAACTACTGATGACCCACAAAGTGGCCTATAATTAGACACTTCCAGTCTGCTACCGCCCTTATGCAGTGGCACTATCTTATCTTCCTTTCATTCCCTGGGCGCCTTTCCCGTAGCCAGACTTTCATTAAAAAGCAAGGTCAAAGGTGCTGTCAGTTCTTTAGCACATTCTCTCAAAACTCGTGGTGAAATACCATCCAGTCCCACAGCTTTACTGACATCCAGAGTACTCAGTATTTGGAACACACTCTCCTCCTGCATCTATAAACCTCAAACCTGCCCTATCCTTTAGTATTAAAATTTACTCCTCCAGGATGAAATACTCCAATAAAGTGTTCATTGAACAATTCCACTACATCAGTCATTCTATTCCCATTTTTATCCCACAATTTCATTCTTCCACAGTCATTTCTCCTCTTACTGGCCATATAGCTAAAAAAATTCCCTAGGATTTTCTTTGGATCCTAGGGCCAATCTCTTCTCATATTCCAGTTTCGCCTTCCTTACCATGCTATTCACTTTCCTGGCATGTGTCTTATATTCTTCATGCATCTGATCTTCACCTGTCTCCTTATATCTCTTCCATAGCATCTTTTTAGCATGCAGTTCCTGTTTAATATTGTTTGTCATCCACTTTACTACAAATTGTTTCCTCTTCTTCACTCATGGAATACAGCTTACCATTGCTGCTAACGAACATTCCTTCACAAATTCCCAAGCACTAATGATATCCCTTCCTTCCAATTCCTCCCTCCATGAAACTTCCCCAAGTTGATGTCTAAGACTATTATAATCACCTGCCTTATAATTCCACATACATTCCTGTCTCTTTGATACACCTGCATGTCTATTCATCTTCCAAATCAAAACCATATGGTCATTCTCTCCAGCTGGTGGGAGACATGTCATCTCAGTTATTATCAATTCTTCTGATGCTATGACCAAATCAAAAACTCTTAAACCTCTTGTTCCCTCTATTACATGTTGCCTAAGACATTTGTCCCTCAAGAATTCTAGAAATTCCATTCCTTTATTGCTACATGCATCTTCCTCTCCCCAATTTATACTGCTGTAGTTAAAATCTCCCATAACAATCATTCTTCTTGCACTTGCCAAACTCAACTGTCAAAACATCTCCTGGTCCCCACCCTCTGTGCTCCTTGGTCTGTAGCAACACCCCACTAAATATCCAATTTAGTGGGGTACCTCACACCATATGCTTTCAAAATCATTAGTGTCACTGCTTTCTAAAGCCTCCACTCTTAGAAGACATAGGTCGTCACTTATCATAAGCAGTACTCCACCACCACACTTTCCCTTCCTATCCTGCCGAAAAATGCTGTATTGTATCCTCTTCTGTCAACCACATCTCAATGATCCCAATAATCTTTGGCCAGGCTGATGCTATCAGCACCACCAATTCTTCTCATTTATTCCAGATGCTCCTGGCATTGGTATATAAAGCATAAAAATGCCATTGTTTCTATACCCAGCATTATCCTCTCTAGACTCCACTGGGCTCAGTGTTACCTGATGGCATCCCCCTTCTCCCAAGTACCCATTTCCACAAGAGGCCACCCTGCTACCATACACCCTGGGACACACTGACTTGTTCAGAACAGCAATCTCTCCAGATGCCTACATCCTGCCTCATTCAAATGCAAGCGGTCTCTCGCATACAATTCCTCTCTATCCTCAAACGCCCTCCAAGCCTCCACATATTCCAATCCTCTCTTCGGACACATTCTAGCTATTATGTTATTCAATATTACTGCTCTTCCGCTCAGATCGTCACTATCATACCTAGGCAACACTCACATTATCATTCCTCTCTGTGTCTTCTTTCATACAACCTCAAGCAAGAATCTCATATCTCTCACTGCCCAATTTACATTACCACTCAAGTCATTTGTTCCTACCATCACAATCATCTCACCCACCTTTTCACCCCTCTTAATTGCCATAGCCAACTTTCTATTGTTCCTCCAGGCAAACACTCCTCACGCATCCTATCTTGAACACCACAGATCATTGAGTCCCCATACATTACACCTCTTACCACCCTATTCCTTGATTGCTCACATGCATCCCTCACTCTCTCTCCTCTAACACTTTCTCTCTGTGCTCCCCTACTTACCTGCCTTCCTGACATCACTCTATCCCTGGTTCCATTGCTCCCTTGCATTCCTCTCATTCCCTCTCTCCTACTGTGTCCATTCTCTCCTATCATTCCCATAACTCTATCTCATTCCCTCTCTTCCACTGTTCGTATTCTCTCCTCTTCTATCATTCCTATATCTCTCTCTCATTCCATCTCTTCCATTTATCCTGATCTCTCCTCTTCTATCATTGCCATATCTCTCTCTCTCTCTGATTCCCTCTCTTCTACTGTTCCTATTCTCTCCTCTTCTATCATCCCCATAACAATTTTGTAATCACCTTTGTAAACAAGCCCACACACACACACTAAAAACACTGCAAGCACACAACTTTTACCATAATTATTTCTCATAAACATATACTTATTCACAATTAATTATTCCAAAAAAATTATCTGAAACGGGACCCTTCTTTACACAAACCCTTCAGTGAAATGCCACCTGGCATACCCTTTTTAATAGTTAAATCTGAAAATATATTTTTTTAATGAATCATCAAAGAGCATGTGTTTGGAATTCAGATATTTTCCAGCTTTATGGTGAAACAGCCTCATCTTCCTTAAAACTTATCTTTTGTGATCTTTGCAAGAGTTGTTAACTTTTGCTATTTTTGATTAAAACCAAATATAACTAGGAATTTCTACATACAAGTAAAATGTTACACAGAATGTATTTTATTTTTTCAGAATTTATTGTTCTAGTTCTGATAACAAAGAAAAGTTTTAACATTACTAATCTAGAGTATCTCTTAGATTAGTCTTAATTTGGCTTAGCATGCCATTACTTGAAATCATAGTTTTGAATAATCGAGTTAATACTTGGTATCTGTTTTAGGTTGCTGTCCACCAAAACTCTGTAGAGGAGTTCTCTTAAACAGTCGAAATTTCTATCTAATTAATTACAATGTCAGAATGTGCAAAGATCATGACATTTTGAAAAACTATATGGATATGTTTATGAAAAGATGTATACAGAAGTATTGCACTAAATATCACAAAATATGGCCAGCAGTTAGGAAATGACATATACAGACAAAATGAGAAGATAGATGTATTATTGAATATGTATTATTATTATTTTCAATGGCACACTTACCTTGATTATTGTCCATTTAATTTCTTTGTAAATCTATGATTATAATAGCCCTCTGAAGAGATATATTTAATAAGTATCCAAAAAGGTAAGTTTTCTTTTCATCTGATATTGTTTTGTTATATCATACATTCTTTCGAATGAAAGAAGTCCTCATTCATTAAACACAATTTCTTTAATTGCACTTCTGCTCCATGGGACTTTTTCTCAGAATATTGCATATATTCTGCTAATTTATTTTTAAATTAATAGTAATTAGTTTTAAGTCAGATATTATGAGATATTCTATTCACATACTGATTACTCTACTAGCTTCTTTGTTGCATAGTTGATTCATATAAGAAACTCAAGCTATGAATAAAATAAAATTAACATTCATGCTTTTGGATAGGTGACTTTGTACCTGAGTTATTAAAACTATAATGGTTTTGTGACTTATCACTTCCTTGATAAGTTAACCAGTCTTAGACAGACAACAGAGCTTTTTTTCTCTTTCACAAAAGAGGAATGCTGGTCCAAGAAGGCATACATTTAGAAACCAGATAAATAAAGATATGTCCAGTAGTGCACTCAGGATTTAATCATGTGGGTGTGGCGAGTTGAGTAGACAATTTGAGAATACACGCTACGCATCGCATACGACCTATGACTGAGCATCTGCAATGATCGCAAATTCATAAGTAGTATAGAAACAGAAGATACAACACAACATAAATTTTTTAAAAAAATGAATTTTAATTAGGAAAAGATTTTTGGAAAATTTTCTAGTGTTTTTTTTTTCCCTTTGGGGGTGGAAGGGCCCTGCCACCCCAAAGGAAATAATATGAAATAAATAGGCCTGGATTATTATACAGTCAGTCCATGCAAATAGAAACATTAAGAAAGGTAAAAGATGAGGCCTCTTTTGCAATGTAATTTCACTGTAATCAGTGCATGAAAAATGTTATGAAACTCGAATTAATTATCTGGCTGGCATTTACAGAATGATCGTCTTATTTGTTTCCCTTTCTTGTATGTAAAAGTATGTGAACTAAGGTCATTTTCATTTACTATGCAGTATTCAATCACAAAGATATTTTTTTTTTAAATATAGATAATGACTAAGCTCTACACAAATTTCTAAACTTCAACATAGTCATCATCATAAAAATGATAGTCTTCATATTTTATTTTCAGACAGATTGAAAACATTCTCTTTTAACTGTGAGTGAATTCATGATTTGCATGTGTAAACTTTCCTTAAGTTCATCTAAAGTGTGGTTTTAATAGCACTTGCACGGTGCTCTTCATTCAGAACTGGTCAAGCAAAAAGCTGTTTTAAATGTAGCTGAACTGTTGCATATTTAAAACTTTATGTTAGGAAGCATTGTCTTGCTGCAAGAATATATCATATGTAATCTATCACTTGTTGCACTGCTAGGTTAACATTCATCAGCGCCTGTCATTTCTTCGATAAATTTAATGCATTGTTGCACCTCAGACAGTGATCTCTTCTGTTGCCAGATGTGGGGTTTCCCAGTATCAGTAGAATGACCAAAGGGAGAGGAGGTGCAATGCATCTAGGCACTCTAAATTTTCAAGAGCTGAAAATAATTTTGTGACTATCAATTGTTTAATGAGTGGTATATAAAACTTAATTTAGAAGTTGTATAAAAATATAGTTTCAATTTATAAATCAGTTGCATGCCAATAAACATGCTATAATCAGTAATTATGTATGTTTTTATTATCACACTGTGCAGTAAACAACATTATGGAGGATGTGCAGATAAATTTCAGCAAGAATTTTCTAGAGTCCATATAAACTTGTTCATTTGCATCTAAACAGTACAGTATATCTGCAGAAGTTGACAGATGGTCATTACATTTCCTGTAAGATGTGATATGGTTCCACTTAAGAACCTAATTTGTTTAGTATGTCTGGTTTTTAATCAAGTGACATAGTGCCATATCTGTTTAAATTTTGTCATCACTGGTGTCCTTAATTTAATCCGTTTGGTACTATTTTTTATATAACTTCCTGTTTCCATTCCAACTGAAAGTTTTTTTTTAGTAAGTGTCTTTGTTTGGAATTATCTACAGCCTAACCATTTCTAGTAATTTTTATTGCTAAAAATGCAAGATTATTTACTTTTTCCCCTTCCTTCTAAACCCATAAATGATATTTAGCTTTGTTAGTCATTTGGATACTGTCTGTGCTCTCCAACCAATAGGATGTGTTCAAATCTGACTGTGCTATATATATTGTGAATGTTTTTAGGTGATAGCCCAGCCTGAAACCATAACCCTGCTTATTGGAATTCTAGCCTGAAAAAAAAAAAAATTACATGTTTGGTTGATGGTTTCCTACATTATCTAACCTTATCCCACACCCATACTATAGTTGTAAATGTATTGTAGTTTGTCTACCTCTCATGGATAAGATTAATATTTAAAAAAAACATGGTGAAGGTTTATGGTACTCTCAGAGTGTAAGCTATTCAGATTTTCTGTTATTTCTTTCATGATTTTGTAGAAGCTAGTAAATGCAATTTTTAATTCCTGGCATCTCCATTGAAATTTAACTGGATAATTGTACAAAATGATAATAGATGTAAAGTCATTGTGTTAGTATCATGTAAGGCAGAAGGTGAAATGTCATCAATGACATTAATTTTTCCAAAATAGTTTGTTGTCACAAGTGCAGTATGTATGCATGGGGAAGGGAGTGTATGTGGGGAGGATGTACAAGAGAAGTGAATGTGTACAGATATGCAGCTACTGTGATCAGTTAAAGATGCCACGAAATTATATTCTTGATTTCATCCTTTATCCAAGTGTAAGCAAACAAAGTTTGCGCATGAAGTAACTTCACAACTAGGCTACTTGTATATAGACGCTAACGACTCCACATCAGTTGCCTTAATATCCCATAATGCAAGGCACATATCCTTATAGACATGTATAATGTGTGCATTATGGAAGGAAAAGAAGGGAGGGGCCACTACCCAGACAACATTTTGTGTGTGAAGTAACTTCGTGACTGTTCTACTTATATATAGAGACTAATGACTTCACATCAATTGTGCAAATTCTGTTTGCTTACACTTGAATAAAGAATGAAACCAAGAATATAATTTCTTGACATCTTTAACTTATAATATAACCAAGTGAAGAAACTTTCAACAGGTAGTGTGATATTCTAATGGACTGCAAAGTTTCTTTGAATGATAGTTGAGATCACAGAATGAACAATGCTAGACTAATTGTGGTAGATAGTGCAGAGCATAAGTACTTTAGTAGGCAAAAGGGTGAGAAAGACACCATGAGTGTTGGTAAAGAAATGAGTGTAATTGACAGTGAGAAAGACAGTACAATTATTGCATGATTGAGATTATGAATGACAGTGAGAAAATTATCCAAGACTGGAAAGCTGAATTGGTGAAGATGAGGCAAGAGATATGAGAGAGAGGGGGTCTGGAAAGTTCTGGTAAACATCTAGAACAAAATGATTTTAAAGCAGCTGATATAACAAGAAAAACATACCAGTATCAGAGTTATGAAGATAACGTATATTTTCTTATATCCTCAAATGTTCTTTCTTGTGGTTATATCAGTTACTTTAATATCATTTTTGTTCTAGATGTTTATCAGAACTTTACAGACCCCCCCCCTCCCTCGTAATAAAAAGGATATGTAGAATGACATTAGAAGGTTGATTAATATTAATGGAAGAGTGTGAAAGATTGATAAATGAATGATAACTGCGAGAATGAGATAACTAATGATTCATGATTGATGTCGTATTGGAATTCCATTATTCGAGATGTAGTGAGTTGAGAGGGTGCACAAGGTTTGCTATTTAGGAGAGAGGATGTGCAGGGTAATCAATGCTTTGGAGCAGGGAACAAGCAAAAGGATTAGCAGTGAAGGGAAGATAAAAATGATTTGGATGTGCTGAAGGAGAATGTGAGAAGGAATATCAGGAAATTGTTGAGGAGAGAAAGATAACAGTATAGTAGGAATGGTAGTCAGGGCATTGCCCAAATATGACAGTAATGAGTTGAAATAGCAAGCAAAGATCATAATAGTATGTTGGCAGTTTGCAAACATATGGGATGAATTTGAGAGACAGATGGAACTGTGTAAGCATGATGAACTGTATTTGAATGCAGATGGTGTGAGTCAGCTGGAGAAGACAATAATGATAGAGGTAAACAAGAGATCTGAGTAAATGATGACAGGGAAGAGCAAGAGAGTAACATAAGACAGACAAAGATGTTTGCAAATGGAGAGGCTGAGTGGAATGTAAAACAAACAAGAAAATGAGCGGAGTTAGGAAAGATGGGATGCTAGAAGCAGTAGTGAATATGTGTATGAGGGTAGTTAGCAAAGGAAGAATAAGATGGCTTGGAATGCAAGAGAAGCATTAAATATTGGGAAAAGTATAAGATATAAGATAGGTAGTGATAAAGAGGAATAGACAAGGACAAGTGTGAAGTCACAGCTAGAGGTCATGGTAGGACTGGATAATATCCCAGAATTGAATTACTGAATCATAATAATTCATTATGGAAGAAGAAAGGTTAATTCCAGGAGTATCAGAAATAAGGGAGATGAAATTGTTGCATTGATTAAGTTCATTCAACCCAAAGTAGTAAGAATAAGTGAAATATGGTTGGATGACAATGATATCCTAATGGAATAGAGACAGAAAAGTGTGAAATTTTTTGTAAGGATATGAATGGGAAAAAGAAAGGGGAAGTGCCATTGATAATCGCATACAAATTATGCCAGATGAGGTGGAGAGTGGGGGAGGAGAGAGAATGGCATTATTTTTGAACCAGATAGGATGAAAGATTTAGTGGGATGATTTCTTTTTGATGTTCTGATATTCGACCAGAAATGCTGAAGTATGGTGGTATAAAAGTCTTACAGTGGCTGCACTGCATAGTTCAGAAAGCCTGGACAGAGGGACAAATTCCTGATGATTGGAGTAGAGCTCTCATAGTACCCATATTTAAAAAGGGAAATAAAACTGAATGTGAGAATTAAGGTATTTCCCTACTGAGTGTTCCTGGCAAGATCTATGCAAGTATACTTGAGAAACGGTTGAGAAGAATTGTGGAAGAAAAGCTTGGTGAAGAACAAGCTGGATTCAGGCCAAATAGAGGCTGTCAGGATCAGATCTTCACTTTACGACAAATAGTCGAGAAAGCATGGGAATATAACAGAGATCTGTATTTAAGTTTTGTCGATTTGGAAAAGGCATATGATAAGGTGCCAAGAGAGAAGCTATTCAAGACGCTACAGTTATATGGTGTCAATGGGGCATTATATCAAGCAATACTTAGTCTTTATTTGAGTTGTAAGTCAGCAGTTAGAATTGAAGGAAGTACAGGAAGATGGTTTCATGTTAAATCTGGTGTCAGACAAGGATGTACATTGTTCCCTCTGTTATTCATTATCTATATAGATCACATTATGAAGCAAAGTGGTATTAAACATGATATCAAAATTGGAGGTGTTAATCTCAGCTCTTTGCTTTATGCGGACGATGTTATACTTCTATATAAATCCACTACAAGTCTGCAGGATTCTCTGACTAAATTGAATAACTGTTGTAATAGATATGGTATGAAGGTCAGCCTATTTTCATGATTCTGCCTATTTTCACAATGAAAATAGGCAGAATCATTGAAAATGTCAACTGTGTTGTGAATGGAGAACCTGTGGAACAAGTAAAACATTTCAGCTACTTAGGCACAATTTTTAGTGAAGATGGTAAATTAAATATAGAAATAGATAACAGAATCAGCAAAGCTGGTATGGTGGGAAGTCAATTGAATAAATTCATATGGAATAAGAGAGAAATTAGTCGGAACACTAAATTAGCTGTATACAAGACAGTGTTCAAACCAGTTTAAAATTATGGATCTGAGAGCTGGTTCAGAAGTAAAACACTTGACCAAAAACTAGAGACCGCAGATATGAGAGTCCTGAGAAAGATTAGAGGCGTGAACAGATGGCATCAATGGCAATATCATATTAAAAACGAGGATATTAGGAAAGAACTTGACATTGTCAGTATCCAGGAATGCATTAGCAGAGCTAATCTCAGGTGGTATGGTCACTTAAACAGAATGGGTGAAGAATGATTAGCAAAACAAGTGTTCTCTGCCAGGTTGGCAGAAAAATGACCCAGAGGAAGACCAAGATATAGGTGGATTGATACAGTACAAAATACCTTAGACGATAGAAATATAAGATCTGATAATGTCTTGACAAGTAACAGACTGATTTGGAGGAAAATTGTAGATAGGAAGTTAGTAATGATGTCAATTTTTTTTCATGTAGTACTATCATATCCTGTATACCCCTTGAGGGTACATGGCAGGAATTTGATGATGATGATTTCTTTTTGTCACTCCCACTATGAAAGGCTTCTATAAACTTATAGTACTGGTGGGCTAAGGATTTTTTTCCCCATTTATTAATTATATATTTATATATATATATATATATTTTTTTTTTTCATTTATTTTTTACACAGTCTAGAAACACTGCTGTAGAAACCAAATCTGAATCTTTTTCAACCCACTCCATTCCTCCAGAGGGTGGTGATTTCACACTGGGCAATGAAATTCATCTCTCTCGCCTAATGACAATCACAACCATCCATGCCCACAACAGGATTTGAACCTACAGCCTGTTGATTGGAGAGCAGATACGCTACCTACTAGGCCAACCAGACCAGATGTTGCTATAGTCCTGAGAATGAGTGTGATAAGAAAAGGGCAGTAATTATGGGTGATTTTAATCATTGCAATATAGATTGGAATAAAGAGATAACATCTGTGAATAAGGAAATTAATTTCTTGAGTTCTTGAGGGATAGATATCTTAAGCACTAAACAACAAAGGGAATATAAGAGTCTTGGATTTGATCATCTCATCAGAGAATGTTATTAGAAATTAGGTATTGAATCTCTCTCTCTCTCTTTCTTTCTCTCCCCAGTTGATGAGAGTGACCATGAGATGATCACCGTGTTGAGCAGCCATAATGAGGACTTCTATGAGGAAAGGATATATATATGTTTTCCAGGAGGTAAAATGAGTAGAGAGTGATTGAAGTATTGGATATGAGGAGGGAACGAGCGAAGGAGTTGATGGTTTTAATAGGTACGAATGACTGGATAGAAGACAAAGAGTATGTCAGAATGGATATCAGGAGGCACCTAGGTATGACTGTGGTGAGATGAGGTGGAGAGCAAGGATTATGAATGGTATGTTGGTCGAAATGTGTGAGGAGAAGGGAATATAAGTTGTTAATGTGCAGAATGAGTTTGAAGGATGAAGTGAACTGTACGGGAGCGATGCACTGCATTTGAGTGGTTATTGTGTGAGTCACGTGGAGAGACTGTTGCTGGAAGGTAGAAGAGTATAAACAATGAATCAGATCAAGTGGGAAGTTATGTGGAAGAGCAGGAGAGTACGACAGGAGAGATTGAAGAGGTGGTTATGAATGAGGAAGTAAGTGGCATGAGTATGGAAAATGAGAGAATGGGTGTGCAAGAGGAACAGGGAAACGGGGAAGCTTGGGGTGGACAGGGGTACACAGCGTGAAAAAGGTGGATGCTCCAAGAGGATCTGAGAGCATGTGTAGACAGGAAAGGAATGGGATGACCTGGGATCAAGAGGAAACAGTTGGAATTGAAGAGGGTTCTAAAATGAATAAGCAGAAAGGGAAATGATCCCAGTTGAGCATGGAGAGATCATGTTGAACGAGTGTTATCAGTGGATCTAGCTATAGATCCAAGAATGAGCTGTTATGTTTATATATACATGCCAGAAGTGTAAGAAACAAGGCAGATGAAATGGTTGCACTAATTGAGTCTGTTCATCCAAAAATTGTTGGAATAAGTGAGACATGGTTAGATCAGGACTACATCCTGACAGGAATAGATATGGAAGGATATGATGTGTTTTGTGAGGATAGAAGGGGTAAAAAATGGAGGAGAAATGCTATTGATGATAGAGAAAAAGTTATGTCCATACAAAGTAGACATGCAAGAGGGAAATAGTGCCAGTGGTTTAGAGGCAGTATGGCGTGAGATAGAGGTGAATGGAATGAAGTACTTGGTTGGATGTTGTTATAGACCAGGTAATGTGGATGGTAGTGATAATGAAAGGTATGACCAAATTAGCCAAGCAAAAAAAGAGTGATCATTATGGGCGATTTTAATTATGGCAATATAGACCGGAATGATGAGATAGCAACTAGAAGTAAAGAAAATGAGTTTTTGAGGGATAACTACCTCAGACAGTATGTAACAGAGGGCACGCAAGGATTGAGGATCTTGGATTTGGTCATCTCATCAGAGAATGTAATTATAAATGAGGTGTCAAATCACCCACCAATTGGTGAGAGTGACCATGAGGTGATTACCTGGTTAGTTGCCAGCAGTGTGAGGACCTCTGTGAGAAAAGGGCATATGTGGAACTACAAGGGGAAGGGGTGATTATGAAGAGCTCAGGAGACAGCTTGCGGGTGTAGCATGGAATGAGGAGTTAGCTGGAAAAGAGATCAATGCAGCTTGGGGGATTTTCAAAACTATCTAGTAGATGCAGTGTCTAAATGTATTCCAAGGGTGAGAAGGTTAAAGGCGGTAGGTGTGAAATGGATGAATAAAGAGATTAAACATGCAATACAGAGAAAAAGGGCATTATGGAGGCAACATAAGAGAAGTGGAAATAACGAATTCCATGAAGACTATAAAGACCAGGCAAAGCAGGTGACTTAGTTCGTGAGGATAGCTAAAGAGAGGTATGAACAGCAGTTAGCTAATGAAGCCAAAAAGAATCCTAAGGAGTTCTTTCGATATGTAGCCAGCAAAAGAATGAATGATTATGGAATTATGACATTGATTGGAGAAAATGGTATAAAGACAGCTGTTGCAGAAGGTGCAGTGGAGATAGTTAATGAGCAGTTCATAAAGGTCTTTCAATCTTGTGAATGTGACTTCATGGAGAGATTGAGAGTAGTTGATGATGGAGAAGAGAGACTGACTCTAAGTAATCAAGAGGTGTATGGGGAGTTGAGCAAACTAGATGTTAATAAGGCTGTGGGACTTAATAATATATCACCATGTATTCTGAAATAATGTGCCAGGGAGTTGACACTGGCCTTCACATATTTTTTTTAATATGAGTCTTGCACTTGATCAAGTTCCTAAGGAGTGGAAGGAGGGAAAGATTGTGCCACTTCATAAAGGTTGTGATAGAACTCAAGCATCAAACTATAGGCCTATCTGTGTGTCAGGTGTTGTAGTTAAGTTGTTGGAAAAGCTTGTGTGAACTAGGATTCAGAATTGGGTTAACAACAATAGTATTATCTTTCATGGACAGCATGGATTTACTAAAGGGAGGTCATGTTTTAGTAATCTACTTACTTAATTACAATAAGGTGACTGCTTCCATGGACAGAGGAGAAGAATACACATAATAAAATCTTATATTACTTAGATTTTGCAAAGGCTTTTTATAGATTACCACATGATAAGTTGGCAGTCAAACTGGAGTGGATGGGGTTGGATATTAGATTGGAGACTGGCTATCTGATAGGTATCAACAAGTTGTGTATGGGGGAGCAATATCCAGGAAAAGGAAAGTTACTAGTGGTGTGCCTCAGAGGTCTGTTTTTGGGTCATTGCTGTTTAACATGTATATTAATGATATTGATGAAGATTTGGATGGAGATATTCAGTTGTTTGCAGATGATTCAAAGTTGGGAAGAACCGTGAAGAGTAGAGAGGATGTTGTGGCCTTATAAGAAGACTTGAATAAATTGAATGATTGGTCACGGGAATGGGGATGCGAGTTCAATGTTGCAAAATGTAAGGTTTTAAAATTTGGAAAAGAAAAATGGGATGCATAATTTATGCTTGGTGAGGATATATTGTCGGAGGGAGAGGAAATAAGAGATCTGGGGGTGATAGTGGATAAGGATCTAAAATTTAGGGGACACATAACCAAAATTGTGAAGACAGCACAAAAGCTTCATGGGTGACTTGTAGAAGTAGGGAGATTTTTGTTCCATTGTATAAGACTTTTATTAGGCCACATGGACTATTGTGCCCAGATTTGGTCACCTGGTTTTCAGAAGGATGAAGAGATGTTGGAAAGGGTTCAGAGGTGACTGACTAAGGTAGTTTCTAACCTCTGGAATGTCGAGTGTGAGGAAAGATTGAGAAGATGTAACTTGCAGAGTCTGGTGGACAGGAGGAAGATGGGAGATATGATAGAGACCTACAAGTTATTAAGGGGTTGTTATAGGATCAATGCTGGAGAGGTTCTCCCCTGATCTCCCACTATTTTCTGTAGAGAATGTCTTTATACAGTTTCCAGAGGTCATCCCTGGAAACTGTATAAAGAGGGTGCGAGTAGGGGAGTGAGAAGCAGGTTTTTTCATGCAGAGTTGTGGATGATTGGAATGCCTTGCCTGAGAGTGTTGTGTCTGCAGAAAATTTGAGTGTGTTTAAAGCATAGTATGATGAGCTGTGTGTGTTTGATAAAAGGACTTCCAGATGAGTCTTTGACTCCATTGGGTCTTGGGTAATGATAATAATAATATGAAATTTGAAAGTTAAGGAAACAGCATGCAGTAATAACATACAACGAGTGTCTGAATGTATTCTATATATCAGGAAGTGAAATAAGGTAAGTAGATGTAAAATACCAAGTGAAGATGCATGAGGAGTGCAAAGAGTGAGTAAGGAATGAGATTTGGTTGTTAGGAATAGCAACAGTACCTACATACAGTATGAAGAAAAATTAGCTAATCAGGACAAGAAAAAAATCTCAGTGAGTTCTTCTTGTACTTGATCAGCAGAAGAAAGAATGATTATGAGAGGATGATATTAGTTCGAAAACAGTAGAATGGTAACCGCAACATTGCTGAGGTATTTAAGAACAGTTCTTCAGAATATTTTATCCTGACATGCAGAGCTTAAGTGCAGAGGAAAATAGAAGAGGAGGGGGCTGATAGTAAGTGAGCAGGAGGTGGATGAAGAATTAACTAAACTTGAGGTAAGATAGTAGGACTTGATAAATATTACCATAGTTTAAGGGAATGAACAGTGACTTAATAGCAGCATCAACATACTTGTTTAACAAGACGCATGCAATAAACAAAGATTTAAAGAAGAACTCTTATTCAAACAAGAGTTCATGTTTAAACTTTACCAAAGTGTAAACAAACAAAGTTTGCATATGAAGTATCTTCACAACTAGTCTACTTGTAGAGAGGTTTCTGATATTACATCACATGCCTCAGTATCCCATAATGCATAACACACTCCCTTTCAGACATGTATATTGCTATGCATTATGGAAAGGTAGGTCATATATAAAGATATGTGTATATTGCTGTACGTTATTTTGAGTTTTATTGAGATCTCATCAGTTAGGAGCTAGACCAAAGAAGATACTGAGGTTGAATCAATGTAAAAAGCATACATTGTCCATATATAAGCTGTAAAATAGTGTGTCACCATATTATTTAAAATGCTATTAAATTATGAAAGTACTCATGTATACCACTGACTATGATTGCAAACTTAAATACATTTTGGAAATTATGGAGACAACTACCGTGTTTGAGTAAAACTTTAGTTTAATATAAACCAAAACCCATACTCGGCGTTTCGACCTTTATATCAAGGTCATCTTCTGGAGCATATATACTATATACAGAGAAACAAGCTGCACTAATCTACATGGTTTGCTAAAGTTACTGACCAACCATTACAAAAATTATTGGCCTGACCTCTGGTGAAAAAAAAAAAAAAAAAACTTACTACATCAACGCTAGAGTCCTATTATTATTATTATCTATTAGTTGTAACATTACATTGGGCTGAGGAGCAACAAGTCTATATATATATATATATATATATATTAACATCATGATTATATATATATAAATTCCAACCAGAATGGTTTTCAATACTAGATGAAGGTTGCCTAGAGTCCTGAAGTATCTTCTTCTTCTTCAACCTTTTGGTTCTGTCCACTGCTGGACGAAGGTCTCCCCCATGGTTTTCCAGATCACTCGGTTTTCTGCCTCTCCCATCCATCTCACTCATGCAATTTGTTCCAGTTCATCCCTCCACCTTCTTCTCGGTCTTCCTCTTTGTCTTGCTTCATCCATTGGTCTCCACTCTGTTGTTTTTCTAGTCCAACTCCCATCACTGCATCTGGCAATATTGCCAGTCCATCTCCACTTAGCCTGTTTAATGTATTTTACAATATCCATGACACCTGTTTGAGATCTTATCCAGGTATTTGGCTTCCTATCTCTCAATGTTATTTTTAGCATACTTCTTTCCCTGCGATGTTGTGTTGTTCTCAGCTTTTTGTTTAGGGCTTCTGTTAAAGTCCATGTTTCTCCTCCATATGTTAGGACAGGAAGTATGCACTGGTCGAAAGCTTTCCATTTTAGACTCATAGGGATATCATTTCTGAATATGTCTCTCATTTTCCCATAAGCCATCCATCCAAGGTCTCTTTTCTTTGGCACTCCTTAAAGGATAACAATTGGCCCAAATATACATATGAAGTAACTCGTTCTATTTCATGGTTTTCAACTTAATATTTTCAAATATTAAATAGGCTGAATATATGCCATCCAGATTCTTGGAATTTTCATGCCACCATTATTGTTGATATTTGGGTGGTTTATCAGAATTTCACAGGCTTCCTTAAATTTTCTTTCATACCAGGTTTTTGTATGGAGTAAAGAGTGAGTACTTTTCCAGTTGATTTGGTGTAAGGTGTTGAGAGTGTGATCTGAGAGGCTTGCTTCACCGAAATTGTTATATTTAAAGTGTCTTATGTGTTCTTTCTTATGTATAGGGATTGTGCATCCAGTTTCACCAATGTATGGTAAGTTACAGGTGCAGTGGATGTAATAGACTCCAGGATGTGCTAATAGGAGGAGAGGATCCTTGGAGGAGTTGAATATGCTTTAAGTTTTGCAGGTGGTTTAAAGGTGGCATTGAGATTATAATGGTGTAGGATTCTGTGGATTTTTTCTGATAACCCTTTAACCTCTTTGCCGGCCAATGTGGATGAAATAGTGACACCAAATTGCACTTCTTATCCATGTTATTCAATGGGTTTTAGAGCTTTGTATTCAGATTTATCTCGACGTTTATAGACATCATGGCCGGTTGGGGAGTTAATGTATGGGATGGCTATGGTTTTGCTGTAATCTAGATTCTTTTTTGATGATGTTTTATGAATAACTTTATTAATAGTATTTTTGTTATAGCCATTATTTATAAATGTGTCGCTGATTATTTTTAGTTCTTGTTTAAGAGCTTGCTGGTTAGAGCAAATTGTTATAGCATTGTTTTTAAGGGTGTTAATGACGCCATATTTTTGTGATGGGTGGTGGTATGAATTAGCATGTATGTATTCGCCAGTGTGTGTAGATTTGCGGTAGACCATGAAGGATAGACTATCTCAAGGAAGATGTGTGACCAGTGTATCCGGGAACGGGAGCGAGTTCTGATTTTCAATTTCAATAGTAAATTGTATGTGTTCATGTTGTTTGTTCAGGTGGCTAAAGAATGTGTTGAATGTTTGTCACCCATGTGGCCAGATAACGAACACATTGTCAACGTATCTAAGCCACACTGTAGGTTTTAGAGTGAAGGAATCAAGAGCACTTTGCTCAAAAGCCTCCATATAGAAGTTAGCAATTGAGGGGTATAGTGGTGAGCCCATGACCGTACCTTCTTTTTGTAGGTAAAATTTATTTTGCCAAACGAAGTAACCAGAACGTAGTACGTGGACAAAGAGGGCCATAATATCGGGCAGAAATTTGTTCCGTAGGAGAAGAATTGTGTCATTGATTGGGACATTTGTGAAAAGGGCAGAAACGTTGAAACTGACTAATAGATCATCTATGTTGAGTGTTATGTTTTTAATTTTGTTTATAAAGTGTTATGTGTTCTTTATATTGTTATGTTATGATACGTTATGTTCTTCATATGGCAAAATAAATTTACTAATAAATAAAATAAAAAATACTATTAATAAAGTTCTTCATAAAACATCATAAAAAAAGAAACTAGATTACAGCAAAACCATAGCCATCCCATACATTAAAAGGTTATCAGAAAAAATCCACAGAATCCTACACCATTATAATCTCAATGCCACCTTTAAACCACCTGCAAAACTTAAAACATATTCAACTCCTCCAAGGATCCTCTCCTCCCATTAGCACATCCTGGAGTCTATTGCATCCACTGCACCTGTAACTTACCATATTATTATTATTATTATTATTATTATTATTATTGTTCCGGGAAACTCCAAGGAGTCGAAAGACTCATCGAGGGAGACCCTAACATCATGTCAAGAACAACTATTCAACATTCACACAGTATCTATCATACCTTGCCTTGAACTCATTCACGGTCGTAGCACCCACAACAGACTCTGGAAACTTATTCCACTCATTTACCACTCTCCAAGTAAAGAACCTAGCTCTAACACCCTTGTCAACCACGCTCTTGCCCAGCTTCCATGCATGGCCCCTAGTCCTCCCACCACCAGTCATATTTTCAAAATATCTTCTGGATCAATCTTATAAAAACCCTTCAGTAATTTGAATGTCTCAATCATATCACCCCTCCTTCGCCTATCGTCCAATTTCTGCAACCCACAAATCTTCAACCTATTCTCATAAGGTTCATTCCACAGACCTGCTATCATCTTGGTCACTTGTCTCTGGACCCTCTCCACTTCCTCCCCATCACAAAGAAACCCTGGTGCCCATAGCTGGGCACAGAAGTCCAGATGGGGTCTTATCAAGGCTCGATACAGAGGAACAACAACTTGTTCGTCTCTGCATGTTAAAGTATTTTTCAGAAGCCAAGTGATTTGGTGAGCTGTTTTAGTTACTTTTGCAATGTGCCCCCTAAACTTCAATTCCCTATCCACCAACACTCCCAAATCCCTGGCCTCATCAATCTCCTGGAGTATGGTTCCACCAATGCGATATACTGCTGCTATTCTTTTCACCCCCAAAGTGCATAACCTTACACTTTGCCACATTAAATTGACATCCATTTTTCCTAGCCCAGTCCTCCAAACTATCCAAATCATCCTGTAAAATTTTGACATCCTGTGCACTCACAATTGCTCTACCCAACTTTGCATCATCAGCAAACAAGTGAACACTTCCTCTCAGATCCTTTCCAATATCATTGATGAACAAATTGAAAAGCAGTGGTCCAAGAACAGAGCCCTGTGGCACTCCACTAGTCACAAGACGTCTTTTAGACTCCACTCCTGAATAAACCACTCTTTGATATCTCTCCTTCAACCACCCTCTTATCCATCTCACCAACCCTATATCTATACCCATCTGCTCCAGTTTACTGATTAGGGTTCCATGTGGTATCCTATCAAAGGCTTTGGCAAGGTCCAGTAGTATCACTGTAAACCCATTACCCCTATCCAGTTCAGCCGTCACTGTGTTATAAAACATGAGCAAGTTACTGAGGCATGATCTACCCTTCACAAAACCATGTTGTCCCCCATACAATATCCCATTTTCATCTATCCAATCCTGTATTCTTTTCTTGACTAATTTCTCTAAGACCTTGACAATGATTCCTGATATGCTAATAGGTTGGTAATTTACAACAGCAGTCTTGGAACCACCTTTATGCAGTGGAACTATTTTCCCCTCTTTCCACCCGCTCGGGACTAACCCAGACCCGAGACTCAAATTAAACAAAATGGTCAAGGGTACTGACAATTCTTTAGCTTCTTCTCGTACAACATGAGCTGGTATACCATCCAATCCGACAGATGTATTGACATTGAGGTTATGCAATAGACTACTCACCTCCACTTCATTAACCACAATTCCCATTACTGGTGTATTCGTTTCTGCAATGTCACCACCTGGATGATATAATTTTGCAAAGTGCTCACTCAGTAACTCAACTATCTCAACTGATTCAGTTACCTCCCTACCATCGGCATTCTTTAAAATCAATCTGCCATGTACATTTTTCCTTTTACTTGCTACATATCTAAAAAACTGTTTAGGATTCTCTTTAGCCTGCATGTCCAATGTTCTTTCGTAATCCTTTTTTGCTTTTCTTACCACACTCGTCACCCTTCTGGCCTGCGCTTTATACCGTTCATGTGCCTGCCGGTCACCCTTCTCCTTAAATTCCCTCCATAGTTGTTTCTTTTTTTGCAACTCAAGCTTAATGGTGTTATTCATCCATTTAACCCCTACTTGATTTATTATTCGGACTCTAGGTATACAGTCAGCCATTGCTTCTTGCAAGCACTTCTTAACTACCTCCCATGCACTATCAACTTCTAGTCCTTGCAGTTGTACATGCCATGGCACTGAACCAATCAAACTCCTAAGCTTGTCATACTTTCCAGCCCGATAATTCCACATGTACCCTGTCTTAATTGAAAATTCTACACCTTTAGCCACCTCCCAAGTTAAGACCCTATGATCACTCTAACCGATTGATGGCAATGTGGTCATATTTGTTACAGCCAAATCCTCAGATGTAATTACTAGGTCAAGCATTCTCTGACCCCTAGTATTTTCCATTACATGCTGTCGCAGATAGTTATCCCTTAATAACCGCATAAAATCCAGTTCCTTCCTCCCGTGTGTCCTCTCCTCACTCCAATCAATGCGACCATAGTTGAAATCTCCCATAATAATCACCCTCCTTCCACCCATTTCTTCTATTTGCTTGTGCATACTGTCACCACCATCTTTTCCATCACCTGGTCTATAGCAGCACCCAATTGTATATTTAGTTCTGCTAGCCACAATCTCACACCAAATGGCCTCAAATGTGCTCTTTTCTCTATCCTGCAATTCAACTTCTATTCTCCTTGGCTGGAGCTCATCAGCTATCATCAACAATACTCCTCCCCCCATTTTATTCTCTCTGTCATTCCTGAACACACTATACCCATCACATTCAATCCCACTAGTTATATCATCTACAGTCAGCCATGTTTCACTAATACCTATAACCTGTGGTCTGGAAGTGCCAACCATGGCCAAAAACTCTTCCTTCTTGTTCCTAATACTCCTAGTATTAGTGTACATGAATTTAAGACCCCCATTAGCCCCAACCCTACCTTGATGCCTTATATTAACTATCCCACTCAGATTTGTTGTCCTTATTTGCTCTGGCATATTATATTCATTCTTACATTCAACTGCCTCCATAAGGACTGTATCTCTACTCCCCCCCCCCCTTAACAAATCTAGTTTCCCTGAATTTGCACATCCACTACATTCAGCAACACTTTCTCAAGTCTTCTTACACCGTAACCATTCAAATGCAAGCCATCCATCTTATATAGATCCTTTCGCCCATCAAACTCACTCCACACATCCACAAATTCCACACCACGCGTCATACATAACCCACGCATAAAGTCATTTGCAATTATAGCCCTCCTTTTAAACATTTCACTGTCATACCGTGGCAAAAGACTAATCATTCGAACTCTCTCACTCTTTTCTTTTGCTTCACCATACATTGGTGAAACTGGACGCACAATCCCTATACGTAAGAAAGAACACATAAGACACATTAAATATAATGTGTCTTATGTGGCCTCTCAGATCACGCACTCAACACCTTACACCAAATTGACTGAAAAAGTACCCACTCTTTACGCCATACAAAAACCTGGTATGAAAGAAAATTTAAGGAAGCCTGCGAAATTCTGATAAACCACCCAAATATCAACAATAATGGTGGCATGAAAATTCCAAGAATCTGGATGGCACATATTCAGCCTACGTAATATTTAGTATCTAGCATACTTCAGGACTCTAGGCAACCTTCAGCTGGTATTGAAAACCATTCCATACTAACTGGTTGGAATTTATATATATAATCATGTTGTTAATATATATATATATATATATGTATAGACTTGTTTCTCCTCAGGCCAATGTAATGTTACAACCAATAATAATAGGACTCTAGCGTTGATGTAGTAAGTTTTTTTTTTTTTTCACCAGAGGTCAGGCCAATAATTTTTGCAACGGTTGGTCAGTAACTTTAGCAAACCATGTAGATTTTAGTGCAACTTGTTTCTCTGTATCATCTTCTGGAGCATAGTATATATGTTCCAGAAGATGACCTTGATATAAAGGTCGAAACGTCGAGTGTGGGTTTTGGTTTATATTAAACTAAAGTTTTACTCAAACAATGTAGTTGTCTTCATAATTTCCAAAATGTATTCTGATCACCTAATTAGTGATAGCCTTGGGCCATCTGTCTCTGATTGGGTACCAGTGGAGATTGAACTGCCCACTCAGTCTCCAAAAGTTAGATAGGGCTAAATGGCCTCGCCTACTCCCGTATATACGGGAATAAAAAGGCGTTAGCTGATTTTTTTTTTTTTTTTTTTTTTTTTTTTATTCTGATCACCGTGTAAACCTCAAAGAAAAGATGCAAACTTAAATGTTTTACTGCAGGTTAGGTCTTCTTATAATATAACTGACATATATCCTATGCAAATCCAGCTAACCAATTGAATAAATTTTTAGATCAGGCATATTCCTTAGATGCTAATACTGTTGAAAAGTTTCAGCTTCAACATGCTTGTCCTCCACATGTTTGACCTTTCTAAACTACACAAATCTGGTTATTCATTATGTCCATAAGTTGATTGCATAGGATCTCCTACTTATTATTTGGCAAAATATCTTTCAAGACTTCTACAAAACTTTACTAGAAACATCACCTCTTATATCAAAAATAGTTTCAATTTCAAAGAAAAAATTAAAGATCTTCATCTTCCAGGGTCTGAAATGATGGTTTCCTTTAATGTAGTTTCATTGTTTACAAATATACCACTTCCAGAAATTCTACAGTTTTCACAAGTAGATTTCCCTGATGAAATCTTCAAATTATTCAAGTTTACTATCAGTGCCAGTTATTTTACTTAGAGTAATAAATTATTTCAGCAGATCTGCCAAAGCAAGACCTGCTTTGACTGATTATTTTATGAAGCATTTAGAGAATCAGATTTCCAATTTTGCATTTGGCTACCTTTTGTGAATAACATCTTTGCAATCTGGTCTCACTCTGAAACAAAACTACTTCAATTTCTGGATAAAAATTCCTTATATACTCGCATCAAGCTCACTATTGAAAGTGAATCATACAACAGTGTCCACTTTTTGGATAATTTAGTACATCGTAACTATGTTGGTAATATTGAATTTTATGTTTACAGGAAACCATCTTTTACAGGCAGATATATCCGTGCATCTTCACATCATCATTCTTCAAAAAATAGGCATTATCAAAAGCCTTGTACACCGAGCATATGCAATTTGTTTTTCTGAGTCTCTTCTATTAGAACAATGAAATAAAATAAAATGTACTCTATTATTAATGGATATGAGACCTTGATACAGAAAATATTTGATAATTATCATCCCTGTCCTTGGAATCTGATGTTAAAAAGATCAGCATACTCTACCTTAAAGGAACATCTGATACCAAGGACCCTTCACAGATATAATTTGTATATCACCTTCAAACCAGCCCAGAAATTATCATCTGCTTGGTGTTTATCAAATACTCTGTTCTTGTCACCTTTGCTATCTTGGACAGACTGGCTGTGCTTTAGAATTAGAATCCAAAAACATCAAGATTATATAACATTTTTAGAATGTAAAGGTTTAGGCCTTTCTTCTCATGCCATCAACACTAGACATAGTTTACTGGAACCATACCAATATGCTACACTACAGTAGGTTCAAATTTGATTGTCTATTTTTCAAATTATGTGAAGCCCTATGCCACCATTCTAATTTTAATCGGACAGACTATGTCCATGTCTAAATTTTGGAAATTGATTGCTGTTAATTGCTTATCATTCATTTAAAATTAATTAATTAATTATATATCTATACCCATATGTCTGAATTCTAATAGTGTTTTGTCCTACTGTATATCTGGGACCAAGACACATGATTTAAATGTTGTTACCAGTTCTTTTGCCTTCTCCTTGAATGAAGCTCATGACATATTTAGCAAAATATATAGGAGTAATAAATTATATTTAGTTTTCTCTTATATGTATGAAGCTGTTATTTAAAAAATTATGATACGTCTAATGTACGTATCTCTATTAAACATATAGTAACATACATATAGTTGGCAAGTGAGTGAAGCTGCCATTTCATTGTTGCAAACTGTAAGATTTAAAATTTTGGAAAGGATGGATGTAATGTAGAGGAGTATACTGTTGGTGGGGATATTATTATTATTATTATTATTATTATTCAGGCCTCCAAGGAGTCAAAAGACTCATTGAGGGAGGTCCTTCTTAAGACATAAAGTCATTCAAGACTCATCGAGGGGAGGTCCCCCCCCTGAGAAACACAAAGTCTATCATACCACTCTTTAAACTCACTGACCGTTCTCGTTCCCACCACTCCATCAGGCAATGCATTCCATGGCTCAACCACTGTCCACACAACGAAACTACTCTTTACCCTCTTGCTCACAGTTTCCTTTCGTAACTTCCAGGGATGGCCTCTTGTCATCACTCCTTCCCGCTGTTCAACCAAGTGAAAGAACTCCCCAGTGTCAACCCTGTAACCACCTCTCAACAGTTTAAAAGTCTCAATCATATCACCTCTCCTTCTTCTATCCACCAAACTCTGCAGTCCACATTCTCTCAGCCGATCCTCATAACTATCCTTGTACAGTCCTGAAACCATCTTTGTCATCCGTCTTTGTATCCTTTCCACAGTTAATTTATCCCCTTCAAATCCTGGGGACCAAATCTGAGAACAATAGTCCAAGTGTGATCTGATCAGAGACTTATACAACGGAATGATAACCTTCTTATCTCTGCAGGTCAGTGTCCTTCTCATAATAGCAGCAATCCTCTGTGTTACCTTCACCACCTTTGCAATATGTCCCCTAAACTTCAGGTTTCTATCAATCATCAACCCCAGATCTCTTGTCTCCCCTACTTCCTCCAGTATAACTCCTCCCATAGAGTATGCAGCATCCCATCGATGTTTCCCAAACCTCAAGACCTTACATTTTGCTGCATTAAACTGACATCCCCATTCATTTGCCCATCTATCTAGCTTATTTAAATCCTCTTGCAGGGCTACCACATCTGCACTATTACTAATAATCCTTCCCAGCTTTGCATCATCTGCAAACAACTGAATATCCCTGTGCAATCCACTGGCTATGTCATTGATATAAAGGTTAAACAATATAGGTCCTAGTACTGAGCCCTGTGGGACCCCACTTGTAACCCTCTGCCTCCTGGAAATTGCTCCACCATACACAACTCTCTGATACCTATCAGATAGCCAATCCTAAATCCAGTTGACCAATCTGACATCCACACCCATGTGCTGCAACTTAAATATCAGCTTATCATGTGGCACCCTGTCAAATGCCTTCGCCAAGTCTAAGAAAATTGCAGTATATGCCTTTCCCTCATCTAATGTTCTTGAAACTTTATTATAAAAGGCTAGCATATTGCTAAAACAAGAGCGTCCTTTCACAAATCCATGTTGATTCTCACAGATAACATTACCCTCATCTGCCCAATGCTGTATACGGTCCCTCACTACTTTCTCCAAGATCTTAACAACTACTGATGACACACAGACTGGCCTATAATTAGACACTTCCAGTCTGTTACCACCCTTATGCAATGGCACTATATCATATACAGAATGTAGTGGAAGAAGGTATCTGGTAATGATATTGAATAAAGTCCTAAAATTTAGAGGACACATTGCTAAAATTGTGAGTGCATAACAATATATTATGGTATTGATTCAGTATTCATTTGTATCTAGAAATATGGAGGTTATACTTCCCCTTATGTAAGGCTCTGATTATGCTACATATAGATTTCTGTGTGCATATTTGGTCCTCTACTTTTAAAGCAAATGAGGATATTATTATTATTAATATCCTCATTAATACTAGACGTCCATGGAGTCAAAAGACTCATTGCATGAGGCAAACACTGTTACACACAAAGCCTATAAAACCATGCTTTTAACTCATTCAAAGTATCTGCATTCACCACAATGTCAGGCAATGCATTCCACTCACCAACCACTCTCCATCCAAAGAACCTGCTCCTTATGCATCCTATTCACATAGGTAAATCCTCTTGTTCTACCACCTTTTCCCATTCTATGAAAAAATTCTTCCACAATAAGCTGGTAACAACCCTTTTACCAACTTAAATGATTTGTCATATCCACCTCTCTTCCTTCTATTCATAAGGCTTTGCAAACTGTATTCCGTCAATCTGTTCCCATTTCCTACCGCTTGCTGATACCTATCAGCAAGCAGTGGGATATGGAAACATGTGCTTCCAATCCCATCTGCTTCAGTTTAGTGAGCAACTTATCCTGTGGCAATCTATCAAAATCCTTTGAAAATCTAAGTATACTATATATGCATCTCCCTTGTCTAATACATTTGTCACCTAGTTATAATACAGGATAAGTTGCTCACTTTTGTTATCCATACCAACTAAGTCACTCTCCTGGCCTATTCTTTGTAAATCACTACCTCGCTTTAACAAACCCATGCTGACAAGCACAAAGAATACCACTGTTATCAACCCACTTTTGTGTCCTATCTGTATCAACCTACTTTTGTATAAAATGGATGAATGAGGGAATTAAGCATGAAATCTGGAAGAAGAAGGAGGAGGAGGAGGCAGCACGAGATGAATAATGGTAAAAATCAGTTGCATGAAGAGTATAAAGAACAGGCCAGGAGAGTGACTTAGTTGGTATGGATAACAAAAGTGCAGTATGGGCAGAAATTAGCAAATCAAAGACTAAGAAAAACCCTAGTAAATGTTCTTTTATCTTCTTTCTATTTGGCATATATCAAAAAAAAACTTACGATAGTAATTTTTCTATACCTATCTATATTATAAGTATAAAAGCTATTTATACCTATCTTATTCAGTCTTTTGACCTTTGAAATACACTCACATATTCATGCTGTTATGTGTTTCTTTGTCAGTTCCAAAGCAGCATTTATTTCCTTACTCCTCATTCCATACTATAACTGTAAGCTGTCTCCTAAGCTTGTCATAATCACCAACCTTTTACTTCCACACATATCCTTTCCTCACAGAAGTCTTCATATGGCTAGCCACAAACCATGGGATCACTTCATGATCACTCTCAACAACTGGAGGGAAGTGTGAAACCCCACTCACAATTACATCCTCTGATGAAATGATCAGATCTAAAACTCAATCCTCACACTGTCACTGTATTGGTGGTAGAACAATTATTCCCAAATGGTATCAATTCATTCTCTATACTGCCGTAATTAAAATCACCCATAATAATCACCCTTCCCTTTTTTCAATAACTCAAGTTATATGTTTCTTCATCATCACCCTCTACATTCCCTGGCCTATAGCAACATCCAGCTGAATATCTCTTCTTAACCTCTACCTCACACCACACTGCCTCAAAATCATTGGTAAAAAAACATTGAAATATATTGGAAAGAATCCAGTGGCAACTGACTTTGTGTTTTCTAGTCTCTGAAATGAAGAAAGATTGAAAATTGCAATTTGCTGGACCTTATGGATGCTGGATACAATAGAGAGACATATAAGCCAGTAAGTTATTTACCAGATTAATATGGAAAAGATTTTCATAGAATTGGGAGGAGAGCAGAGAAGCCATATAAAGATAGTATAAGTGGACAAGTGATGACAAGCAGCATTTTCTTTGGACAGTAGTTAGTATATGGAAGGTCTTGCCTTAGAATGTGGAGAATGGAAGACCTGTGAAAAGTTAAGGTACAATTCAATGAGCTATATGTGTGAGACAGTTGAAATCTTCATGTTATGAATCTTTGGACTCCATAGAGGTCTGATGACGATGAAAATAGCATCATATTAAAAAAATAAATAATAATAATCTGTTAATGTTGTTAATTGGTCCTATTGGATGGGGGAGCTGAAAAATATTCTTCTCAAGATAACTAGAATTTATTGTATGATTGCACTGTATAAGACTAAAACTTATTACTAAAAAATGCTAATGGAACTGATATTCTGCCCATGGCATGGAGTATACAGAATTTTGATGAAATCTGATTGGTCAGCGATAATCAAATCCTTGTCTTCACCCTCACATTGGCAGGCCTCCTTGGTAGCTTGGATATTTTGTTTAGCCATTAGGCATTAAATTATCAGACTGAAACCATCTAAGGGTGAACTGAATTCATAGGCAGACTGAGGTGAGCATCTATACCCCCCCCCCCGCCCCGAGATGAAAGATAGCTTCTGTTGTACTAGATGCTTCTAGTAAGCAAGTAAGTTTCATCGTCTAGTGTAATACACCACTTTGCTTATTGGGAGCTGGAAAGCAACAGTCCAGTTTAGTTTTTCCTCATTTCTTTTGATGTGCAATATTATTACCCTAAGATCCCAGTGGAGTCAAAGACTCATCTAGAAGGTCCCTTTCTCATATGCACAGCTCATATCGTGCCTTAAACACATTCAAATTCTTTGTACACACCACACTCTCAGGCAAGGCATTCCAATCATTCACTACTCTGCATGCAAAAAACCTGCTTTTAACTCCCTTGTTCACATTCTCCTTATATAGCTTCCAGGGATGATCTCTTGTTCTTCCACAATCTCACATCATTTCCTGAAAAACCTCTTGGACGTTAATCCTACAACAACCCTTTATTAACTTGTACATCTCTATCATATCACCTCTCCTATCCACAAGACTGCAAATTGCATTGTCTCAACCTTTCTTCATATTCAGCATTCTAGAGATCAGAAACTATTTTGTTCAATTGCCTGTGGACCTTTTTCAACATCTCTTCATCCTTTTGAAAACCAGGTGACCAAATCTGTGCACAGTAGTCCATATGTGGTCTAATCAAGGCTTTATACAATAGAACAAGAATCTCCTTACATCTACAAGTCAGAGTCCTCTGCATCAGTCCCAGAATTCATTGTGTTATCCTTACAATTTTGACAATATGTCCTCTAAATTTTAGATCTTTATCCACCATTACCCCAAGATCTCTTACTTCCTCCACCTCTAACAATATATCCCCACCAAGCATAAATTTTACATTTTATCTTTGTTTCCTAAATTTTAAAACCTTACATTTGCAACATTAAACTGGCATCCCCAATCCTATGCCTATTCCCTCAGTATTCAAGTCTTCTTGTAAGACCACAACAACATCTACTCTACTCGGTTCATACCAACTTTGCATCATATGCAAACAACTGAATATCCCCATCCAAATCTTCCTCAATATCATTATTATACAGGGTAAAGAGTAATGGCCCTAAAACAGACTCCTGAGGTACACCTAGTGTGATTGTCCTGGAAGAGGACAATCACACTAGTGATTGTCCTCTTCCAGGATATTGCGTCCAAATACACAACTTGCTAATACCTATATAGCCAATCTCTAATCCATTGCACTAGTCTGATATCCAACCACATCTGCTCTAGTTTGATCAACTTATCATGCAGTAATCTATCAAAAACCTTTGCAAAATCTAGGTATCAAAGATAATATCATTGTTGTGAACCTATTTCTGGATCCTTGTTCTACACCATAAAACCCTGCTACATAAAATGTACCAGGTGTTGGTATCTCCTTGATGTATTTATTTAATATGAGTTTTGCACTGAGTCAAGTTTCAAAGACAGGGAAGGAAGGGAAGATTGTGCCAGTGCATAAGGGAGGAGTGACAGATAAGCCTATAATTTGATTCTTGAGTTCTGTCACCCCTCTCTTATGCGCTGGCACAATCTTCCCTTCCTTCCCTGTCTTTGGAACTTGACCCAGTGCAAGACTCATATTAAACAAATATGTCAAGGAGATGCCAACACCTGGTACATTCCTTCAAAATATGTGGTGATATATATTATCAAGTCCCACAGCCTTATTCACATCAAGTTTGCTCAATTCCCCATAATACCTCTTGTTTCCTAACAGTCAGTCTTTTCTCCTCGTAACCCACTGTTCTCAAACTCTCCATGATGTCGCATTCACACGAATGAAAGACTTTTATGAACTGCTAATTAAATATCTCAACTATATCCTCTGTAGCAGTTGTTCTTATATCATTTTCTCCAATCAATGTCATTCTTTCATAATCATTCTTTTTTTTTTCTTTTCTTTTTTTTTTTTTGCTGTCTACATATCGAAAGAACTTCCTAGGATTCTTTTTGGTTTCATTAGCTAACTACTGCTCATACTTCACTTTTGCTACTCTTACCAACCAAGTCACCTTCCTTGCCTGTTCTTTGTAATCCTCATGGAATTGATTATTACCACTCCTCTTATGTGCATATGAGTGATGTTTTCAGAGTTACATCAGATATCATAGAGAGGTCCAGCACTTCTCCTTGTCAATTCCAAGTCATAATGAATAATGTAATCTTGCTACATATATTCTGCCAGCTGTGCTTGAATGAATCTGATTGATGGTGGGAGATATTGCTGAGGCCGCAACTTGCAAAGGAGTTAGGTGAAATTCTCCATGGGTAGTTGTTGTTCAAGAGATACTTGTGGCACAGGAGGTTTCTTGAAAAAAAATAAAAAAAACAAGGAATAAAAATACTATTTATTTAAGGCCATATATTACATATGGATATTACAGGCCATCTTCAGTGGTGACAACAGTTAATTACAAAATAGAATACGAACAATAGATGATTTGAAAAAGTGAGAGTAATTGTTGCCACTACTAAAGATGGTAATAGTTAGGTTGAAATATATGGTCTTAAATAAATAGTATTACTTACCCCTTGTGTTTTTTCATGTTAATTCAAGAAATCTCAGTGGATACATGCAGTAAAGAATCCATTGCTGTATATTTGACATTTATGGCAGTTTCAACTCAAACAATGACTATGAAAAGTCAAGCAAAGAGAAATAGATTATAAAGAAATAGATCTATCAAGACTCATCGAGGGGAGGTCCCTCCCTAAGAAACACAAAGTCTATCATACCACTCCTTGAACTCATTGACCGTTCTCACTCTCACCACCACTCCATCAGGCAATGCATTCCATGGTACACCGACCCTCCATGCAAAGAAACCACTCCTCACCCTCTTGCTCACAGTTTCCTTTCGTAACTTCCAGGGATAGCCTCTTGTCATCACTCCTTCCTGCTGTTCAACCAAGCGAAAGAACTCCCCAGTGTCAACCCTGTAACCACCTCTCAACAGTTTAAAAGTCTCGATCATATCACCTCTCCTCCTTCTATCTACCAAACTCTGCAATCCACATTCCCTCAGCCGATCCTCATAACTATCATTGTACAGTCCTGAAACCATCTTTGTTATCCGCCTTTGTACCCTTTCCGCAGTTAATTTATCCCCTTCAAATCCTGGGGACCAAATCTGAGAACAATAGTCTAAGTGTGGTCTGATCAGGGTTTTATACAACGGAATGATAACTGTTTTATCTCTGCAGGTCAGCGTCCTTCTTGTTATTGCAGTAATCCTCTGTGTTACCTTCACCACCTTTGCAATATGTCCCCTAAATTTCAGGTTTCTATCAATCATCAACCCCAGATCTCTTTTCTCCCCTACTTCCTCCAGTATAACTCCTCCCATAGAGTATGCCGTGTCCCATCGATGTTTCCCCAAACCTCAAGACCTTACATTTTGCTGCATTAAACCACACAAAGTAAACCTCAGACTTCTCAAAATCTTCCAGATTCACTTCAGTAATATATGTGGTCTTATTTCCACCTCAGTAATGTTCACTTCCCTCTCCATTATGCAAAAGCACCTTCTTTTCTTAAGAGAAAACTAAAATTTCAGGTTTTTTCTTGGCATTCCTCATCTGTGTTTTCCGAGTTATGCATTCTTTGACACGTAATTATAGAATCACGCATGTACCACAGTAAAAATTAATTTATTGCACAGATATTTTATCTTGCATATCATAAGGCATCATCAGTGTGAACAGAGAACAACAGTAAGGAATTTGAATAAAAGAAGAATAGCAGAGCACATGTGCTACATTAGAATCCCTCTATGCATATAGTTTGGTGTTCATTGGTTAAAAACTATTGGGCTGAAAATAAAATTAAACACTTGAAGAAAATAATCTTCTGTCAATCCAAAACCATTTTTGTGGCTGTGGTATACGAGAGGGTACACAAAAATAACAAGAATTATTTTTAAAAAATGTATTAACGTTTATAATATCATATTGTAGTCTCCTTCAAAGTACTCTCCATGTGAGTCATTGCACTTGTCCCAACGTTTTTTTTTTCCCCACTTCTGGAACTGTTCAACTGAAATACTGTTTGTGACCTCCAGTGAATTTTCTTTCACTTCATCTACATCAACAAATCACTGCCCTTTCATGGTTTCTTTATCCATGGGAATAAAAAAAAAAGTCATAATGTGGCAAATATTCACATAATTTTTATTTTTTTATCTACTATGAACAAACGAGGCACAGATTTAGTGTACACATGTTTTATTTGCAAATCTTTTATTAAAATTTGGCACAAACTCCATGACAAGTTTGTCTCTTTAGAAACTTGCTCATCAAACCCTTTCTATGTTTTCATTATTTCTGCTTGTCGAAGGTCAACCAGATTGTGGTTGATCTTCAACTGACATATCCCCATTTTTGAAATGGGAAAATCACTCATAGACCTGCATTTTACCTAAAGCCTTATCCTTAAAGGCTTGCCGAAGCATAACAATAGTTTCAGTTACAGTTTTACTCAAAAGAAAACAAAATTTCATGCACACTCTCTGTTCCTTGTGGTCAGCCATCATAAAATTGCCAAACTTGCTTGTAAGCACTAACAAAAAAAAGCAGCCAGAACAACAAACCAGTTCACACAGGATGACCTCACTTGCCAGAATGGCACAGAAAACTGCACACTCCCAATGCCCATCGGCATCATCCATACCTAGAAAATGCATGTGCACCAAGTTCAGATTCCAGTTATTTTGGGATACCCCCTCATATATATATATATATAGATATATTTGCAGTTTGGAATTGCATAGTACCAGAACTCCATTCATGTCTTCAGAAAAAAAAATCAACAATCTACATCCTCAAATTAAATTCACTAGAAAAAGAATCATCAAAAGGAATTTCTTATCTAGATGTACACATCCAACGGGAATATAATGGATCAATTTCCACTTCTGTCTACCAAAAACCAATTTTTACAGAGTGCTATGTCCACAATGCATCATCCCACCATCCATCTAAAAAATTTGGTATTATAAAATTCTTAGTGTCTAGAGTAGACAAAATTTGTTCCTCCAAAGAATCTCTCAAGCAAGAACCGGAAACTCTCAAACAAACAGCTTAACTAAATGGATACAACCCAAGAATAACAAAGAAAATAATTAACAACTCTCCTATACAGCAACTAAGGCAAGAAGAAGGACTCCTCAGGACTCCTATACCATATATTAAAGACATCTCTCAACATGTGGCAAAGATTCTGAAAAAAAAATATAACTTCATCAACCAAATTCATAATCTGTTACCTTCTCCAAAAGACAGTCCCACAATGATGCTACCTGGTGTATACTAAGTACCATGTTCCTGCAACACATCTTACTGTGGATAAACAGGAACATCAGTCAGTAAGCAACAAACTATTACATCACTCCATGTATAAACACGAATGTTTATTCAAATTCAAAAGAGGTGCTAAAGCCATACTTCATTGACCTAACCTCATTCATAATAACTGCCTTACCATTCCTAAAGTGTGGGAAATAGTTATCCTCAACTGTATTAAATAAATTGTATTCTTCAGTTTCATTTTTAAATTCAAGTTATTTAATTTTATTTTCAGCCTAATAGTCTTTAACCAATGAGCACACAATTGTATGTATAGGGAGATTCTAATGTAATGCATTTGCTCTACTGTTTCTTTTATTCAAATTCCTTACTGTTGTTCTCTGCTCCCACTGATGATGTCTTACAATACAGAGGATGGAATGTCTGTACAATAAATTAATTTTTATTGTGGTACATGTGATTTTTATACAAGAAATTCTTTGACACATTGTTTCAAAGGTGGCATTGGATGAATATGTTCACTCTGGTACACCATGTCTAGAGAATTTGCAATGTAGAATCTCCTCATTTTGAATTTCTTTGGTTTAAAACTCACTCTGTCTCATTCTGTTAAATTCATTTGCTGTCTTATGTCACCAACCATTCTTAACTGTTTGATTTCCTTTATTTAAATGTGATTTTCTCCAAACACTAATTAGATATTGAGTTTTTATCCTTTATCCAAGTGTAAGCAAACAAAGTTTGCACCTGAAGTACTTTCAGGACGGGCAACTTGTGGTAAAGATGGTATAAGTTCTCATCACTTGCCTTAGTATCTCCCATAATGCAAAGCACATCTCCTTTGAAACATGTATAATGCTATGCATTAAGGGAAGGGCCACTACCCAGACTGCTTTCGACCTTTATTGAGGTCTCATCAGCCCTCAATTGATGATTACCACTTGGTGATACCAAGGTGGAAGTAATGGAGAAGTGATATTTACCTATACGAGTTGCCCAAAGGGTGTCACACCCTATTATTAAAATCTCTGGATTAGAGATAAGTTTGTGGAAGTTTTTTCTTGGCTATATTGGGTTTCTCCATTACTTCCACCTTGGTATTACCATCTCTGGGTCTGGCTCCCACTGATGAGACCTCAATAAAGGTCGAAACTGGTCTGGTTAGTGGCCCTTCCCTTAATGCACAGCATTATACATGTCCTCAAGGAGATGTGCTTTGCATTATGGGAGATACTAAGGCAAGTGATGAGAACTTATACCACCTTTATCACAAGTTGCCCCAGTCCTGAAAGTACTTCAGGTACAAACTTTGTTTGCTTACACTCGAATAAAGAATAAAACCCAATATATAATTACTAGCATAGCCAAGTAAAAAAACTTTCATAAATTTTTCTCAAAATATAGCTTTCCAAACAGTGAAGTCATCTTGTTTGGAAATTTTAATGTTCATAACTCCATCTGGATTTCCTTTTTTAAAAATACGATGAATCATCAGAGAAGACAAGGAATTTTTTGCCACCAGTCATCTAGCATAAATTATTCACATGACTATCAGAATTCAAACTTCTCTACAAACACTTAATCTTTTTCTAACTAGTGATGTTTCTGAGTATAATGTCGATATGGATTAGATTGTAAATGCTTTAAACATTTACAATTACAATCTAGTGTTAATTTCTTCTTCCAAATGACACTTGTATACCCACCCACTCTCATCCACATGTTATCCAACATCATAAGTGTCAAGTGTTTGAAGATCATAATTTCTTTACTTAATTTACTTGGTTGGATTATTTTTTTCAGTCTTCTAATCCAAAATGTTGTTCTGAATACTTCCCCAAAACAATTCTTGTATGTATGGAAACATTCATTCTACTTTAAAATCTCATCTCCTGTCTAATCCTTTGTTCTCCAGGAAGTATACTAAGGCTGTACAAGAAAATAATAAATCATATGGCAAATGGCTTTGATTAAAATCTCCATCCTTTTTTGTTTTGAGTGATCTCTACCCATGAACTCTTGTAAGCCTACCCATTAGTGTTGTGGGTAGGCTAAGGATTTATTTTATTTTTTTGTTTTATTTATTTTTTACATAATTCAGAAACCCTGCTCTAGAGACCAAACATGAAACATTTTGAAGCTACTTCAGGCCTCTAGTAATCATGTCAGTGGTGTCACACTGAGTGATGAAATTTATCTCCCACCAAAAGACAATCACAGGCATCCATGTCCACAGCAGAAGTCAAACCCAGAGCTTATTGGTTGGAGAGCAGATTTGCTAACCACACAGTCAACAAGGCCAGCACTTTATACAAAAGCTAGAAATAAATACAAACAAATCATCTACACATCAAGAAATATCTAATTTTGAAGGCCAAAAGCAAGAAACATGCATCCCATTCAAATTTGATGAAAGTCGATTTGATGAAAGAGTTATTAACAATTAAAAATGATTTTGAGGAATATGCAGAGTGATATTAGACATCTAGTGGAAACTAATGAAAGTGTGTAAGAGAACAGAATGAAAGAAGAAAAAAATAAATGAATAAAAGAGGTGACGAGTGATTCTAGGATCCAGGATAACAGTATATGGATAACAGATTTGCTAACCACACAGTCAACAAGGCCAGCACTTTATACAAAAGCTAGAAATAAATACAAACAAATCATCTACACATCAAGAAATATCTAATTTTGAAGGCCAAAAGCAAGAAACATGCATCCCATTCAAATTTGATGAAAGTCGATTTGATGAAAGAGTTATTAACAATTAAAAATGATTTTGAGGAATATGCAGAGTGATATTAGACATCTAGTGGAAACTAATGAAAGTGTGTAAGAGAACAGAATGAAAGAAGAAAAAAATAAATGAATAAAAGAGGTGACGAGTGATTCTAGGATCCAGGATAACAGTATATGGAGATTCCATAGTTAGAGGACTAGTTACTGAGAGAATCCATAAGGTCTGCTATCCAGGAAGAATGAGTAAGATAATTAAGGCTTTGGATATGAGGAAGAAAACTGTCCCTGAAGTTGGCTCTGAGTAGTGATCACTCCAGCCAGTCCCAAGCCTGGATGAAGGAGGAGGGTTGTGCATTGGGTTGCCAACCCAATCACATAAAAAAATTTGATGCTATGAAACCGATACAAATAAAACCTCCGAATAATACTCAATGGCAACTGACCTGGAATGGAAAAAGGATATGTTTGAATTACGAAATACACAGAAAAATAAGAATAAAATAAGAAGGAGAGATATCAAAATGGCAACATGAAATATAAGAACAATGAAACAAATAGGAAAGATGAATGAATTTGCTAATGAAATGCTGAAATATAAAATAGACCTCATTGCACTACAAGAAATGCAATGGCAAGGACAGGGGAGAATTAATAAACAGCATTATAGTGTTATTTATAGTGGTCCCAATGAACAAACTAGTCAGCTGTGTAATGACTTCATAGTAAGCAAGGAAATATGGAAAAGTATGTTAGAATACGAAGCTGTTAGTGACCGAATATGCAAAATAAGATTAAAAGGAAAATTTAGAAATATTACTGTCATTTCAGCCCATGCACCAACTGAGGAGAAAGAAAAAATTGATAAAGATCGATTTTATGAGTAACTTGACGAAGTCTGCTGTAAGACACAAAGTTATGATATTTCTAATAATCATGGGAGACTTTAACGCTAAGATTGGGAGAGATGAAAATCAAAAGCAAGTGGCAGGAATATTTATGTTACATGATAAAAACAATGAAAATGGTGATTTACTGATGCAATTTGCAATCAGAAACAAATTCTTCATAAGAAGCACATCGTTTTTCACATAAAGCAATTTGCCTGGGAACTTGGAGGATACCAGTGAACGAAGTAAACCAGATTGATCATGTTTTAGTGTCGAGACGTAATTTTTTCTCTGTCATTGATGTCAGGAGCTGTAGAGGCCCTAATTGTGACAGCAATCATTATCTAGTGAAAATGATTATAAGAGAAAGATTATCAAATGTGATAAAGATGACAAAAAAGAAAGCTAAGTTATGGAACATAGATAAACTTCGTAATGATGTAAAGGAAGCTAAGAAATACCAAGATAACTTGAAAATTAAATTAAGTAAAACTGAAAATAACATAACTGATGGATTCAATGATATTGGTAGAAAATGGAATAGAGTAGAAAATATGATTAAAGAAGTGGCTGCTGAAATGCTAGGTGAAAAGAAAAGAACTCATAATGAAGAGTGGTTTGATGAAGAATGTGATGCAGCTATAAAAGAGAACAGAGCCAGAGCACAAATGATGCAGCTAAACACTAGAAGTAATCGGGAGAGATACAATGAACTTAGAAGAAAAGCAAATAATATACTAAAAAAAAAGAAAATGATTATGAAACAAATAAAAGAAATAGAACAACTTAATACTCAAAATGAAAGTAGAAAATTTTATACTGCCGTCCAAAAAATGAAAAAAAGGATTTCAACCAAGAATTAGTGGATGTAAAGATAAAAAAGGAAATTTATTAGGAAAGGAAAATAAAATAGTAGCGAGATGGGCAGAATATTTTAAAGATTTATTAAATAGAGAAGAAATGGGGAAAATCTTCAATTAGAAACAAGAAAGGACATTGATGTAGAATAGAATACCCCTATGAAACCGCCGACAACTAATGAAATTGAAGTTAAAATACAAAAAATGAGAAATAATAAAGCACCGGGAGAAGATAATGTAGTTGCAGAATTACTGAAACATGGAGGGGGGGGATTCAATATGTTTTGTACTACAAGATATATTTTTGACAGTCTGGTTCAAGGAAGAAATGCCAGACAGCTGGAATGTTGGTATAATCTGTCCTATTTATAAAAAGGGAGATAAACTTGACTGTAGTAATTATAGGGATATTACGTTACTTAATGTAGTTTATAATATAATAAATTTAGTTTAATCCTTTATCCAAGTGTGTGCAAACAAAGTTTGCACCTGAAAGTATCTTCAGGACTGGGGTAAGGTGGTGCATCAACATCTTTCTCTAAATCCAGAGTAATTTATTAAAAAGGTGGCACACCATTTGGTAACTCCTATAGGTAGAGATGACTTTGCTAATGCTTCTGGCTGGTATCTCCACTTGGGCCTGGCGCCCACTGAAGAGACCTCAATAAAGGTCGAAACTAGTCTGGGTAGTGGCCTTCCTTTAATGCATAACATTAGACATATCCGCAAGGAGATGTGTTTTGCATCATGGGAGATACCGAGATGGGAGTGTTAGTAGCTTGCTCCACCTTTGCAAGGAGTCGTCCTGGTGTTGCACCACCTTACCCCAGTCCTGAAGATACTTTCAGGCGCAAACTTTGTTTGCTCACACTTGGATAAAGGATTAAACTAAATTTATTATGTAGTTTATAAAATTCTTACATCCATAATAAATAGCGGGCTTAAAGAGATTACTAAAAAGAAAATAGGAGAAGATCAGTGTGGATTTAGTTCAAACAGAAGTACCATTGATCGGCTTTTCATTATCAGACAGATGATGGAAAATATTTTGAGCATGCAATAGACCTACATATGCTATTTATATACTTTAAGCAAGCCTTTGATAGCCTAATTCTATGAAAGAATTAGAGATACCACCAAAATTAATTAGATTAGTAATGATAATGATGAAAATAGCAAAAGTTAAAATAGATAATAAATTTAGTGACCTCTTTGAATTTAATAAAGGTGTAAAACAAGGAGATGCACTATCAACAACCTTATTCATCATAGCTTTACATCGTGCAATTAAAGATTTAGATCAAAGAGGGACAATTTTTAATAAATCAAGTCAGTTATGTGCTTATGCCGATGACATAGTCATTGTGTCAAGGACTAAGAAACAGTTAATTGAAGTGTATAATGAACTGGAAAGAAAAACTAATGACATGGGATTAGAGATCAGTGTAAATAAAACTAAATATATGGTGATATCAACTTCAGAAATAAGAAGAAAACCACAGAATCTATAAGTTGGATAGAAAATTTTTGAAGGAGTGACCAGATTTAAGTATCTAGGAGATATTGTTGAGAATGAGGCACGATCAACTATAGCAATTAAAGAACACATTCAAGCTGGTAATAAAGCATATTATGCAAATACGAACATGATTAAAAGCAAGCTAATAAGCAGAAATACTAAAATATTCATTAGACCTGTGGTTACATATGGAAGCGAAGCTGGAATCTTAGTGAAAAAGACCAAGACAACTTGAGGAAATTTGAAAGGAAGATTATAAGAAAAATTTATGGACCTGTTGAAGAAAAATTTATGGACCTGTTGTACCATATTCTCCATATGTACCATATGGAGAATATGGTACAACAAAGAAATTAGTCAGATACTAAAAGAAGAAGATATTGTTAGGTTCATAAAAGCACAGAGATTGCAATGGTTAGGTCATGTAGAGAGAATGGAAGACTTCCATATGCCAAGAAGAATACTGAGAGAAAAGATATATGCAACAAGGAAAAAAGGAAGACTGAGATTAAGATGGATTGATAATGTAATCCAAGACTTGACTACCATGAAAGTGAAAGGCTGGGAAAGACTAGTCAAGGATAGAAAATTGTGGAGGCAAGTTGTACAGGAGGCTAAGGCTCACAGTGGGCTGTAACACCAAGAAAGTATGTAGGTAGGTATATGAGGAAGAAATGAGTAAAAGAGTTAGTTGTGATTGTGGAGGCAAATGATGTAAGTGGACATAAGGATGTGAGGATGAATATCAGGTGGAAAACAGTGAAAGATAACAGTGTAGTAGGAAATGTTGTAGTGTATTGCCTAGGTATGACGATGATGAGTTGCGATGGAGAGCTAAAATTATGAATGGTATGCTAGCGGAACTGTGTGAAAAGAAGGGAGTACAGTTTGTGGATGTATGGCATGTGTTTGAGAGAAGAATAAAATTTTACAGGGGTGATTGGGTTACATTTGAATGGCTTTGGAGTGAGTGCACTGGAGAAAGTGTTGCTGGATGGAAGTACTGTGTGATGTGTGCAAGAGATCAGAAGAAAGAGATAAAGGGAAAAATCAGGAGAGTGGTATTGTAAAGACAGAAGTGCTTGGCAGTGGAAACAATAGTAGTGTGAGAGATGAAGAGAGAGAGAGAGAGAACAAGGAAACGGAGGGAACCCGGGTGGACAGGGAGACATGGCATAGGGAGAGTGGATGTTGAAAGTGCAGTGAATGTGTGTATGAAGATGGAGTATATTGTGATGTGGGTGGGGAAGTCAAGACTGAGTAGATATATGTGGTAAGTGGTGATAAAGATGATTGGGCGGGTGTAGTGGGGAAATCACAACCCAACAAGTGGTTTGTATAGGAGACTGGTTATAGACCTAAAAATGAACTGCTGTGTTTGTTTGCAAATGCCAGAAGTATCAGAAATAAGAGGGATAAAATAGTTTCAGTGATTGAGTTACTTCACCCCAAAATCATTGGAATAAATGAAACATAGTTGTATGAAGATGATATTGTAACAGGAATAGAAATCGAAGGATAGAGTATTTTTCGCGAGGATAGAAAGGGCAAGAAGGGGGGGGGGGAGGAAGTACTGCTGATAGCAGGGGAATTAAGTCCACATATGGGAGACATGAAAGAGAGAAATAGTGGCAATGGTTATGAGGCAGTGTGGTGTAATGTGGAAGTTGAGAAAAAGACATATTTAAAACCCCATTCACAGTAACTTTATACAGGGTGTCCCAAAATTCACGCAAGATTTAAATTTAGCGCCATTTGTGCAGTAAAGTGTTGCCAACGAGAAAAAAAAGACAGCGTGACAGATAACAGTTCAGGGTTATTAAAAATGGAGCACACACAGCGAAGAGAGTTCTTTGAATGGATTATGGAACAACAACAAGTGGATGCTTATTTTTTGAACAAAAAAAGTATGAGTGCATGTAGATCCCTCATCTTCAGCAATGAGACTCATTTTCATCTTGATGGCTTCGTTAATCGACAAAATTGTCGCATTTGGGGTTCAGAAAATCCACGAGTGATTGTTGAGAAACAAATGCATCCACAATGTGTCACTGTTTGTTGCAGATTTTGGGCTGGAGGCATCATCGGTCCATTCTTCTTCGAAAAAGCAGCTGGTAAGGCAATAACAGTTAATGGTGCTCGCTATCGCGACATGATAATCCAGTTTTTTGTGCCTTTGGTGATCAGAATTGGCTGCCCAGATCATGTGACTCAGCGCTGGACTTTTTTCTTTGGGGTTTTTTGAAGTCTAAGGTTTATGCCAACAAGCCTACGACCACCCACACCTTGAAGGAGGAAACTGAGTGCTGTATCAACAAAATTCAGCCACATTTATGCAAAACGGTCATGGAAAATTTCGACAAAAGAGTGCGTATGTGCCAGCAAAGCCGTGGAGGCCATTTACCCGATATGCTATTCCATGCATAACCCTATACTGTATACTTTATGAATCGATAAGAAATTACAATTTTTAATTAAAAACCTGTGTTTTCTATCAAAATTACTTCTTGCGTGAATTTTGGGACACCCTGTATAAATCACAGATCCATCTCACTAACCATTGAATATTCTTCTCACATTTAGGGTGATGTTTCTAAATTATTCCTAAGAACATTCAGTTGGGCACAAAAGAATATTTTGGTTGATTAGAAAGGAATGTGCGGACAAGATTCTTTGCTTAGAGAGGGGATGAATGAATGGAATGGATTGCCAGAGGTACCTGTGAGTGCTCTGACGATGAATGAGTTTACAGAGAGAGGTATTTTGCAAATAATGGTTAGTGTGGGTCTCCTGTAATCAGTCATTTCACTCCATGGAGAAACCAATATAATGATAATAATAATATAATAATAATCAGTGGCTCATCTCTCTTCTATTCACTCCAATGTTCTACAAATGTTTCCATGCTCGCTGTTCATCAGAAATGACATTTGGAATTTCTCCACTCTGTTTTTACATCTTCTAAAACATATAGAGTATCCATGCAATGCTCCTTTACAATTCAATCAATTCACAGAACAAGTTCTTCCTTTTCATTCTTTCCTTTTACTGCCATCATTTGGAATAGCCATTCATATTGTCTTTTTTCTTTAGAAGAGCACAATCTATAAGTCTTCAAATCTGATGTTCACAAGTTTCTTCTTGCCAACAGTTCTATGAATTATAGATCGAACCACACTATTTGCATATCGGAATACCATTAAAAATGCTAACTAGGAGTCTGTAAAAAATACATATTCCTCTGATGCAGATTTTTCAATGTACTGAAGTGCCATTTTAACGAGTTTTTTTATGAGTTCTGACTTAAAAGATGAATGCACTCATACTTTACTTCAAAGTATGAGTGCATGTAGATCCCACTTCTAAAATTTCTGTTCTGTTGTTTGAAACCATCAATATAGATTTTCATTGATTTCTTATTATTCATTTGTGAAAATTAGTGAAACTTGATTGACCAATGAGGAGGATGAGGTTGTCCTGACAGAGATAGAAATTAGAGGGTATAACATATTATTCTCTTGAGACAGAGAGCACGCCTATCTCAGGAGAATCAGAGGAGAAATGGCACTAATGGCTTTGAGAGTATATATGGTATGAGGACAGCATCTTTAGTAGGCTTTTGCTTTTAGACCAGAAAATATAGATGGTAATGAGCAGGAAATGTTCAGTCAAATTAGGTTGGCAAGTTTGCCAGCCTGGTTGGCCAAGTGGATAACATACCTACTCCCCAACCAACTGGTCGTGGGTTTGAATTCTTTTATGGGCATGGATGTTTGTGTTTGTCTTTAGGTAGGAGATGTGAGACCACTTCCCTGGTTATCAAGTCTCCAATAAGTGGGGAAGTGGTCTCGCATCTCATTGAAACTGTTTTATGTTTAGTCTCTAGCGCAGGGTGTCCAGACTATGCAAAAATAAATAAAAAATTACAAAAAATATATAAAGTTGATAAAAAATGGGGGAGGGGGGGATTCTTAGTCCACCCACATTACAAATGTACTGTAGATTTACTAATAATACTTCATGGGTGTGGGAAATACATAAAAAAAAGTGCAAAGTAAGTGGTCATTATATGAGACTTTAACTATAAGCAGTATAAACTAGGCAGAGTATTTTATGCTGATATAGCTAAAGCAGCTAAATTCTTGAGGAATTCTTAGATAGCATGTGGTGGAAAGAACATGAGGATCAAGAGTTTTTGAAATTTGTCAGCATCACAGGATCTGACTGTGACTGAAATGTCATACTTATCCCAGTTGGGATGAGTATGACATTTCATACTCATGTCAATAATGACCATATAATCCTTACTTGGAGAATGTATAGGTATGCAAAAGTATCAAGGCAAAAACAATTTATGTTGACTTATATGGCAAACAACTATATTAGATTTAGAAATTAGCTTGGAGTAGTACAATGGATGAAAGAATTTCAAGAAAGAGAGGTCAATATTATGGGAGCTAGATCACTTTATCCAAAAAGACAAAGTGATCTGGAGTAAAATGGATGACTCAAGATATCGAAGAGGAATTGCATGTGAAAAAGAGGTTATGGAAAACATAAAAGAGAGGTGAAGAAAAGTTGCATGAGGAATACAAAAGGCTTAATCTTGGAAGGTGACTAATATAGTAAGAAGAGAAAAATTAGAATACTAGAGAAGAGTAGTGCTGCAATATAAGGGGAATCTCAAGGAGTTCTATTCCTATGTGGCCAGTAAGAGGAAAAGTGATTGTGGATGGAGACAGACTACTGAAGAAGATACTGATTCTTGATACTGACATTCTTCATGTTAGTAAGACCAGATGGGATCTCCACATGTTTTAAAGGAATATGCTAGAAAGCTTTTTAGTATAGGCATGGTCAATAGCAGTGTCTTTTAGATAGAAAGACTTTCATTAAATTCTCATCATAGTATTAGAATGTATATAAGGGCTTTTGGACTAAAAGTGAATTGATTAGTCTCATGTATAGGTAGCAAGATTTATCAGCCTACAAAACATATAGTACTAGCCAGAGCACATGGTTTTCAGAAGTAACACTTACTTCATAGCTTCAGTTACTTTAGCATAATCTAAATCAGCATTTCCCAAATTTTTCCTACGACAGAACACTTCACAAATCCTGAAATTTTAACAGAAAACCTTGGTTAGAGTCGAGTATCATCGGTCTCGTATTCAATGTAAAGCTAAGTACATACTATCGCCGAAGCAGGCTGTATCGCATTGCAAAAATGTGACAGCACACACTACAGGCATGCTGGGCTGTAGGGCATCGCATTGACCTTGTTTGTGACCACACATTTCCTAAAATAGATACCTCCATACTTCACTGGTGTCGACAACCGTGGGTGGCTGAGTCAAGGCCAGCGCACGCTGGCCTTAATAGCACAGTCCACATGCAAACTGAGGAGCGCCTGATTTTCAAACATGTTTGAAAATCAGGTGCTTGTCATAGCATTTAAAATTCCAGGCTCATATTAATTTTGATAATTTTTCATGGAACACTTATTCACTTTCCGCAGAACACAGTTTGGGAAACCCTGATATAAATAACTAATATTTTTTAACACAGCTCATCTTTTTTTTGAGTAAGGATAGCAGTAACAAATTTACTTCTATTATCTAACAACATTTTGAAAAAACAATTTATATATAATGGTTTCCAAATAACACAGACTTCGTAAAGATTAATTTAGATTTGAGATATTATGAATGACTGCCAGATATTTCTAGAATCCTTTCTGTGCAAATCAGAAAGGCTGTTGAGAAACCAGTGTCAGTCATCCAGGAAATTCTAAATCTGATAAAGTACAGCTTAAGATATTGGCAGAAATCTAGAAACTGTGCTCCTTTACCATAAAAATAACAATGATAACAGTCAACAATGCAATTGAATAGAGCTTTAAAGTATTAACTTGCATTTGGTATGCTTTATTGAATAATCTAAAGTTTGATTAAATTGAATAATTTAAAGAATAATCTTAAGTAATTTTTTACCCTGAAGATAGCATATTGGCTAAAGCAAAATATTGATAATGATAATAGTTCTATCATTGACCGTTCTATATTGCTCATAAATAATTCAGATGTATTAAGATCCAGTCAGCACTTAAGCCTCAGTATTTGCTTCATTTGAGAAAGCTCTCTCCCCGACCATAATTATAATACGATAATCTTCTATATGTATGAAGGATACACATTTAATTTCAGGTTTGTGTCTACCTGTAATGATAAATTGAGTCCAGCCAGTTCAATCAGTATGTGTGTTTGTGTCTGTGTGCATGTGTGTCAACATAGATATACATGTGTACATTTCTCACACACACATTTGAAATTTAAGATGTTTTCCAGCCTAAGATATTCAAATCATTTGATCTCAAAAGTTTTTCTGTGATCTCTTTAGCAGATTATACTATATGTTACATTCATTTCATGTTATTAGCTGTTTATGATAACTGCTGAAATGGAATCATTAACATGTTATTAAATGGTGTATTTTCATAAGAAAAAATGAAACAAGACACAAACCATGCTGTTCATAAAACGAAACGTAACTTTATTTGAGCGCGATATCTACAGTCCTGGAGAGTATTTTAACCTGCATGGTGCAAGGAAGGGAACTGTAGTCTCATCACATGGGGAAACAACCACGTGACATATTCTTAGTTGACATATTCCCAGATATGTTTGCATTTATTATCACATCTTGCATAATTTATAACTCATCTTAAGTTCAAACTCAACTGACTAGAAGGAATATAACTAGTTGCAAAACGAATAGCACCTGGACGGTCGCTTGCAACCATCTTCGTTGATCACTGAGAGCACACCTGGATAGCACGATCTAGACCACCCATCCCCCGACACATGCAATAGGCAATTTGACTTGCATAATTCACATACAAAAAAAAAAAAGAGAAGGGGGGGAGGGAAGATATACTTGCGCGAAATAGTTAGGATGCTTCGTTGCTGGCAAACAAAATGTTGAGAGGATTACGGAGGCAATAACACCAGCAGCTGGTCGAGACAGGCGTTAACACGCTTTTCCATTGATGGAGCTATCTTGTGCTCTTATTTTGGATGGACCTAGTTGCTTGGACGCTATAGCATTCAATGAACTGCTTATCTAAACAACTAGTATATAGACGGAAAGCTTGGAACATTTGTCGCATTGTACGACTCATTAAACAGACGGCTAACTACCCAGTAAAGGGTTTAAATGACACTACTCTAATAAGATGCTGCACAATCAGCTTTTGATAATTGTATATATAGAGACAAAGGATAGTTTAGTACTATGTATGAATATTGGCACGCACCGGTAGACCAAGTGGGCAGAAAACCATTAACCTTGTTTGCCGATGGTTTGAATCTATAATTACTACGGCCGAATCTTACTACATAAATTTTTAATTTGATTATGATTGTTTCCGTTTGTAAGAACTAGGCTATCTAGTCTAGGAGATATACTTGCTACTAGCTTATTTCAGTACTAGATAGAGATAACAGACAGGACCTTCTGGCAAGGTTCTGCTAAGAGCCAGTGGTTTCCTACAACCAGCCACAAATCATCCTGGAATAAGTAATCCAATTGTGGCCCAACACTTTTTTGCAATAATCATTTTCAATTTCCTAAACCTGAATCACTTGGGGCACACCACGCGCACGTGCCGTGACAGCTAGTGAAACAAAACATGTTCAGCGACCAGTTCCACTTCCCTGCATGTAACATGGGTTTCAATAAGAGCACTTAAGTAACTTCGGCCACGTTGTGGCACAATTTTGGCTACAACCCTCTGCACCCAGAGCACTGTGGAAATTACTTGTGTACTTACCAGCAAGATGCACCATTTCAAGCTGAGATGAAAGATGGCCGACGTAATAATATCTCTTAGAATCATAACAACATTGAAAGTCTAGCAGGCAGAGGAAAGACAAGGAGGAAATACTGCATGTCCTCCTGACATTACCTTAAACGTTGAATAAATCTAGGGAACCTTATATATATAGGAGGAGTCCTAGACGTTTTTTCTTTAAAGTTGATTGAACGTCAAAATGGAAAGGACGTTGGCGAAAATTTATATTACAATTCCACCATGGGAAGTTTTGTAGCAACGCGGAACTTTATATATTTTGACAGAGCAAACTAACTCTAACAGGTCTGTTCATGTTTGAATCTACGGAAATTCTAGGGATTGGGAACTGACGGTGAAACGAATAACTCGATTCATCGACCACCCTTACGAAAATTAGTCTGCGTATTAACTGTAAACACGACAGACATGCAACATCTTCCTTTTAGCTTGGTAATGGTAGCAATTTTTTGTGCATTCATTACCTTAAGAGAGATACTAGCAACATGTGAATTATAGACTTGGCAGAAAACGTCTTGAGACCTAAGAAACAGTCACATCAAGTGGTTTTACAAAAACAAAAACACAAAACCTGATGCAAAAAGATGTTTGGCAACCAAGTATATATACATATATATATACACACACACACACACATATATATATATATACAGTATATATACAACATATACATACAATACATATATATGTATATAGCATAAATATATATATACATATATATATATATATATACACACACATATGTATATATATATGATGAACTTTGACTTCAACGAAGTCTTCAATGTAAATGCATTATTCGTACAAAACACAACAAAAATACTCAACCACTTCTAGACCAGTAAAAGGTTTAAGTAGGCTTGAAGTTCGCTCCTGAGAACGGCAAAACAGTGACAATTAACAGTTCTTGGCATTGTTATTTACTTGAACAAAGAATCACTTCTTCTTCTTGTGCCTCGGCCACAGCCATCATGCTGTTACCTCTTCTCACTGACTTCAGAAGAAACCAATATGGCTTCGCCATGAAGCCTGGGAAGTAGATTAAAGATTCTGGCAAGAGAGGAAATAAATACAACACATAAGAAATGTTACTGTGAAAAGATCAAGTTAAAAATTAATAAACAATTATTGATTATTCTAAATTTAATTAATAAAAAAACATTGGCATGTCTTACTGTATGCCCTCTGTGCAGTAACTATTATAAATATGTTTTTGTTTGTTTGTTTGTTTTTCATGTAAATACTATATTTCTCCACAGTAGTTTTGCTCATATTACTCAAACCTTTACTCTTATTTATGGAACAAGAATAATATACAGGAAAATTTCATATAGGATAATAGAAAATGAAAACAGATACATTTCAGATAACAGAAAAATCCAATGAACTGCAGTATTTAGCATCTTTTGCTTCCCAACACAACACCTTGATACAACCAACAGACTAGGATATCATTCAAAACATAAATATTTCTATGTAGAAGATTGTCATTTGTGTTGTCAATGTTCATTGGTATGAACTTAATTAGAAATAGGAAGAGGAAGGTAATGGTAGCCTATTGCATTATTTGCTGAAGATATTATTCTAATAAAATTAGCAGAAACTGTTACTTAGATGTTAAACTTTTATATTTCTCTCAAGAGTCCTTTTGTTCCCACCCCTGTTCTGCTAGCTCTGCGAACCTAAAATTCTGCATCTAACTACTTCAAAAAAATAAAGAAATAAAAATTCTAATTAAAATCCCAGTAAATAGTTAAAGTTAAGAGTTATGTTTTAATATGACTATGTAATAATACATAACTCACATAAGCATACTCCCAGGAGACAGCAATTCAAGGTGATGCATAATGTCAAGAGTTATGTACTACTACTGTAATCTAAGAATCACCTCTCTCCACTCTTTGGAGATTGGAAATGATCTGAAAAACAAAGCCAAATTCTGACATTTAGTGGGAATATTTAAGATACCAGATATTAATTAAATTTTTTCCCCTCAGAATGCAGGTACAATTGTATATATTCTGGGTTGCTGAACTTTTCTTTTTAATTCTGACATGCTTTCTAAAATGCTTTTTTATCATAAATCTCAAATACATACAAATCAAAGACATTTATAAAAAAAAAATTTTTAAAAACTATGTAGTTAAAACATCTAGTATATAGAGATATTTAATGTCAGTTGGGATTACATATCTGTGCTGTGATTTGATTGAACCCAGTCCGTTAACTCAATACTGCAGCCAGCAGTCAACTTGTCTAAACTAAAATATTATTATTATTATCATGCTTTGGGCATCTCTAGAAAATTCTGGAATTATCAGGAATATCCCTTGGTTTTTTCCTCTCTCCCTTTCAGTTTGGTTGGTTAGTTGGTCATTTTGAATTATGGCTGAAGCTGTGAGATCAATGTATTGTTCAATTAGTTGTGTATTTGACTGCTTTTGTGTGATAAAAAACCTGAGCTTCCAGGAGGGAGAACCCTGCCACCTTCATATAAGACCAGCTCACCTTTACTTGAATGGTGCTTATAAAGGTTCTTCCCATCCTAGATAGGATTCAAACCAGATCTTATCATCCAAAAACAGTGTTGTTACTGACTGAGCTAGTAAGGCTCTCTCCTATCTGCATCTATCTAATAACTTATATGCTTCTTTCATATTTCCACCCATCAGCCAACTTTTGCAACCTTCAAATCTTCTCTTAGGGAATATTCTACACCAGAGGCGTAGCTAGGGGAGGGCAGAGGGGGCAGTCCGGCCCGGGCAGCACTTAGAATCTTTTTGAACTTTTGCAGTTAATTCTAAAATTCAGTCTCAAGAACTCAGTTCCAAATATTGTAATACTACTACGAATTTTCCTCACAATTGCTGTAAGTGTTTCTAGTTGTGAGAGGAGTTTTTCTAAATAAAATTGATTAAGAATTACCTACATTACTATGAAATATACTTCGCCAATGTCATCGATGAATTTGCTAACAGAAAAGCAAGAAAAATAACATTTTAAAATGTTGAAATTAAAGTTTTACTTCAGTAATAAACATAGTGGTATAATTTATTTCACTATACGTCATTTTGCTTGCTTTTCTGTCTCTAGCAATACCACTGTTCCACACTGTTCCCATTTGGTCACTTGCCTCTGAATCCTCTCTGCTACAAAATACAGGGAGAACTTCATTTACAGCAGCAACAGGCTTATTTGCTTTATTTTGTGTTATGAAGCCAAGATATGGACATTTTGTGTAAGAATAATAATTGGAGGAGCCTCCATAGCTCAGTCAATATAGACGAAGCCCTCTGGTCAGAAAGACCTGGGTTTGATTCCTGTCAGTGATGTGAGGAACCTTTATCTGGTCTCTTTCGATGAAAGGTGAGTTAGCTGGTCTCATACGGAGGTAGGGGGTTTTTTCACCCAGAAACCCAGGTTTTTCGTCCCCCAGAACAGACAAACCGACCCTGTGAACACACACACACACATCTACAGACATAGGACACACTGGGAGGCATAGGGCTAACCACCTTATCCTCAAGTTACGATTGCAGTTGCAAAGTCCAAGAATAGTTGGAAGCTCGTGGGTGCTTAAGTGCCTGTTAGGACCACTGACAACGATGATGTAATAATTGGAGACTTGATGCTTTTGATCACGGGTTTTAAAGATAATCATGAGAGTCAGATGGTTTGACTTTGTAAATGTTGACTTCTCAGAACTATTCGATGTAAGGAAAAGCTACTATGATTCAGCTATGTTGTTAGAATGCAGAACATTCACTTTGGCAGCAAGATTGTTGTTAAGCCATCCATTTGGTGTTAGGAAAAGAGTGAGAATAAGATTATGAAACAAGACCTTAAATAGAATTGGCTTGCAGTGACATGAAACAACAGTGGATGCTCAGGACAGACATATCTGGCATAATAAGCTGTTCAATGTGGTCAGACATCTGCAAGTGTTGGTTGCTTGAGGAACTTGTATTTAAGATTTATGCACAGCACAAAACCCATGCAGTCAAATATGTGCATAGTAATCCAGATATGATTACTGGGTGGTGGTTCACTGCAGGCTTGTGTAAGATGCTCCAGTTCAGATACTTTTTTTTTTGGCTAATTAATTGTGAATTTTTATATGGTTATGTGTAACAGTTACTGTAAAAGTTGTGTATGCATTTGCAGCATATGTAGTATATATGGGCTTGTATGAGTTAAATTTTGATTTTAGTTGTTTTGTGAAATGTGAGGTGTGCTACATGTATTCATTACATTATGTCAGTAAGTTATGAATTTTTAAGGCAGAGGGAAGGAGAGTGTTTGCAAAGTACAACTTGAATGTGGTGATGTATCAGTGATTCAGGGTAACAGTAGCAAGAACAAGTGCTCATCTAATAGCAGAGCAATACTGTGAAAGAGCAGCGAACAAGTGGTAAGAATGTTATGAAAAAGCGAGAAAGTTATCTGGTGAAAGAAGCAAATGATGGTGGCACGAATGACATAAGTGATATGAGCACAGCAAAAGTCGAGGATAGCAAATGTAGTACAAATGTGATGAATGACATGGCAAAATAAATACTGTTGTAGGACAGAGGAAGATGTAAAATACAGTTGAAAAGAGTAAAGAAACTAGCATGAGAGATATGAAAACAAGTGAGGATATTAGAAAAGAATTAGTAATGTTTTGGAATTTACTAAGGCATGTGCAGAGGCAGAGTGAGAGAGCACATTTATAGAAGAGATTGGTACTTGGAAATGTAAGAAGGAAGGTCTCATTGGCAGATGAGTTAAAGATGAATGATTAAGTGGAATGGTGGAAAGTAGTGTAATACTGGGGTAGTAATGGGGATTCTATGGTGAAAGATGTGAAAATGGAGGGGTGTCAAAAATATGTCTGAGAAGAACAACAATAGGAAGAGTGACAAGCTATGGAGAGGAGAAGAAATGCATAGGAGTTGACTGTGCTGGATTATACAAATGATTTGCAAGGAAGTGCAAATAAGGTATCATGGGATTTGCAAGATTGCGAGACTAGCAATAACAAAAATGTTGCTAGAAACACCGAAGCAATTGGAGCACGGACAATTCATCGCACAAACGATACATCACGGGAAAAAAATCGCTGAAAATGTTATTCGCTAGAAAATTTAAATAATATTGCATTGATACCAATATATGAAAAGTGAATGCCGTGCAAGATAAATTTCACAAAATATAGTTTTTTATGTATTTATGTATTATTTGTTTAGATTTTAATTAGACTTTCATAATATTTTTATTCTTATATTTTTATTCTTATACAGTGAAAGTAATATTTTATCGATCGGTGAGTTTCCTAATTTCTGTTTTGTCTTAAAAAGGTGTTAATATTCTTTCTTACTTAGATACTACAGGTTTCTGCTGATGGATGGTTTAGGGAGAAAGGGCACCACATTTATATTTATTCTGTGAACCATTCATAATTTTCCTGCACATTTAGACACCCATCCAGATGATGTGATTGTGATTGTGATGTGATGTGATGTGATGTGTCGTGTCGTGTCGTGTCTCATCCTGAGATTTTTATTTAATAAGGTCAAAGCACCTTATGGTAACTTGTTTTGTAAAATATTTATAAGCTCTGTATTACTTAAAACTTAGTATTTCTTAGCCTGGCTCCCACTGACGAGACCTCAATAAAGGTCGAAACCGGTCTGGGTAGTGGCCCCTTGCCTTTAATACATAGCATCATACATCTCCTCCAGGAGATGTGCTTTGCATTAAGGGTAAATATTAAGAATAGTGATCAGAGCTTATTCTTCCTTTACCACGAGTTGCCTCGACTTGCACTATGTGCAGGGTCAGCTAGACTTGCAGGCACAAATTTGCTGACTTGGGAAATGGAGTTAAAAAAAAAAAAAAACAGGTTTATATTTAAAATAGCTTGGTATCTTTAACATATATAATATAATATATATTCATACACACGCACAATTTCTCTGAACTAATTCAGAAGATGAGGTTTTTCAGTTATTAAATGCACGTCTATTTTGAAAATGACTCCACTTTTCCTACATAGGAAGGATATGTTGTATGCTGTTATCTTTATTTTTCAGTAAAGAAGACTAAATGTAAAATTTAAAATTTCTTAGTGTCACTTGGCCAGCCTGGCCGGCTGAGTGGTTAGCATATCCGCTTCCCAGAGCCAAAAGGCTGTGGGTTTGAATCCTGCCGTGGGCATGGATGTTTGTGATCATCTGTTGAAATACTGGTGGTGGTCGGCGATAGATGCCGTTGGTGTAGTTGCGGTCAGTTGGTGGATTGTGAGTGGTGGAGACAGAGTTGTAGAGCAGATGCCCTCCCTCGATGAGTCTTTGGACTCCCTGGAAGTGACAAATAATAATAATAATAAAATACAAGTATTGGAGGAAAAGGTAAAGACTAGTATTGAAGCCACAGATGGCCTTTTTATCTTATGCTGATTTACATCATTATGATAGCATTTACGTAATTTTATCATCATTTTCTCTAATATAATTACTCAAAATTGCACCTGTGATCTTAAACTAGCTCTGCAAATGATAGCAGCATACAAGATCCATTACTATACAGGAAAAGTGCAGTGATTTTCAATAATTTTATGTGTATTCAATAACTGAAACACCTCACCTGAATTTGTTGAGATAAAAATATATATATATATATATAACTTATCACACTTGGATGGAAGTCTAAATGTGCAGAACAGAAAAATAGTGAACAGTTAGAAGAATAAATATTCTTAATATTGTGCCTTTTCTCCCTAACTATTCTTAAATATTTTATTCTCCCCAATAACTGTTCTAACTATTAATAGAATAGTTGATAGGAGTAATAGGAATATATAAATAGTTAATTATAAATATTAGTTGGAAATAACTATTATCCCTAAATATTCTTAAATATGGTGTCCTTTCTCCCTAACCACCCTTGCCCAGTTTTGTAAAAATTAATATTCTATCCACAGAGCCTGTAGTATCTAAGTAAGAAAGAATATTATTATTATTATTACTATTACCCCATGGAGTCACAGATTCATCTGGGAGGTTCTTTTATCATACACACAGCTTGTCATACCGTGCTTTAAACATACTCTAATTCTCTGCAGACACCACACTCTCAGGCAAGGTATTACAATCATTCAAAACTCTGCATGAAAAAAGCCTGCTTCTCACTCCCCTACTGACACCCTCTTTATACAGTTTCCAGGGATGACCTCTGGTTCTCCCCTGATCTCCCACTATTTTCTGTAGAACCTCTCCAGCATTGATCCTATAACAACCAACCCCTTACTAACTTCCAAGTCTCCCCTCTTCCTCCTGTCCACCAGACTCTGCAAATTGCATGTTCTCAATCTTTCCTCATACTTGATATTCCAGAGGTTAGCTACCTTAGTCAGTCGCCTTTGGACCCTTTGTGCCCAGATTTGGCCAAGTGGCCAAATCTGGGCACAATAGTCCATGTGTGGCCTAATCAAAGCCTTATACAATGGAACAAGAATCTCCCTACTTCTACACTTCAGTGTCCTCCACATCATTCCCGGAAGCCTTTGTGTTGTCTTCACAATTTTGGCTATGTATCACCTAAATTTCAGATCCTTATGCACCATCACCCCAATATCTCTTACTTCCTGCACCTCTAACATTATATCCTCACTGAGCATAAATTCTGCATCCCATCTTTGTTTTCCAAATTTTAAAACCTTACATTTTGCAATATTGAACTCACATCCCCATTCCCGTGCCCAATCACTCAATTTATTCAAGTCTTCTTGTAAGGCCACAACATCTTCTCTACTCTTCATGGTTTGTCCCAACTTTGCATCATCTACAAACAACTAAATATCTCCAAATCTTCACCAATATCCATCCAAATCTTCACCAATATCATTAATATACAAGTTAAACAGTAATGGCCCTAAAACAGACCCCTGAGGCACACCGCTACTGAATTTCCTTTTCCTGGGTATCACTCGCCCCATACACAACTTGTTGATACCTACTAGATAGCCAGTCTCCAATCCAATGCACTAATCTAATATCCAACCCCATCTGCTCTAGTTTGACTATCAACTTATCATGAGGTAACCCATCAAAAGCCTTTGCAAAACCTAAGTATACTTTGTATCTTTCTCCTCTGTCCAAGGAAGCAGTCACCTTATTGTAATAAGTAATTAGATTACTAAAACATGACCTCCCTTTAGCAAATCCATGCTGTCCATCAAAGATAATACCATTGTTGTCAACTCACTTCTGGATCCTAGTTCCCACAAGCTTCTACAACAATTTAACCGCAACACCTGACACACATATAGGTCTATAGTTTGATGCTTGAGTTCTATCACCTCCTTTATGAAGTGGCACAATCTTACCCTCCTTCCACCCCTTAGGAACTTGACCCAGTGCAAGACTCGTATTATAAAAATATGTCAAGACCAGTGTCAACTCCGTGGCACATTCCTTCAAAATACGTGGTTATATATTATCAAGTCCCACAGTCTTATTAACATCTAGTTTGCTCAATTCCCCATACACCTCTTGCTCACTTACATTCAGTCTCTACTCCCCATCATCAACTGCTCTCACTCTCTCCATGAAGTCACATTCACATATTAATAACTTTATACGGAATAAAAAATAATACATAAAATATTTCTTTTTTTTTTTTCATATATGGGAATGACATGAAACAGGATTTTAATTTTCTTGTGAATAATTTTTCTGTGATTAATTTTTGTGCAATTAATTTTCTACACGATGAATTGTCCAGACACGAAGCAATCGTGTAGGTGGGTTGATTTATGGTTTATTGGTGCAAGGACAGCAAAGGTCATACTGTAGCATATCAGAGGTTATAACAGTACATAAAGTATTAATAAATAGTCATAAAGAGATAAATTAGTAAATGTACAAAAAAGAATGAAGTTGAACGATTCAGTATCTATGTATGCACACAGAATTTATAATCAAATGTTTGTATAAATTAATTATCTGTGAAGAAATTAAAAATGTCATGCAATTTGTCTGACTCAGATAACATCTGCATGAATGTATAAGGCTCAGCCAGATAAGTAAAAATTTCATTCCTCTTGTGTGAAGTACTGGCACCCCACCAGAATATGACAAATGGTGAGACGTGTTGCATTTTTAACACATAGGTAGGTTATCAGTCCTAAGTAAATACGAAAATGTAAAATGACTGTGACCTACGCAGAACCTAGCAAGAACAACTTCTTTCTTCTCTTTCTATGTTGAGTACACTGCCAATGCTTAATTTCAGGCTTAATCTTGTGCAATTTGTTTGTCAGTGCTTCCTGCCATGATGACTGCAACTGAGTAATCTTATAAACTGTCTGTAGACTGCATATGGAACTGTTCAATAGTACTTCAAACAAAAAGTATGAGCTGATCTAGCAGCTGCATCTGCAGTTTCATTTCCTTTAATTCCAATGTAGCTAGGAATCCAGCACAACCGATCAAAATTTTGTACAACAGTTGTAAAACTTCACAAAACTCTGGATATAGATTATATACAGGAAAAGAGATGGCCTGGAAAGAGCTCACTGAATCTGTATAAATTACACACTTTTGATCACAGTTTTCTTTTATATACACAAGTGCAAGTTGAATGACACGCAACTCTACTGTATAATTACTGCAGTCAAGTGGGATCTATTTGTCAGGAAGCACAGTAAACAAAGGTCTCAGATCTTGAATCATCATTCTAGATGGGTAAGAAATCAGAGTTGGCTGCTCATGAAGCAGCATTCATTCATGGCAGGTTTTCACCTGTCATGGAGGAATGTTATGTTTGGTGCAAGTAATGTTGTCAACATTTATGCCATAATCTCTTTAACATACATACCAAAGGGATGCATGGAAGTCTGACGTGTGTAATATTGAGCTTACCAACACAAAGAAAAGATACTAGTCCACATATGATGCTCTGGAAAAGACTATTTTTAGGGCCTGTTTAAGAGATGTCTGCACGGTTAGCCTAGTGCCTATGCGCTTAGCAACCATATACCTGGGAAAGGAGTGTCCTGGGTTCGATTCTCGTCGCCGACGTGAGGAGCTTAAGGATCTTTCTCAGCCATAGCCAAGTTAGCCGGTCTTGGGCATGGACAGCAGGGTTTTCCCCCCAGTTTATCTAGGGTTGTTTATCCCGCAAAGTGGCCCCGTGAACACACACGCAGATTACAGTCATGAACATTGCCCTAAGGGGATGCAGCAGAGGAGTGGCGAACCGGCTGCATTATACGCCAGTAACCCCTCAGGAGGGGACTCAACCCATCCTAGGATGGACGAGAGGGATAGGATAGTTTAAGAGGCAAATGTTTTCCATCCATTAATTAAAGATACCAAGAAATTATATACTTGGTTTAATCCTTTATCCAAGTGTAAGCAAACAAAGTCTGTGCCTGAAGTATTTTCAGGACTGGGGCAACTCGGGGTAAAGGTATGACTTCACATCACTTGCCTTATCCCATAATGCAAAGCACATCTCCTTGCAGACATGTATAATGCTATGCATTATGGGAAGGGTCACTAACCAGACCGGTTTCGACCTTTATTGAGGTCTCTTCAATGGGAGCCACACCCAGAGGTGATACTAAGGTTGAAGTAATGCAGAAGTCATATTTTCATATAAAAGTTGCCAAAAGGTATCATACTACCTTTACCACGAGTTGCTCCAGTCCTTAAAATACTTCAGGTGCAAACTTTGTTTGCTTACACTTTTTTCTGTTGAAAACCTGAACCCATGATTAACAGACCCTGGAGAGATATGATTATTTGCTTGCTGAATCTGTGTTTCAATTAGCCTCATGTTACAAGAGTGACAATTAATTGTGAAGTCATTAACATATAGAGCAGTGCCTTCAGTGGGGGGAAGCCGTTCAGTGATTGAGTTAACTTTGACAGCAAAGAGTGTGACACTTAAAACAGAGCCTCGGGGAATACCCTGTTCTTAATAATATGGTGTACTTCTCACTCTGACCTGGAAGATAGCTGGATAGAAAATTTCTCTTAAACATATATCTAAACAGACCAAATGATCCAAAGTTGAACAATTCATTGCTTTTTAAATACCAGAGAAGTCTGGCATTAACCATTTTCTCCAATATCTTACAAAGACAACTAAGCAGAGCAATAGGCCAATAATTGTTTGCTTTGTTGGATCCTTGCCTGGTTTTGGGAGATGACAATTGACTTATTCCAGAAATTCTTCATCTGTAAGTATTCTGTGTATAGTAAGAGAAGGAGATCCATAGCACAGATGATGAATGATGTTTGATCATCTCATAATGGATGTCATCAGGACCTACTATGCTGGGGTAAGATAGTAAAAGATCTCTTTTTAGTTCCTCTTTAATGAATGACTAATTGTATTGCTCTTTCGGTATTAAAAATTCAGGAAGATATGAACTGTTGATGAAATTCTGAAGATTTTTCTCCTAAAGTATCTGCAATAGCTTTGGTATCTGCAGCAACACATCCATTATGGTCTAAGTTAGACAAACAATGTATTCTCTATCTATCTTTCATTTTCTGGATTTTATCCCATACAATTTTTTCATTGGTTGTTTGATGTAGTAGAGTACCTACAAACTATGCCCAATGCTCTGTCTTGATCTTTTTTGGCTGCTTAGCACTCTGAGTTCCACCAAGGTTCTGGTTAGTGTGGCAATCGAGATGAGGTTTTTGGAATTGAGGCTGTTGCTTCCTGGACAATACAATCTGTGACATACCTCACTGCTTAATTGATACGGTTTGACTGACTGTTTCAGCATTAAATTTTGCAAGACAGGGGAAAGTATTCCAGTCAGCCTGGTCCATTTTCCACATTGGCATCTGTGTAAGAGAACATAGTTCCTACGAAGACATAGTGCAAAGAACAGGAAAGTGATTGCTTCCACCATCCGTATTGCATATTAACTGATAAATTAACTGTGGAAAGGGTACAAAGATGGTTTCAGGACTGTACAATTTTGGTTATGAGGATCAGCTGAGGGAATGTGGACTGCAGAGTTTGGTGGATAGAAGAAGGAGAGGTGATATGATTGAGACTTTTAAACTGTTGAGAGGTGGTTACAGATTTGACACTGGGGAGTTCTTTCACTTGGTTGAACACCGAGAAGGAGTGATGACAAGAGGCCATCCCTGGAAGTTACGAAAGGAAACTGTGAGCAAGAGGGTGAGGCGTGGTTTCTTTGAATGGAGGGTGGTTGAACCGTGGAATGCATTGCCTGATGTAGTGGTGAGAGCGAGAAAGGTCAATGAGTTTAAGGAGTGGTATGATAGACTTTGTGTTTCTTGGGGGGGGGACCTCCCCTCGATGAGTCTTGACAGACTTTATGTTCTTAGGAAGGACCTCCCACGATGAGTCTTTTGACTCCATGGAGACCTGAATAATAATAATAATAATAATAATATGTTCCATAATATTATATGTTCCACCAACCGTACTGCAGTTTTACAATATCTGGATACTATTTTGTGACCATTTTTAAATTCTGTTGGTAAATATTGTCATATTACCTGTGGCCAGATATTGTTAAATATTCTATTCTTAGATATTGTGATAAGTGTGATATTACAAAAGGTTTCTTAGATTATTTAGGATGAATGTATGTCTCACAAAACATCTGTTGAAGCAGTCGACAGAACACTGAGGGATATCAGATCATACAATCAAAGAATGGGTGGAATTAACTGTTTTATTTGTTGGTGATTTTAGACAAACACTGCCCATCATATCCCACAGAACCAGGGAGGATGAAGTGAATGTCTGCCTTAAGAAATCATCACTATGGCATGATGTAGAGGAGTTTTCTCTCAAAACCAATATGCATGTTCACCAACATGGAAACTCTAATACAGATTCCTTCTCTTCAAAAATGCTAAAAATTGGCAATGAAGAAGTACAGCAAAGAAACAAAAATATTATATTAACAGATCTAAATATTGGGAAAATTGTCCGAACTGCAGGCAAACTGTTATGCAGTGTCTACCCATCTATTGAGAACATAACAGAAAAGTCACTTCAGGGAGAGAGCTATCCTCGCACCTTGAAATGACGGCGTGTCAATAATGAACAAGTTTATTCTTAATATAATTTTTTGCATCTAAATTGCATGTGTACTCCTGCAAAATTGCCTATATATTAGATTGAAAAATCTGAATTTCCAAGAAGAAAAATCCCAGCTAGCACTGTATGAGATTGATAACTCACCTTCCATTGCAATTTGCTTTTAAATGGTTACAATTTCCAATAAGAGTTGACTTTGCAATGACATTTAATAAAGCACAAGAACAGACCCTTAGATATCTAGGTTAGATTCAAGAGGTGAATGTATTGGACACAGGCAGTTACATGTAGTATGTTCTCAAGTTAACAGTCCTGAGAATTTAATTATTTTTGTTGAGGATGATGAACTTCTAATGCCGTTCACAAAGAAGTGTTATAATGCTTACAATTCTACACCATGATAAAAACACTTGCACCAAATACTGAAGTAAATACCCTGAAATGAGCTGCTGGCAGGCAAAGCAGGAGAGATCAGCTAGTTTATAATAAGGAGACTAGTGCATTGGACAGATGAGACACTTATACCATAATTTATCTTTAGCAAAATCCTGATTTATCCAGATAAATCAGGATTTTGCTAAAGCATTTGATCAAGTACTGTTGAAATTAAGCAAGATGGTATGGATAGTTATTTGGTATCTTGGTTATACGAATGGTTGACTGATAGGAGCCAGCAAGTTTTGTATAAAGGTAGTGTCCAGAATAAGGAAAGTGATGAGTGGGTTACCACAGGCTTTTTTGCGATCACTGTTGTTCAATGTAAATATCAATGACATAGTTGACAGTGTGAAAGGAGATATTCATTTCTTTGCCAATTATGTTAAATTAGGAACAGCAATGTTAGGAAGTTCTGATCTGTTGTTGTTACAAGAGGATTTGAAATAAGTTGGTGCTTTGTGCTAAAGAATGGGGATGCCGTTTCAGTGTTGTACGTGTAAATTAGATGTAGTTGTAAAGTGTAAATTATGCACTTTGGTCAGAGATGAGGGAATGGGGTTTATCATATTGCAGAACCTTCAGGAGTGGAGGAGGCAACGGATCTAGGGATCTTGGTGAATAGAGAATTGAAGTTTGGGGGGGCACATTGTGAACATTGTAAGCGTTACCCAGAAAACTGCTGCTATAATGCAAAGAAATGGCACTATAAGCATCTCTTTATAATAAGGCACTAATTAGAGTTCCTTTGGATTTCTGCACAGAGATGTGGTCAGACTGTCTCTAGACTCTGGAATATCGATATGAAGATAGATTGAGGGAATGTGGTCTTCAGAACATGGCAGATAGGAGGAAGAGACTTGTGATGATATAATAGTGATGTATAAATTGGCAAGATGAGTCATCAGATAGATATAGGATAATTATTGCATAGGATAATAAGTGATGTGAGAATGAGAGGCCATCCCTAGAAACTGTACAAAGGTCATGGGAGTAAGGAAATGAAAATGAAATTTTTTGCTTGGCAGGTGTTGAATGAGCAGAATGCATTGCCGGAATGGATGGTGAGTGCTCCAACATTAAATGTATTCAAGACAAGGTATGATAGTTATTGTGGTCTGTGAGTGTTCGACCTCCCACAGAGTCTTCGGACTCCATAGAGGCTTGAAAGTAATACTAATGCAATATCAAAAATTTATGAACACAAACAATAACTTCCTTATCCATACTAGTCATTATGTTTTGTTTTTTGTTTTTTAAATCCAAGTGATTATCATGTAGTTGAACTATCTCTTCTTTAATAACTTTAGTGAATACTATCTGTATTTATTCAAGTTATCATTCTGTAGTCATTCTTCCTTTATTATTATTATTATTATTATTATTATTCCTGACACCTCCAAGGAGTCCAAAGACTCATCGTGGGAGGACACCTACAACTGTCTCAACCACACACCGAATCTCTACTACAAATCATCCCCATCAACACCATCTACCGCCCATTTCCACCACCACCACCACCACAACTGGTATTCTATGTCTGTAAATTGCGTGTGTTCTGAAAGGCTGATTTGCCTGTATGCAGGATGAAAAACCTGAGTTTCTGGGAGAAAAAACCTTTAACAGTGAATGTTTCAGCTTCTCTTCCAACTCAGTCAGTACAACTGGAAAATGTGAGCTACAATGGAACTGTGGAATTACAGGTCAGAGCAATGGTCAGACATAGGGGAATGGTTAATGAAGTGGAGATTCAAAACTTGCCATCCTCTGGCAAAGCAAGTCTTTGTATTCCATGTAATGACAGAGTTTCAAAGACTGGTCACAAAAGACCAACAGTAATCATTATTCACAAAATTTCTATCATACTTCTCCTTAACTCGTTCACTAATATAACACTCGCAATCACCTTAGGCAATCCATCCCATTCCACTCATTCTCTACTCTCTAAGCAAGGAACTTAGTCTGCATGCCCTTGTTAACCACATTCTTACACAACTTCCAGGGATAAATGAAATTTCTTTGGTACATCCACCCTATAAAATCCCTTTAGTAACTTAAAAGTTTCCATAACATCCCCTCAAATAACATGTTTAGGCTTAAGTGCTGACAGAATGGAATGAAAACAGCACAAGGAATAAATTAAACAATTTAATGCTTTCGATATTTTGTCTCAGTTGCAGAGACATTGTCAGGAAGTACAGTACAAACTGTAACAAACACAAGCACACAAACTAACAGTTAAAATTGCCTGTCTAAAGTCTAGAAAGGAACTAAAGTCTACTGGGTGTTAGTAGGAAGAATAGACTCCCACCCACAAAAGATTTTTGTAAACCTATAAATACATTCTTACATTGAGTGGCCTAAGGATTTTTTTCCTATTTTAATTAATTATATATATATTATTATTATTATTATTATTATATATAAGGTGCCTCCATGAGTCAAAAGACTCATCGTGGGAGACCCAACATTGACATACTAACTGTTGTTCACACAATACCTGTGATACCTCCCCTTAAACTTATTCACAGATGAAGCATTCACAACCACCTCTGGTAACACATTCCACCGATTTACAACCCTCCAAGCAAAAAATCTAGTCCTAACGCCCTTGTTAACCACACTCTTACGCAATCTCCAGAGATGATCTCTCTCTTTCTGCACTGGTCCTAAAAAAGTTATCAGTATCACTCCTATAAAACCCTTTTAATAATTTATATGCCTCTATCATATCTCCTCTCCTACATCTATCAACTAGTTTTTGAAGCCCACAGATCTTCAGGAGACATCCCACAGGCCTGCAACAATTTTCGGAACCTGTCTCTAAATCCTTTCCACCATTTCCACATCACCAAGAAATCCAGATATATATATATTGTATTTTTGTTTATTATTACACAGTCCTTATTAAAACACTTAAGGAATTGAACAACGTAGTTAATGATATAAATTAAATTATACTTTAATAAATATTTTCCGATATTTCGGCAACGTCACGTTGCCATCTTCTAAAGGAACTTGCAAAAAAAGGCACGTGCACGTAGGCACTACAACACATTAACTGGGAATGAAGACATGAAGCTATTGTTCTCCTAAAAGTCCTGATGGTGCCCTCTAGCGGGCTAAGTAGGTGTTCTTGGCCGTTGGGCTGAAGGTCTGCTGATGTAAGCCTCCCAAATTTGGGGTAGTCACATACAACCAAATTTGTTGAGGTTTGGAGAATTTCTTAGGGCTGAGGCTGATTCCATAAATAGTCTTTCAAATTTGTATTTACTACGGTGTATTACTGTAGCTTTCTTCCACCGTATTCTGTGGCGTATATACAGAGCATGGTCTGCAAGACCAGAATGGCTGTACTTGTGAAACCGGATGTAGTCCTTGTGTTCAGAAATTCTGATATTCGCTCTCCTGCCTGTTTGGCCAAAGTAAGACAGTTTACAACTGCAAGGGACCTGGTATACACCAGGTAGGTCTAGGGGAAGTGGTTGGTCTTTAGTGGAGCGGATAAGGGATGCCAATTTTCTGTAAGGTTTGTAACAGGAGGTCAGGTCATGCTTTTTTAAGATTTTGGTAATCTTTTCCGAGGTGCATCGGATGTAGGGAATGGTGATGGATTTAGAGTAATCCTTGTTGTGGAGGGGATCTGTGGTTTGTAGATTCTAATATTTTTTGGATTTTTTTTTTGGGGGGGGGGGGGGGTAGCCATTGGCTGAGAAAGTGTTGAGGATGTGATTTAGTTCAGTGTTTAGGGTCAAGTCATTTGAACAGATTAGTTTAGCCCTGTTGTATAGTGTTTTCACTACTCCATATTGTTGTGAGGGGGGGGGGGTAGGATTGTTGGTGAATGTATCTGCCTGTATGGGTGGGTTTTCTGTAAACTGAGAAAACCAAGGTTCCATTAGGCTGGCGGATGACTTGTGTCTAGGAAAGGGAGGCTGTTTTTTTCTTCTTTTTCCATGATGAATTTGATTCTGGGGTGTTGGTTGTTTAAGTGTGTTAAGAAGGAAAGAAGTGTTTCAGAGCCATGTGGCCAAATAGCGAACACATCATCAATGTAGCGAAGCCATATGGTGATGATGTGTTCGCTACGTTGATGATGTGTTCACTATTCGGCGAACACATCATCAACGTAGCGAACTCCGTAGCCTCTGTCCCACAAAAACCAACCAACTTTGGTTGGTTTTTGTGGGGCAGAGGCTAAGGCTTTTTCTTCAAAGGTCTCCATAAAGAAATTGGCCAAGGGTGGGGAGAGTGGTGAACCCATGGCTGTCCCCTCTATTTGTTTGTAGAATTTTCCCTGCCAAACGAAATAGCCTGAGTTCATTGTGAACTGAAATAAGGCTGAGATATCGGGAGAAAATTTATCTTGGGTTAGCTCTAAAGTTTCCTTGAGTGGGACATTTGTGAATAAAGAGGAGACGTCAAAGCTGACCATTATGTCAGTACGTTGGAGTGTAAGGTTTTCTATGCTGGCTTTGAAATCGGCTGAGTTTTTTTATGTGTGATGGTGTGTTGCCAGTATAGTGTGTGAGCTCTTTGGCCAAATGTTTAGCTAATTTGTATGTGGGGGAATCAATGCCATCCACTATGGGACATAATGGCACATTTTCTTTATGTATTTTTGGGAGTCTGTAAATACAGGGGGGGGGTATAGAGTTAAATGGCTTTAATCTGTTGGTAACTTCTACAGGCCAAGAAGTCTCTCTTAAGGAGCCTGTGAAGTTTTCTCATTTGAGAGTTGGTGTCTGTTGTTGATTATGAATAGGAATCGCCTTCTTTCCTGTGCTCTTTGACCAGATATATAATTCAAATCGAAGTAATGAAAAATTGTTAAGATATCATCGCAGACCTCTTCTCTCAATTCCTTGAAGGCATTGACAACATCATCAACAGGGACAAACGCTAAAGCCAGTAGCATATGTAATTTGTCCTTTAGTCGATGATCTTCAGGGTTGTTATGCAGTTTTTTTTAGTTTTATTACACAGTCCATGTGAGGCATTATGGCATGAGATGTATAGGATGAGATATTTAGTGCAATGTTTGCCATAAGCTTGGAAATGTATAGGCAGATTGGTTTGGTGAATAATAGGGACATGATCATTATAGGTGATTTTAATCATGAAAATGCAGGGAATGTAGGGATAGAACCTAGGAGCAAGGAAAATTAATTTCATTTTGAATGATATATGAGGACTAAGAATCTTGGATTTTTATCATTGTGTCAGAGGATGTCTTGTGAATGAGTTGAATCTGCCACCAGTTAATAATATGACCAGTATTAAAAGTAAATCACCTGAATGGTGTCCAGCAATATGAGAGCTTCTGTGAAGAAAGGATATGTTTGGGAAAGCTCAAGAGTTGGAGCAATAGTGTGGAATGTGGTGTTAGGCTAGTAGGAAATCAATACTGCTTGGAGATATCAGAGTAACCATTGAGATTCCCCAAAGTTTTCTGTGGCATTTGTTCAAAAGGATTCCCGACCATTTTTCCAAATGTATATTTTTTCGAATGTATATTTTTCCGAATGTTCAATTCCAAATAACAGAATCTAAGATATTATTATTATTATTATTATTGTTGTTGTTGTTGTTCCGGGAAACTCCAAGGAGTCGACAGACTCATCGAGGGAGGCCCTAACATCATGTCTGGAACAACTATTCAACATTCACACAGTATCTATCATATCTTGCCTTGAACTCATTCACGGTCGTAGCACCCACAACAGACTCTGGAAGCTTATTCCACTCATTCACCACTCTCCAAGTAAAAAACCTAGCTCTAACACCCTTGTCAACCATGCTCTTGCCCAGCTTCCATGCATGGCCCCTAGTCCTCCCACCACCAGTCATATTTTCAAAAATATCTTCTGGATCAATCTTATAAAAACCCTTCAGTAATTTGAATGTCTCAATCATATCACCCCTCCTTCGCCTATCGTCCAATTTCTGCAACCCACAGATCTTCAACCTATTCTCATAAGGTTCATTCCACAGACCTGCTATCATCTTGGTCACTCGTCTCTGGACCCTCTCCACTTCCTCCCCATATTAATAAATGTCATGCTAAAATAGATAAGCTGTTTTAATAAAATAAACTTAGACTTAGGATACATGAATTTATTGACTTACTAAAAAGCGAAATTGTATCCAATATACCGGAGGTAGTCAAGTCATTGGCCCTCTTCTTTGTACCTGTGATATGATAGGACAATGGTTTTAATCCTCTTCTGAACAACCGCCCACTTCCCTTTTGGTGCTGCCTTTACTATTCTACCCATTCTGAACTCATGTATTATTGTTTCAGAGTCAGCTTGTTCTTTTTGTAACTCTGTTGTAGTTGAATATAAACTGGGGTGGTGCTTTCCAACCACTTACTCGAAGTCGTTATGAAACCCATTGCTCAGGTTGTTTGTCTGTTGTTGATTATGAATAGGAATCGCCTTCTTTCCTGTGCTCTTTGACCAGATATATAATTCAAATCAAAGTAATGAAAAATTGTTAAGATATCATCGCAGACCTCTTCTCTCAATTCCTTGAAGGCATCGACAACATCATCAACAGGGACAAACGCTAAAGCCAGTAGTATATGTAATTTGTCCTTTAGTCGATGACCTTCAGGGTTGTTATGCAGTTTTTTTAGCCCCTCAACCTGAATCCTTCTGTATAAAGATTGGGATAAGTGGAAAAGACAGCAAGATACTGTTGAATTTGGGAACACAGCACTTACGCTATTTATGATGACCAATTCGAAGTCGCACATTATTCGAGTTGGCTGCATAACATCAATTGCAAAATCATGGGCTGAAGACAAAATGCTATGCAAAATTTTGGTGTAGCAATTTTGTTCTTTAGGGGCATAAATCAATGGGACACATAGTACACTGTCGCCATCTTCTGGATTTACTCCAGGCCTTCTTAGTACTCCCAGAACAGTAAACATTTGCACAAAAATACTGGGGCAGACTTTGAACATACCATCAAGAAACCACTCTTGACTGCTCATTAAAATCTGTAGATTTTCTTTAGTTCCAAACACAATAACCCTGTTTTCATGACTTTCTTCATCAGTGCAGGAATCATACAGAAGAAACTTTTCACCCTGAAGTTTTAATGTATCTGTCTGGAATCTGGAATAACTCCTGAAGTGATGAAGGATTGGATGGTTGATCATGTAATCTTTTCCTTCTAATGGATTTTTTTAAATTTTCTTGTTCAGGTAAAAAGCTTAAAATACCTGAAGGCATCCTCTGCAATTCATTTTGTAATATCTGAGCTGGTTGAAGCTCTGGATGTTCTTGGGCAATATGTTTTAAATTTTTTCTTACATTCTCTGCCTTTGCTTCTTCTCTTTTTGGTGGATGGAAGTGAGATGATTGATCGATCGTCCCCCTTTTCAACTGTTATATTTTGACCATCCATAGTTGTAATAGCTTGTGCCAAACATTCTTTCATTCTAAATTTTTTACATTCCCAATATATTTTACCCTGTGGACAAGATTTACTCTTGTAGTAAATATATCCATTTAGGAGTAGTTTCAACCCTCCTTGCCCCAATGAAATTATCTTAGGTTCATCTTGCATTTTCTCCATGAATTTTAATTAATTTTCTGGCCAACTGTTACTTAGCGATGGTGAACGATTCTTGACACATATCAATGATTATCATTCATGATTCTCTACATTACTTAAGGCTACACTTGGTACTAAGAAAGTGAAAACTATAAATTTTCATAAAAGTATACTCTCATAAAAATATACATTCGAAAAAATGGTCGGGAACAGTTCAAAAGTGATGACATGAGCACGATGATCTCCTGTTGCTTGTTTATTAGAGAGAGAGAGAGAGACAGAGGTTTATTAACATAGTAGTTGACATTCAATGGCTTTTGCTATTACTTTAGAAAGAATTGAAGTGAGAACAGTTGGATAGTAATTTGATGCTAAGGATTTGTTGCCCTTCTTAGAAATAGGTTAAATATGGACTGATTTCTAAGCTGCAGGATAGCTCCTAAAAACTGACACAAAACAGGAATCTCCACAACCCTCCAGAACAATTGAAGAAATACTGTTAGTACTAGGAGACTTGTTTTTGGTATCCAGTTTAGACAATATTCTTCTGATCTCCTTATTGCAAAAAATCAGAAAGGATATTGAGTGTTGCATATTTAGAATGGTAGGAGGACTTTCACCAAGATCACTGATGCAAAAATCAGAGGAAAAGTAAGAAACCAAGAGATAAGCTTTTTTGTAGTTGATAATAGAATCGGTCCATGAAATAAATAAATAAAATAAAATAAATAATTGGAAAGTGCTTGTGAACAAGGATAGTATAAACAGAAAAGAAAGATGGAGATTTTGATCAAGGCCATTTTGCAGTATTCTCGATTCCTCTCTACAACCTTGGCATGAGAAGAATCAAGAATTCCTGTTTTCTGTCATCTGATCCAAACATTTACACTGAACATATCATTGAAAAAATTCTTAGTGCTATGGAAATAATCATTCCCATCACTCAGATAAGCCTTGGTTCTTCTCTTCTACAATCTTATGACACTTTTTTTTGGAGAACCAAGGTTGCAATAAAAATTTAAAATGGAATGGGAAATGAATATCACCATAACAATAAGAACGGTTTCACTGTTATGTTCAGTGTAAATGCTTGGATCAGAATACAAATCAGATTGGTCTTAATTGACTAGAGTTATCATTATTAACAGTATACCTAGAAAAATAACCAATGCTTGTAGAGTGGTTAGGATTATCTGTTAATAGATCATTGCTGATAGCAGATGCCTTGGCTTCTCTCCCTGCTGGATCAGTGCCCTTGGAATAGGAGAGCTAGTTAGAGTTATTAACACTAAAACCTCCAAGGAACATAACTTTGCTATTAGGAAAATTGAACTGGAGAAAATCAGTATTAAAAAACATTCAGAATGGGTGGTGGTATTAGGAGATCAGTAGAAACAGCAAATGAATTTGACAGAATGAAGCAGAGATTTTTCACAGAATAAAAGAGGCAGGTTAGAATAAGAGGCTGTTTTTTGGAACTTGTGTAAGGAGTTTGTTTGCTGGGGAATGAAGAAGTGTTTTGTGTGTAACTAAGAGCATGGTAGTGAAGAAAAACTGAACAAATCCAAAGCATGGTTTGATAAGCATTGTACATAACAATCAGGATTATCCATCATGAATCTTTGACTCTGTTAAGGTGTGATGATGATGACAGCAATAATTTTTTAAAAAATGTATATGAATCCCACCCACAAAAGATTGTTATTGTTTTTATTTTTAATACCTTTGCACTGAAAACAGTGCTACATACTATTGTCCCACAATCAAGACAGAAAAAGGCTATCAGGTCCATAGCCTCTTCAGCTTCTAAAATGTTTGGCATTCTCTTTTGTTCTAAACATTACTTCTGTCCTTTTCACCTCCTGACACTTTAAGCTCACATTCACTCAACATTAGAATACTGTTGTGACATTTGGGGATGCTCCTAAGACTACCCTCAGAATGCTTGATTGTATTCAGAAAGGAGGAATTTGCTTAAATGATAATATCTTTCAGTCACTTTCCCATAATGCTCTCTTGTTGCATTATATCTTTCCTAAAGGCATTACCATGGATGCTACTCCACTGAACTGGCCCTTAATATCCCTCTACTTTTCTATAATCACCTATAAACGTGAACAACTGCTGGTCGATACACACATATATGGTTTAGCTCCAAATTTATCAAACCATCTTCTCATCCACTTCTTCATTTCATAACCTTGTTCTTTGGAATAGTCTTCCCCATACTGTTTTCCCCAACATTTGTAACTCTCAGTTCTTCAAGAAACATATCAGCAAATTTCTTTCTTCTTTCCCACTTGCCCACAGACTGCTGTTGTATCACAGGTCATGGGACCTCTTGTGTATGGGGTTAATAATAATAATAAAATAAAAATAAATATTTAGTCACATGAAGCATTATGAGTATGCCTTTGAATGCTAGATTTTTTCAAAATATCTTTCTGAGAAATACTACATTTCACATTGCCCTTTCATAATTAGTGTTTAGACTCCTTGGTGGTGTCATGTAATTATGATAATAAATTTTTGAACAGCTAATGACCTGAACATTTAGGGGGGGTGGGTAGAGATACAGTCCTTATGGAGGCAGTTGAATGTAAGAATGAATATAATATGCCAGAGCAAATAAGGACAACAAATCAGAGTGGGATAATTAATATAAGGCATCAAGGTAGGGTTGGGGCTAATGGGGGTCTTAAATTCATGTACACTAATACTAGGAGTATTAGGAACAAGAAGGAAGAGTTTTTGGCCATGGTTGGCACTTCCAGACCACAGGTTATAGGTATTAGTGAAACATGGCTGACTGTAGATGATATAACTAGTGGGATTGAATGTGATGGGTATAGTGTGTTCAGGAATGACAGAGAGAATAAAATGGGGGGAGGAGTATTGTTGATGATAGCTGATGAGCTCCAGCCAAGGAGAATAGAAGTTGAATTGCAGGATAGAGAAAAGAGCACATTTGAGGCCATTTGGTGTGAGATTGTGGCTAGCAGAACTAAATATACAATTGGGTGCTGCTATAGACCAGGTGATGGAAAAGATGGTGGTGACAGTATGCACAAGCAAATAGAAGAAATGGGTGGAAGGAGGGTGATTATTATGGGAGATTTCAACTATGGTCGCATTGATTGGAGTGAGGAGAGGACACATGGGAGGAAGGAACTGGATTTTATGCGGTTATTAAGGGATAACTATCTGCGACAGCATGTAATGGAAAATACTAGGGGTCAGAGAGTGCTTGACCTAGTAATTACATCTGAGGATTTGGCTGTAACAAATATGACCACATTACCACCAATCGGTGAGAGTGATCATAGGGTCTTAACTTGGGAGGTGGCTAAAGGTGTAGAATTTTCAATTAAGACAGGGTACATGTGGAATTATCGGGCTGGAAAGTATGACAAGCTTAGGAGTTTGATTGGTTCAGTGCCATGGCATGTACAACTGCAAGGACTAGAAGTTGATAGTGCATGGGAGGTAGTTAAGAAGTGCTTGCATGAAGCAATGGCTGACTGTATACCTAGAGTCCGAATAATAAATCAAGTAGGGGTTAAATGGATGAATAACACCATTAAGCTTGAGTTGCAAAAAAAGAAACAACTATGGAGGGAATTTAAGGAGAAGGGTGACCGGCAGGCACATGAATGGTATAAAGCGCAGGCCAGAAGGGTGACGAGTGTGGTAAGAAAAGCAAAAAAGGATTACGAAAGAACATTGGCCATGCAGGCTAAAGAAAATCCTAAACAGTTTTTTAGATATGTAGCAAGTAAAAGGAAAAATGTACATGGCAGATTGATTTTAAAGAATGCCGATGGTAGGGAGGTAACTGAATCAGTTGAGATAGTTGAGTTACTGAGTGAGCACTTTGCAAAAGTATATCATCAAGGTGGTGACATTGCAGAAACGAATAAACCAGTAGATTATACGGGAATTGTGGTTAATGAAGTGGAGGTGAGTAGTCTATTGCATAACCTCAATGTCAATACATCTGTGGGATTGGATGTTATACCAGCTCGTGTTGTACGAGAAGCAGCTAAAGAATTGTCAGTACCCTTGACCATTTTGTTTAATTTGAGTCTCGGGTCTGGGTTAGTCCCGAGCGGGTGGAAAGAGGGGAAAATAGTTCCACTGCATAAAGGTGGTTCCAAGACTGCTGTTGTAAATTACCGACCGATTAGCATATCAGGAATCATTGTAAAGGTCTTAGAGAAAATAGTCAAAAGGAAAATACAAGATTGGATTGAAGAAAATGGGATACTGTATCGGGGACAGCATGGTTTTGTGAAGGGTAGGTCATGCCTCAGTAACTTGCTCACGTATTATAACACAGTGACGGCTGAACTGGATAAGGGTAATGGGTTTACGGTGATTCTACTGGACCTTGCCAAGGCCTTTGACAGGATTCCACATGGAATTCTAATCAGTAAATTGCAGCATATGGGAATGGACATAGGGTTGGTGAGATGGATAGGAGGGTGGTTGACGGAGAGATATCAGAGAGTGGTTTACTCGGGAGTAGAGTCCACAAGACGGCCTGTGACTAGTGGTGTGACACAAGGATCTGTTCTTGGACCAATGCTGTTTAATTTGTTCATAAATGATATAGGAAATGATCTGAGAGGAACAGTTCATTTGTTTGCGGATGATGCGAAGTTGGGTAGGGCAATAGTGAATGCAGATGACGTCAAAATTTTGCAGGATGATTTGGATAGATTGGAGGTCTGGGCTAAGGAGAATGGATGTCAGTTTAATGTGGCAAAATGTAAGGTTATGCATTTTGGGGTGAAAAGATTGGAGGCAGTTTACTGCATTGGTGGAACCCTGCTCCAGGAAATTGATGAGGCACGAGATTTAGGAGTGTTGGTGGATAGGGAATTGAAATTTAGGGAACACATTGCAAAAGTGACTAAAACAGCTCATCAAATCACTTGGTTGCTGAAGAATACGTTGACAAGCAGAGACAAGCAGGTTATTGTTCCTCTCTATCGAGCCTTGATAAGACCCCATCTAGACTACTGTGCTCAGATTTGGTCACCTAGGTTTCTTCTTGATGGGGAGGATGTGGAGAGGATCCAGAGGCGAGTGACCAAGATGATAGCAGGTCTGTGGAATGAACTGTATGAGAACAGGTTGAGGATTTGTGGGTTGCAAAAATTGGTTGATAGGCGGAGGAGGGGAGATATGATTGAGACATTCAAATTACTGAAGGGTTTCTATAAAATTAATTCAGAAGATATTTTTGAGAACAGGGCTGGTTGTGGGAGGACTAGGGGACATCCATGGAAACTGGGCAAAAGTGTGGTTAGTAAAGGTGTTAGAGCTGGGTTCTTTACTTTTAGAGTAGTGAATGAGTGGAATGCGCTCCCTGAGTCTGTAGTGGATGCTGTGACAGTGAATGAGTTTAAGGCGAGGTATGATAGATACTGTATGAATGTCAGATAGTTGTGATGAATATGATTTGGGGCCTCCCTCGATGAGTCTAATGACTCCCTGGAGTTGCCCGTAATAATAGTAATAATAATAATAGTAATAACATTGAAAATATTTTATAATTTATGATATGGGTGATACGTTAATTTCAAAGCTCATGAAATGATCTTTAATATGATATCAGTCAAAGTTTTCTGATATGAAAATCAACATGAAAGCATTTTTTTAAATGAGAACTTAAAAATTAGCCACTTTATTTTCAAATTTCGATAATACATAACTACATTTGACCTAATTTAGATGGAAACTTGCATCAGATTTTTATCTTTTCACAGCACCATATGATTTTTATAACATGAATCAAATTCCAAAATCAAGTTCACTGGTGTGCTGATTCAGACACTGTTATTAATAACTTTAACCTTGAATTCAACACATTTATTATAGGAGGTCTCACTCAACCAGCAACATATGTGTCATGAATTGTAAACTCCATTCACATCTCTAGCATTCACAACATGTTCCAGCCCCACACATTCCACTCACCCACTATTCTCCATGTAAAAATCTATTCCTTATTTCCATTTTCACCATATCCTTATCATATCACTTACATTTCTATCAATATGACCTCCCATACTCCCTCTCACAATTTTGCATCCACCTTCTATCCTGCTTTGTATGCTCCCCAGTGTCTCATCCTTACTCACTTGTAGACCTACTTCTATGCTGTCACTCAATAACAGCAACCTCATTCATTGATTCAAATATCCAACACCAAACCCATTCAGATGCAGCCTATCTCTTTTAAGCCTCCCCAATTTCCCTTCAAATTTACCTTATATATTCACAAACTACATATCTTTTTCTTTACACAGCTCAGCCATCATGTTATATATATCACTTCACTGTTGTCATACCAAAGCAATACATTGATGATTCTTTCACCTATCACAGTCTTTTTTTCATTCTTTCAAGCCATTTATTCTGAAAATGATTAACTCTAATGTCTACTAATCATTTCTTCAATTCAAGCCTGTTATTTATCTCATTGTGCAACACTGTACTCAGTTAGTATACATTATACTACATTTATATATTTCAATAAGGAATTCTCTTTAAAGATGCCACACTTCCTGAGTGGGAGAGATTCAAAAAATTATGTAATACTCATGTTAGAAGTTTAATCGAATGAATGAGTTTCTTCCAGACAAGCCTTAACACATGGTTATTGTGATAATATCCTGTGACATGGAAGAAACTTTAACTTATGTTGGTCAGCAATTTATAAAAAAGTTCACTGTTTAAAAATAAAAATTTTTGTTTTTTTTAAACTAATTATTTCAGTAAAGGAGTATGGATGAATATATAAACTGATTATTTCAGTAAAGGAGTATGGATGAATATATTTGTGAATACAATGACAACAGGTGAATTCCAAGTATTTTAGGACACACAATTTAAAAATGGAAGTCCCCCCCCCCCACAGTTCAGGTCAGAATCCTTTATTATAAGTATGAAGAAACATAAGCTTGGTTAAGTATTGTTCATTGATACTAATTAAAAACAAAACATAATTAGATATGAGAAGAAAATTATATCTTGAAAAATTAACATCAAAATGAAAAGTTAAGTGGTACATAGCCGGTCTTAGGCATGGAAAGTAGGGGTTTTTCATCCTGCAAACAGGCCTCGTGAACACACATGAATACAGTCAGGAATACCTAAGATAATCCCTCCAGCCATAGGTCTGAATTGTCAGCTATGCCGGTCCCAAGCCCGGGTAAAAAATGGGGGGGGGGGAATTCAGATGGTGCCGTACCTCCCTGTAAAACAGGCTCACGGCCGTTGAATCACCATACGAAATAAAAAATAAAAATAAGTAAGATTTTTTAAAAATTTTAAAAATACACTAAATTAAAATTCTTTAGCTGCTTCACGTACGACACGAGCTGGTATACCCCAATCCCACAGATATATTGACATTGAGGTTTTGTAATTGACTATTCACCTCCATTTTATTCGCCACCATTCCCGTATAAGCTGTTGGTTCCTTCATTCCTGCAATATCACCACCTAGATGATATACTCTTGCATATCATTAGAAATAAGGTGTCAACTCTCCCTCCTGTTGGTGAGAGTAACCATCAGTGGCGGCTGGTGAAATTTTTTAGTGGGGGTACTGCCTATACAAAATAAAAAAAATAATTATTATTTTTTCCCTAATTAGTTACCAATTTATTAATAAATAAATCTGTAGATTAATTAATAAATTGGTTACTGATTAGGAAACTGCCTATACAAAATAAAAAAATAATTTTTTTTTCCTAATCAGTAACCACTTTATTAATAAATAAATCTGCAGATTTATTAATTAGGGGAAAAAAAATTCTTATTTTTTTTTCCCCTAATTCTTCACGAAACATATCAGCAAATTTCTTTCTTCTTTCCCACTTGCCCACAGACTGCTGTTGTATCACAGGTCTTACCACACATAGATGAGTGGTAATAATCAATTTTATGAGGAGTATAAAGAACAGGCAAGCAGGGTGACTTGGTTGAAAAGGGAAGCAAACATTCAGTATGAGCAGAGAAGCACTTACTTAGTGAAGCCAAAAAAATACCTTAGAGAGTTCTTTTGATATGTAGCCAGCAAAAAAAAAAAAAGGGGGGGGTTATGGTAGGACAACTGCTGCAGAGGATATAGTTGAATATGTAATAAGCAGTTCATAAAGGCCTTTCATCTTTGTGTATGTGACATCATGGAGATTTTAGAGCAGTAAATGATGAGGAGAAGAGACTGACTCTGAGTGAATAAGAGGTATACTACCTGGAAAGAAGTCAATAGACACCATAGTGTGAGGAACAAATAGCCATGGCACCAACCTTAATAAGATGTAGGACCTCCTTTCGCTGCAGTAACTGCAGCAATCATATGGGACTTACTTTCCACAAGTGTATGATTGTTATCAATGGGAATTTTTTACCATTCTTCCCAGGTTGTCATGAAGTCCTGAACTGTTGTGAGGCAGATGTTCAATAGGATTGAAATGAGGGCTCTGTGGGGGACAGTCAAGTGTGATGACATTCACGTCCACAAATTACACAGTTGCAGCAGCAGCCTTATGACATGGTGCATTGTTGTGCTAAAAGAGACAATGGTCAGTTCCATAGAAATGTCACAGGAATTATTATATAAGTAGGAATTATTGCATTGTCCAGAATGTTCGATTTCCTTTCGGAGTTCACTGTTCATGGTACCACAAATAGAAGTCTGAGGCCAAACCAGGAAAAACAAAACTTCACCATCACACAACCACCTCTAAATTTCATGGTCAGGGTTATGCACTCTGGTAAGAGACATTCACTTGGCATCTACCACACCCATCCATCTGCTCAGTAGAGGGTGTAGCATGATTTGTCACTGCATAGCACAGCTTTCCAAGTTTCCACGTTCCACTGTACATGGTCTTTGCACTACTGAATATGATGTTGCAATGGTAATGTGTGAGCTTGTTTATTGTGGCCCTATTATGGAAGCCCATGTTGTTGAGCCTCTGGTCTGAATGTTTTTGCGCAGATTCTTGTTCCAGTTGATGCCTGGAATTTTGCATTCAATATGTCAGTTGATAAATGGTAGTTTTTACATGATATTCTTCATAGCATGCTGTGGTCATGTTCAGTGGGTGTGTGAGCACTTGCAATTGACTCCCTGTGTCTCCATCTCAGTATAGTATCATTGATTGTTGACATGGTATGGCCCAATTTGAAACAATTATTCGAACAGATAGGCATACAATATAGCATCATATTACAATGCCTCTTTGAAACACTATCAGTTACCTTCTTGCAGCCATTTCACCCCGACACAGTTGTACTGACTTGGGAGCATCATATTTCTCCAATTTATACTGGCTAAGAAAACGCGACTCATTACATGACACGATGTATCTTGCTCATGGGGATGTCTGTTTACTTCTTTCCAAGCAGTGTATATGGGGAACTGAGAGCAAACAATGTTAATAAGGCTGTGAGACATGATGATATATCACAACATAATTTGAAGGAATGTGGGAGAGAGTTGACATCTGCTGTGGCATATTTCAAGTTCCAAGGAGTGGAAGGAAGGCAAGAATGTACCTCTTCGTAAAGGAGGTGACAGAACTCAAGCAACAAATATTCGCCAATCTGTGCGTTTCAGGTGTTATGGTTAAAGTGTTGCAAATGCTTTTAATAAATTAGAACATAATAATTTAATAGTCTGACTAGAACAGATGGGGTTGAATATTAGATTAGTATATTGAATTGGAGATTGGCTATCTGACAGATGTCAGCAAGCTGTATATGGGGAAGCAATATCTCAAAAGAGGAAATCGCTAGTGGTGTGCCTCAGGGGTCTATTTTTAGGGCCATTGCTGTTTAACCTGTATGTTAATGATATTGGAGAAGATTTGAATAGATATATATAGTTGTTTGAAAATTATGAAAAGTTGGGATGAACTATGAGGAGTAGAGCGTATTGTGGCCTTACAAGAAGACTTGAATAGACTGAGTGAATGGGCACACGAGTAGGGATGCCATTGTGAAATGTAAGGTTTTAAAATTTGGAAAACAAAGACGAGATATAGAATTTACTCTTGTTGAGGATATGGAAGCAGAGGAAATAAGAGATCTTGGAGTAATGGTGGATAAGGATCTAAAATTTAGAGGACACATTGTCAAAATCGTGAAGACAACACAACGAATTCTGGCAACGATGTGGAGCACACAGACTTCTAAAAATAACAAGATTCTAGTTATATTGCATAAGGTCTTGATTAAGCCATATATGGACTACTGAGCACAGATTTGGTCACTTGGTTTTGAAACGATTAAGAGATATTGAAAATGGTCCAGAGGTGTTTGACTGAGATCATTTCTTGGTGTCTGGAATGTTGAGTATGAAGAAAGTGTGAGAAGATGCAATTTATAGCGTCTAGTGGATATGAGGAAGAGGGATGATATGATAGAGATATATAAGTGGTTGTTATAGGATTAATATTGAAGAACTTTTTCATGAAATTGTGGAAGATGTGGGAAGAACAAGAGGTCATCCCTGCAGCTGTATAAGGAGGGTGTGTGTATGTGCATGCAAGGGAATGAGAAGCAGGGTTTTTCATGCAGAGTTGTGAATGATTGGAAAGTATGAGGGGGATCTGGAAAGTTCTGATAAATACTTAGAACAAAAATGATATATAAGCAACTGGTAGACCATACTAGTAGAAGAGTTATGAAGGTAACTATGTTTTTATATTTTTATATCCTCATATGTTCTTTCTGGGGGTTATATCAGTTCCTTTAATATCATTTTTGTTCTAGGTGTTTATCAGAACTTTCTAGATCCCCCCCCCCTCATATTACCTGAGAATATAGTGTCTGCAGAGAATTTGAATGTATTTAAGGCACGGTATAATGAGCTGTGTATATGACCAACGGACCTCCCACAATGAGTCTTTGTCTCCATGGATGTGTTGAGATAATAATAATAATATTAAATCTTGGAAGTAGTGTTTACTCTGCATGTCACCGCACCAAGGTTTTCAGGAAAAAAGTTCAAGTGAATGTTGATGACATCCCAATCTTGTGATGCTTTGTTGTTTGATCGACTAGTTTTTTTTTTTTTTTTAGCTTTATTGTTGCTTATAAACCTTTCATTGATATCTGTGAATAATTTCCAGGCTTCTAGTTCTGTTCAAGACTTTTCAATTTCTTTATCTTTTAATACTTCCTTAATCAATTTTAAGTTCAAAAAATAAATTTTCTTTATGGACCCCAAACAAATTGGGTCCATAGTCAATTCAACCTAAAAAATTGTTGAAATATGTGAAACAGTGCTAGATGAACATGATATTCTTACAAGAATAGAAAATGGAAGGGTGTGATGTTTTTCATTATACTTGCACAAGGTAAGATCAGTGGCGGCCCGTGAAGTTTTAAGTTGGGGTGCTGCCACTGATCTTAGGCTAACCACCACTCCTGAGATACTGACTGGCATATAAATTGATACTTCTGTCTTGAAGCCTCCTTTATGCAGTGAGACTATTTTGTCATCTTTCCACTCCATTGGCACCTTCTGAGTACTGATGCTTAAATTCAACAGCTTGGTCAAAAGAATTGATAATTCCCATGTACATTCTCATAATACAGTGGCCAATATGCCATCTAATCCCATAGTTTGTCCGTGTGGTTAGCCTAGTGGCTTTGCGCTTCACAACCATATGACTGGGGAAGGAGTGTCCTAGGTTCAATTCCCGTCGGTGACATGAGGAGCTGAAGGATCTTCCTCAGCCAAGTTAGCTGGCCTTGGGCGTGGACAGCAGGGTTTTTTCCGCCAGTTTATCTGGGGTTTTTCATCCTGCAAACAGGCAAACAGGCCCCATGAACACACACGGATTACAGTCAGGAATACTGACCCAGCCATAGGCCTGATTCGTCAGCTATGCTAGTTCCGGAGCCCGGAAAAAATTTGGGGGGACTGAGATGGTGCCGTACCTTCCCGTAAAGGGGACTCACGGCTATTGTACCATCACACAGTAATTAATTATCCTATAGTTGTGTTCACATTGTGTTTCTGTAATATCTTAAGCACCTCTATTTCTTCAACCTCTATTCTCCCATCAGTCAATGTCACACCTGGCATTGCAACATCACCACCTAGATGGTATGCCCTTGCAAAATGCTCACTTAGTAATTCAATTGTTTGGTTTGCTTCTGTTATCTCCCCACAATCAGCACGTTTAAAGTCATCCTTCCAATGTATCACCCAAGGATAGTAATTACTATGGAAAGAATTACTATCCTTCCATAGTAATTCCTGCTTTTACTTGCCAAAAAGCAAACTTTAGGCCTCATAAGCTAGCTTTCTCTAATAATTAGCTTAGACCTTCCTTATCATACAGGTCACCCTTCTTGCCTGTGCCTTGTACTATTCATTGTCATGCTGATCACCTTTTCTTTGTTTCCTCCACAACTTTTTCTTTGTCTATATCTCTTGCATAATGAGGCTATTCATCCATCTAACTCCTACCTGATTTATCCTTTTGCCCCTAGATATACATTCTGATACTGCATTATTGAAACACTCCTTGACTTCCTCCCATACACCACCACCATCTCTCCCTGCCAAATTCTTATGCCATGGCACTGCTGAAAGCTGACTCCTCAGCTTGTCATAATCACCTGCTTTGTAATTCCATATGTATTAACATTAAATTCAGCATTTCTGGCAATCTCCCGTGTCAAGACTACATTATTACTTTCTCCAAGCCAAGCAGCATAGCTAGATTGGTTACTGTTTAATTCTCTGATGCTGTGATCAGACCTGTCACTCTCGAACCTTGTATCCCCTCCATTATATGCTGCCTCAGTTAATTATTATTATTATGGACAACTCCAAGGAGTCCTTAGACTCATCAAGGGAAGCCCTAAACACCATGTCAAGAACAACTATCCAACATCCACACAGTATCTATCATACTTTGCCTTGAACTCATTCACAGTCATGGCATCCATAACAGACTCTGGCATCTTATTCCACTCATTCATCACTCTCCAAGTAAAAAATCTAGTTCTAACACCCTTGCTGACCACACTCTTGCCCAGTTTCCATGGATGGTCCCTAGTCCTCCCACGACCAGTCCTGTTCTGAAACATATCCGCTGAATTAATCTTATAGAAACCCTTCAGTAATTTGAATGTCTCAATCATATCACCCCTTTTCCGCCTATCAACCAATTTCTGCAACCCACAAATCTTCAACCTGTTCTCATAAAGTTCATTCCATAGACCAGTTATCATCTTGATCACTTGCCTCTGGATCCTCTCCACCTCCTCTCCATCAAGAAGAAACCCAGGGGCTCAGATCTGGGCACAGCAGTCAAGATGGGGTCTTATCAAGACTCGATAAAGAGGAACAATAACTTGCTTATCTTTGCTCATCAAAGTATTCTTCAGTAACCAAGTGATCTGATGAGCTGATTTAGCCACTTTTGCGATATGACCTCTAAACTGCAACTCCCTATCCACCAACTTACCCAAATCCCTGGCCTCGTCAATCTCCTGGAGTACAGTTCCACCAATGTGGTGTACTGCTGCTAATCGTTTCACCCCAAAATGCATAACCTCACTTTGCCACATTAAATTGACATCCATTCTCCTTAGCCCAGTCCTCCAATCTATTCAAATCATCCTGCAAAATTTTGAAATCGTGTGCATTTACTATTGCTCTACCCAACTTTGCGTCATCAGCAAACAAATGAACAGTTCCTCTCAGATCCTTTCCTATATCGTTAATGAACAAATTAAATAGTAATGGTCCAAGAACAGAATCCTGTGGCACACCACTAGTCACAGGTCGTTTCGACTCTACCCCTGAATAAATTACTCTCTGATATCTCTCCATCAACCACCCTCCTATCCATCTCACCAACCCTATATCCATCCCATATGCTGCAGTTTACTGATTAGAATTCCATGTGGTATCCTGTCAAAGGTCCAGCAGTACCACTGTATATCCATTATCCATCAGCTGTCACTGTGTTATAAAACGTAAGCAAATTAGTGAGGCACGATCTACCCTTCACAAAACCATGGTGTCCCCCATACAGAATCCTTTTCATCTATCCATTCCTGTATTTTTGTCTTGACTACTTTCTCCAAAACCTTGACAACGACTCCTGATATGCTGATCGGTCGGTAATTTGCAACAGCAGTCTTGGAACCTCCTTTATGCAGTGGAACTATTTTCCCCCCTCTTTCCACCTTCTCGTGACTAACCGAGACCCGAGACTAAATTAAACAAAATGGTCAAGGGCACTGACAATTCTTTAGCCGCTTCACATAAGACCCGAGCTGGTATACCATCCAATCTCACAGATGTATTCACATTAAGGTCTTGTAATATACTATTCACCTCCATTTCATTCACTCAATTCCCGTATAAGCTGTTGGTTCCTTCATTCCTGCAATATCACCACCTGGATGCTATACTCTTGCAAAGTGCTCGCTCAGTAATTCCACATATCAACTGATTCAGTTACCTCCCTACCATCGGCATTCCTTAAAATCATTCTGCCATTTACATTTTTTCTTTTACTTGCAGCATATCGAAAAAACTGGGATTCTCTTTAGCTTGCATGGCTAATTTCCTTTCATAATCCGCTCTTTTGTTTTTCTTACCACACTCGTCACCCTTGTGGCCTGTGCTTTATATTGTTCATGAGCCTGCAGGTCACCTTTCTCCTTAAATTCCCTCCACAGTTTTTTTTTTTTTTTTTTTTTTTGCAGCTCAAGCTTAATGGTATTATTCATCCATTTAACCCCTACTTGATTTACTATCTGGACTCTAGGTATACAGTCAGCCATTACCTCCTTCAAACACTCCTTAACCACCTCTCATGCACTATCAACATCCAGCCCTTGCAGTTTTACATGCCATGGCACTGAGCCAATCAATCTCCTAAGCTTGTTATACTTACCAACCCGATAATTCCACATGTACCCTGTCTTAATTGTAAATTCCACACCTTTAGCCACCTCCCAAGTCAAGACCCTATGATCACTCTCACTAATTGGTGGCAATGTGGTCATATTCGTTACAGCCAAATTCTCAGATGCAATTACTAGGTCAAGCACTCTCTGACCCCTAGTATTTTCCATTACATGCTGTCTCAGGTAGTTATCCCTTATTAACTGCATAAAATCCAATTCCTTCCTCCCATGTGTCCTTTCCTCCTTCCACTCATTGAGTCTATTTGTCTATGCATATATCTCCACCATCTATTCCATCACCTGGTCTATAGCAGCACCCAACTGTATTGTTTGTTCCGCTGGTCACAGTCTCACACCAAATAGCCTCAAATGTGCTCTCTTCACTATCCTGCAGTTCAACTTCAGTTCTCCTTGGCTGCAGTTCATCAGCTATCATCAGTAACACTCCTCCCCCCATTCTTTTCTCTCTGTCCTTCCTAAACATTCTATCCCACTAGCTATATCATCTTCTGTCAGCCATGTCTCACTAATGCCAATAACCTGTGGCCAGGAAGAGCCAACCAAGGCCAAAAATTCTTCTTTCTTGTTCCTAATACTCCTGGCATTAGTATACATGAAGTGCAGAAACCTGTTAGTCCTACCCCTATCTTGATGCCTTATACTAACTATCCCATTCTGATTCGTTGTCCTTCGTACTAGCTCAGGCATATTATACACATTCTTACACTCAACTGCCTCCCTGATGTCTGCATATCCACTCCCCCCCCCCTAATAGCTCTACTTTCCCTGATTCTGCACATCCACTTTCACTTCATTCAGCAACATGTTTTCCAGTCTCAGCACACCAAATCCATTCAGATGCAAACCATCCATCTTATATAAGTCCTTTCGCCCATCAAACTCACTCCATACATCCACAAACTCCATGCCACTCCTCCTACATAACCTGTGCATATGGTCATTTGGAATTATGGCCCTCCTCAACTCTTCTCTGTCATACCGCGGCAACAGATTTGGGATTAAATTAATCCCAAATTCACAGCGATTTATAACTTCAAGACTATTTACAATTGACCTGCCTCCCTAGCAAATCCCGTTTCCCAGTTTTTTTGACCATTTACTCTATTCTTTATCAATAAATGTTCTAAATGCCAAGTGCCCAATCCATTATTATAAATAATTATCTCACAGAAGGGTAAACATTACCAGCAAAAGGATATGTACTTTCTAACTTCCCACACAGTCAACATCGACCGGTGTTACTGGAAATTGGTATGATACTACCTATAGCAAGATCCTTTCCACGACCGCGTTGGAATTTTAAAAAAGCAAATTGGAGAAATTTTGCGAATGAATTGGATAAATGTGTTCGGTGGATACCTGCTAGAGTTGCAGAGTACAAGAGATTTGTAGGAGCACTCATATCAACTGCGAAAAAATATATCCCTAGAGGGTACAGAAAAGATTGTCCCTGGATGGAATGAAGAGGGTGAGCATCTCTACAGAGAGTTCCTGAAAAGTGAAGATCCTGAAATAGCAGATGAATTACTACATAGCCTGAACTCATCTCGAAAAACAAAATGGATTGATACGGTTGAAAACCTTGACTTCAAACGATCAAGTAGAAAAGCTTGGAATCTTCTCCAACAACTATCCACAACTAATCTACCTAAAAGAAAAAGCACAATCATCTCCTCTGAGAAAATAGCTAATCAAATCGTTAATGTCAAGAGCACCTAGGGACTGTGAACATACCAAGAAAGTTAAGAAAGAACTTAGAGCTTTAAAAATAAATGCTCCTGCTTTCTCACAATATACCTCAATCTTCACTATAGATGAAGTAAAAGCCATCATAAAAGATATCAAAGCAGGCAAGGCCCAGGCTTCGACGGTGTCCATCCTGAATTTCTGATTAATAGCGGGCCAAATACTATTAAATGGCTCTGTGAATTCTTTTCTGATATATTATTGACTGGCCGACTACCTAGCCAGTTTAAGAAGTCAAAAATAGTTGCTATTCTTAAACCTGGAAAACTACCCGAGGAGGCAAAAAGTTACAGACCTATTGCTTTATTGAGTTGCACCTATAAAATGTTAGAGCGCCTTCTGTACAACAGATTGTCCACACCAATTATGCAGCATGTCCCGATTGAGCAAGCTGGTTTTAGAGAAAAACGTGGTTGCTGTGATCAAGTGCTCACTTTAACATCATACATAGAAGCTGGATTTCAGAAGCAAGAAAAAACCAGCTGTTTTCTTGGACCTAACAGCAGCCTATGATACAGTATGACGTGAAGGTCTTATATACAAATTTCTTAGCATTATCCCATGTAAAGGACTGCACACTTAATTTCCTCCATGCTCACTGAACGTTTCAAGTTATATTAGGAAATAAAATGTCCCGACAACGAAAACTTAATAATGGTCTTCCACAAGGGTCAGTATTGGCACCCTTACTTTATAACCTATACACACATGACTTGCCTGCTACCATCTCACGCAAGTTCTGTTATGCTGATGACACTGTAATTGCCATTCGACACAAAAACATGAGTCGGGCTGAAGACATACTTACAAAAGATCTGAAAACTATAGGTGAATATTATAAAAAATGGAGGCTCCAGACAAAACAGAAGTATCAAGCTTTCACCTTAATAATCACATGGCAGATGTCACTTTACATATCTTCTTTGAAGGATGTTTACTACGACACAATAAGTTTCCAAAGTACTTGGGCATTACCCTGGACCGCACGCTCTCTTACAAGCAACACCTAACAAACGTTTTTGCTAAGTTAAGAACCCATAACAACATAATACAAAAACTAATAGGCACGACATGGGGAGCAACAGCCGATAATCTGCGGATTACTGCTCTTGGTCTAGTTTGTTTTCTCTGTTGCCGAATATTGCTCACCAGTGTGGCTAAATAGCACACATGTTAAACTTGTTGATAGCCAACTAAATAATACAATGAGACTAATTTCTGGCACAATTAAATCAACGCCCACTCACTGGCTTCCAGCTCTTAGTAACATTGTTCCACCGAATCTGTGCAGGACTAAGGCTCTCTTACATGAGTATAAGAAAATCTTGGAGAACACAGCCCTACCAATACATTTAGATCTCCCAGACTTAAGTGTACGACGATTGAGATCAAGAGATCCACCACTACAATTAGCCCAACTACTACTACATTCTAACTTTGACTTGAAGCAAAAGTTGCAAGAACAGTGGGAGAGCCATACAGATGACCACAGAATTTTCTCTCAATGAATTACAAGAAAGTTTTGATGCTTGCTCACACCTTCCACGAAAATCCTGGACTCAGCTTAATAGAATACGAACTGGTCATGGTGTATGTGCGGACATGCTTTTTAAATGGGGTAAACGACCATCCCCACATTGTGATTGTGGAGCTCAGAGACAAACAGACCATATTGTGACTCAGTGTTATCTCAGAGCATATTCAGGAGACAAATTGGACTTTTTAAGCGCTACACCCGAAGCTATGAACTATCTGACCAATATGGATGTAACCTTTTAATTTTATTGGTTTTTAAAATGACTTTTGACTTTTAATTTTATATGTTATTAAAGTGTATTGTACTGCATGTTTTGATATTCATGCCATACGAATAAATAAATAAATCTCTCATAAGCTGTATAAATTCCATTTACTACTCTCCCTTTGGCCAATCCCCCTCCCCGCTTATGTTCTCATAGTTGAAATCCCTCTCGCCAATAATTATTTCTCAACCTGCATTCATCGTACTAAATAACCAATGCATGTCATCTAAATTCTCCTTTATATACTGTCCCCTCCTCCCAGATTATAGCATCATCTGATTACATATTTTGTCCTGCTGACCTCTTTCTCACAGCAGATAGCCTCAAATGAACTGTGCTCTGCATCCCTGATGAACTTCTACTCTTTTTGGCTTCAATTCCTCTACTATCATTAGCAAACCTCTTCCCCCTATTCTGTTTCTTCCGATCCCATATTCACCCTCATTCGACAAAGTCTCACTAATGCTTTCAACTTTTGGCCAAGTTATGCTACCTAATACCGAAAACTCCTATCCCTTATTTTAAATACTTTGGGAGTTAGTATACATAAAGTTCAATACTCCCTTCATCCCACAACATCTCTTATATCTTGTGTTGCTTAGCCCACTAAAATTAAGAACCTGGGGTACTATATTTAGCATCGTGTGATCATTCTCCCACTTACTGACCTTTAGATTGCCTGGATCCACGCTCACCTGCATATACCCCCCCCCTTAACATTCCAGTTTCCTTCTCCGATTCTGGACTTCCAAACTCAGTGAACAACACTTTCTGAAGACTCCTCCCTAATATATTTGAGTGTGCAAGCCATACAAAAAAGAAGTGAGAAAGTAAAAGTTGAGTCTATTGCCACAGTATGATAGAGCGATCTTATAAATTCTTGCTTCCATCAAACTCACTCTGCACATCCACAAACTCCACACTATTCCTGCTGCACAATCTGTGTACTGACTCAGTCACGATCATGGTTCTCCATCTCAGGTCGCTCTATCATACTGTGGCAATAGACTCACAACTTTTACTTTCTAACTTCTTTTTTTTTTTTTTTTTTGCATGCACTAGCAACTCTTTCATATCTTCTCGCATATCATACTTGTCACCTACTAAATCATTTGTTTTAGTCGAAAGAGCCTCTCGCACTTTACTCTCTGTATCCTTACAGTATTACTAAAATCTGCAATCTTTGCATCAGGAAGACACGATTTCATCACACTCTCCTCAAGCACTTCTCTTATGAATGAATCACCATATTTAATCTAATTCTTATTCTCAAACTTTTGCTCTTCCATATTATGCTTTCTTAACCTCCTTGCATTTAATTCTTTCGCTTGTGGCATACCATCCGCCAGGCTTTTCTGCAAACCTCAATCTCGCTTTTTGTTCTATGGAGAACGCCATGAAAGTGCGTTATGTTTTCCGTTACCATATAGTCATTTCCCACCTCTTCATTCGTATTCAAACCGCTTGTAACATCATTCTCGCAAGTTGTATTATCACGCATTTCTCTTTCAACTCACCGCTATCGTTCTTCACACTTCTAGCATTTGCACACGAAATACGACAAACATGCTCTTTAGTTTCATACTCCTTCCATAAACCTCTCATTCTACGTTATGCATATATTTCGCATATGTTACGGTGAACAAAATCACGCACGTTAAAATAGCCCGCCATTGTTTTGGTGGGCTATTTTAACGTGTGATATATATATATAAACAAAAATTAAACCTTACAAATTACAAAATTAAGCACACTACCTTTACAGTTAGAGAAATACTCAAATTAGATAATGTAAAAATAATGCATTAATTATCGCTGAATATTTTCAAAAAGGACTAATCTTTCGACACCGAAAGCACGGGCAAACGGGTTTTTTCTCCCAGAAATTCCGGTTTATCGTCCCGTAAACAAGAAAATTGACCGTAGAATCCACATTTCAAACAGTAACATATCCTGTTAGGATTTAGGTACCAAGAAATAGCAGCACTTGTTTGCCTGTCTCTTCATCTGTTGCCACTTAAAATTAGTGATAGTCATGAACCAGCTATCTCTGGTTGGCTACTGGTGGAGATTGAACTCCTTACTCAGTCTCCAGATAGGGTTAAAATACCTCTCCTATTCCTTATAAGGGAATAAAAGTTGATTATTTATTGTTTTACTGAAAACTACCAGATATAGCGCCTTCCATCTTGTGGTAGACAAACACACTGTTTTTACTGTACCGTAGTAGACCGTACCGAAGAGCTCTAACTTCGAATGTGGCACTATCAGAGGATGCCATCTTTGCACCAACTCAGTTTGAGAAATTTCTGACCTGAATAAGTGCAATGTTGTTACCAAAGTGGAAATGCCTCGGAGCACTGATAGCATAATAGCCACCCTGTAGGCCATATAAAATAACACAGCACAACTGCTGAGTGTTTTTTTACACTCATAGTGTAAAAAAATTAAAAAAAAACTGTCCTCAGTTGAAACACTCACTACCAAGTTTCAAAATGCTTCCACAGACAACAGCACTACAACTGTTGATCGGGAGCCAAACAACATGGGTTTCCATGACTGCACATAAACCTAACATTAGCAAGGACAACGCAAGCATCAGGTGATGTAAAGCTCGATGCCGTTGGACTCTGGAGCAGTGGACATGCATTCTCTAGAATGATGAATTATGCTTCACCAACTGCCAGTCTGCCTGTCGAGTCTAGATAAATTTTAGAGGATGACAGGCGAACATTCCTGCCTGAATTTATTGTGCCAAATGTTAAATTTGGTGGAAGCATATGGTGTGTGTGTGTGGTTGTTTTTCGTGGTTCGAGTTGATCCCATTAGTTCCAATGACTGGAAGTTTTAACGTCAGAGTCTATAATGACATTCTAGGTAATTCTGCACCTCCAACTTTATAGTCATAGTTTGGCGAAGGCTTTTCCTTTCATGAACACGACAATTTCTCATTTACAAAGCAAGGTCAGGAATGGTTTGATATATAAGTTGAGTTTCGTGATACTTGACTGGCCCGCACATAAATCTGACCATCAAACGTCGGTGGGATCAGTTGGAACGCCCATTGCGACAGGCCGAATTGCCCGACATTAGCGGCTTACCTCACTAATCTCTTCTGTAAGAATGAAAGGGAATTACTGCAAGAATTTACCAATATCTAGCGGAAAGCCTTCCTATAAGGTTGAATGCTATTATATCTGCAAAAGGTAGACCAACTCCATGTTAATGCCTTTCGTATTAGAGTGAGAGTTGAGATGAGTAGGCGTCCCAATGTTTTTGATCGGATAATGTAAATTGGAAAGAGAAAATAACGTGAAGAAAAAAAAATTAGAAGAAACATCCTTTTTAAACATATCGAGGTAGAACATCAGCAAAAAATCAAAACCTTGATTTTCGGTAACAGACGGTCAAGGCAGATGATAGAAGGAATGAAATGGAGTTTGTATGAGCTGAGCCACCTGATACACAAAAGGAATCACAGATAATAACGAAAACTGCATCAGACAAGAATTGGTATTGGACTCATGGGCATTGATGGTACTGATTTAGGTTAATAGTATTCTAGGTAATATAATAATAGAAACAAGCAGATTCCTACAAGAAATTTTACTTGATCTTTTTAAAGTAATAGTCCTCCATCTAACTGCATCTAAGATATGCAGTAGCAGATAGTCTCCTTCTACTTTTCATGGCTGTATAATTCAGGTGTTCTCACCTTTTTTTAGCTGCAGATTTGTCAGAATGTTCATAATATTGAAATTTGCATTTGCACTGACAATATATTCTGTATACTCCAGAATAATGGACGAGCTTCATCTTTTGGAGAGCAAATAACGGGATTTACTTTTAATATTTCCAGATGCTCCTTTAATATGTATAACAACCTGGTTATTTTATTAGAACTGTGGCCCTTATTAATGAAATTATTGGGGTATGTGGATTGCAGAAGTTGGTTGACAGGAAAAAAGAGGGGATATAATAGATACATTTAAGTTGCTTAAAGGGTTTTATAGGATAGATGCAGAGGAAATGTTTCAGCACTGGGGTAGAGGGACCAGAATAAGGGGTCATCCCTGGAAGTTGAATAAAGGTGTGAAGACTAGATTTTGTGCTTGGAGAGTTTTGAATGAGTGGAATGGGTTCCCACAGTCAATTATGAGTGCTTTGTCTGTTAGTAGGTTCAAGAAGAGGTAGGGGAGAATGTGTGGATAGATTTGGTCTCCCGCAATGAGTCTTCAGTCTCCATGGAGATGCCCGTATAATATAATAATAATAATACCGTAGTTCACATTTTTCTAATTAAAGCGTAGATATTCTATTGCTTATAAAAATTAAATACACTCTTCTATAAAGTTTATTCCATGAAACTAACAAAAATATTTTTATAGAACGTTAATTCCATAACGTTCCATAAAAATAAAAATATATAGAATGCGTTGACCAATACTGTCAAATAGTTGCTTGCGACATTATTTGACCTATACGGAGAGAATTACATCATAATCCGGTTTTCATAAATTAAGGAACAAAGAGAAAAATCCCTATAACTTAAAAATGCATGATGAATTTTTATGTAATTCGCTGAAAAGCAGTATTATGTGAGATGTGAAAGAGACATCCACAAATATTGCGAATGAATAGTTGAATTTAATACGAAATTAGTACATTAAGCAATGAGCAAAATCAAGAGGTCAAAATTAGTTTGTCGAAGTCCTTCAATGAGGAATGTGGTCACCCTTTCACAAGAATACGGTGGTGCTCACAACAATGGTTCATACTTTTTATAATGGTGTCCAGGAGCTCAGTTGGTATAACAATCATTGCTCCTGCAAAGCTCTTCCAAGTCTCCCAAGGTTTTTTTTTTTTTTTTTTTTTTTTTTTTTTTTTTTTTTTTGAGTAGGGATTGAGACTAGCAATACCTACATAGAGTATCACAGATATGCATAATAAGATTAAGGTCAGGAGACCTGGCTGGCGGTCCATACGTACGATAGTCTCGATATATACGAACGAACATAGGGGTCCAGAACCTCGTCTCTATAAGCAAAGTTCATAGTCCCACTAGGAAGCACATGCAAAGTGGTGGTGGTGGTATTATATCGCGGTGATGGAGAACGTCCGCATAAACACTTAGGAAGGTTTGCAGCGGAAATATTCGCTGATTTTGATAAAGTAAATTGTTAGCCTCACTTAAAAAAAAAAGAAAAAAAAGTTTGACAATTTACAAGGAAAAAAAGCTATGTATCGCGCCTCACCGACCGATTAGTGACCCCTTAGCTAGTTCATTTTGCATTTTGAACTTTTTTTACGATAGAATATCCTATTTTTCGTTTCCACATTATGTACGATAATACTCATTGTAGTCGTTCAGTTGCATATACCAAATTAATATACCTGAGTTATATAAATAAACAAATCCTCAAACAGTTTTTCTTTTCGCAAAGGAAGTTTCAGCTCTAGCTTGTTTGGAAATCGGTATACAGCTGGTTTAGGTATTTCACATGGCGTGCTATGCAAAATGTAATGTTCCTAACCCTAAATAGTATTTCGTTGTATGCATTCTACAATCGATTTTGCAGAAAAATCTTCTGGAGAGAAAAATCTCTACATCTTTCGCCGAAAATCGGCAAAAAATAAACTTAAAGAAAGTTCCTTTGGAATCGAACCTGAAACGATATTTTTTCTGCAAACTAGGTATCATAGAAGTGACCACGCCCACGTAGGTTCTTTGTTTGTTTGTTTGTTTGTATATTAAGGCTGTGCCAGAGGACAGATGTAAATGGAAGAAATAAGGAAGAGGAGAAGCAGATTCAGTGTGTTTGCAGTTGTACTGAAAAGAGATGGTGGACAGCTGCTGTTCTTGTTTTAACATCGGAACAGCAAGTGAAGGAATGATGTTTGCCAACTTAATCCTAAACTATTCTTATTTCAAAATAGATTGCTTAATGACATTTTTATCTTCGAGTTCAGAAAGAGATGCTTTCTTAGATTTTAATGTACGCTAAAATTTTAAAATTAAGGGAAAATTTAAACTGAAAAACATAAAACAGAAAATCCTAAATTTTGTAATACCAGTTCCTGCCCTAGACAATCTTTAGGATAGTTCTTTGATATTCATGAAAGATTAGACACTTCCAGCTTTTCCTTTATTATAAATCTAGATTTGTTTTCTTTCGTGGAATGTTAAAATGTGTATAGCAAATATCGTAATGGAAACAAGTTTATTACTGATTTGTGCAATCGTTTATTGTCACTCGCTCTTCAAATTTAGGATCCCCTTATTATGTGCTCTCGTGCTAAGCCAGCATTCCGTAGTGCTTCTCACAAGTATGCAATAGGAAAAGCAAGTATAGATGAATTTGATACAATCACAAAGAAGATTTGATTTGGGTTACTCTTGGAATTATTACTGAAGTAACTAAGGCTGTGAAGCCAGTGTATTATGCTTATTATTTGCTATGTTTTCCATTTAGTTTACCTGTTTTTTGAGAATAAACATTTCGATTTCACAGTGGGAACATTCTTTTCCCTTCCGCGTGAGACAGGCTAACTCACCTGCACTTAACAAAGAGCTTATGAAAGATTCCTCGCCTCACAGATTTGGAATCCAGGTCTTTTCAACCAAAGGGTAAATGTCGCAACATCCTCTTGAGTGATCTGCAGGTGTTCGTGGCCCAAAACTGACCGTAATTGAGTAATATACCATTGGAAAGATGTGACGTAGTGCGAAGAATTACAATATTCTAACTAAGGAGATTAAATTGTATTGTATTGCGTCAATAATCAAAGGAGTGTGTGAATATGAGAGTTAACAGAAGAATGCTACTTACCAATGTACTGTTCCATTTTTAAGTAGTCATCTTTTAAGCAACGAAGCGAATTTGATTGAAAAGCTCTAAGATCCAAATCTCATCTGAGATAAAACACCTTTATAAAGCTTTTTTGCTGAAGACGTGTTAATCTCGTATTAGACGGATTTTTTTTTTCTGTTGAAAACTCAAGTTTTTCATCCCCCAAAAAACAGACCAATCAGCCAGAGGAGCATACGCAATTAACAGAAATAATATACACTAGCTTCATAGGCTAGTTGCTTCGGCAATAATTCCAGAACAACACAGCATATCTGTTAAGTGGTTGTGGTTTGGTTGGAGATGCTTCTTCTAGTTTAGAATAGATATGAAACAAATAAACGCTAAAAATTATTTTGACATTCTGGAAAATCTTATGTTACCCGTGGCGGTTCTCTTTGAAAAATAACTCATTTTGAATATCAGTATGATAGAAAGGTTATGGCAACATAATTTGATGAAATGGGGTTGCAAATGTGATATATAACTAGCGCCATTTAAACTTTATGGAGCACTTCAGGGGGAAGTGAAGACTCACGCCTTCACGTGAGTCGAGGGCAATACTAACACTTGTCATATTTGAGAGTCTCGTTTATTCATTAGACTTTGAAGGAGATTTTTTTCCCCAAAAGTTTCTTGTGCAAATACAACAGCAGAAGTGCTGAGCCTGTTTTTTGTTTTAGAGTAAACGAATAAATGCAGATTTTTTTACATAACCAAATATGTCATAAAGCTTGAGAGACGTATCGTTTTCATATTTTCCAGTCAGATGGGGAATATTTCGGAACTATTATTTGACAAACTTTGGATGGCTGTTTCCCAGATATGTATTCTAATAGAAGAGGAGTAATTTTCTGGCTACTGAACGTAAAGCTTTAGTTTGCTTGGACGGAATTAATAAAATAACAAAGTATGGAGATCAAAAGTAATTTCACTGCGGAGGTGAAAGAATTATAGTTCCTTCGGAATGGTTGGAGTGCAAATAGCAATAACTATGATATAAACTGGTTGTATGCCGAGCTTCACATACGAGTAGAGCATTAAACTTAAAATAATACAGCAGTAACATCAGTCGTTGTTGTATGCCACAACTTAATTTTTTATGGTAATTTTATTCTGAGTAGATAAGTTTTGAAAACAAACAAACAACGATATGTTGTATTACCATACAATAAGCAACATTTTTTCAGCTTTTACCTTTCTTGTTATTGCTGTCGAATGATCGCACTTATTATCAAGGACACATCTTCTGAGATGAAAAAATAGCAATAGATTTTATTATTACTGAGCATTGCATAACGCAAAGAAAGAAACTTAGACTTTTGTTCAATAGAACACATCATATCTGTTCTATAATACCGTACATAAGTTTGTACAGTATTATAGAACCGGTTGAAGCGATGGAGTTGCAAGTATAATTTGACTTTTAATTTTAAGTATATTTTAAATTTCAATTGTGTGTGATAAAAGAATGCTGCGCCGTGATACGTGTTGGAGGAAGGGGGATGGAGCCAATTTCATAAATTTCTGCAGCTGCGAGTATATGCGAGGAACATTTTTAAAATCAGCAATAGTTATCATTTAAAATTAATTAAGGGTCACTTAATTAAAGTTGTAGAATTTAAAATACTTCTTGCTATGTAGTACGCTTGAAGAGGGCGGGGGGGGGGAGGGAGCAGCGTGGATTAAATACTGTTTAGTTCCTTAACCTTACCAGTGTTGATAACTACACAATGCAGGTTTGAGAGTTTAGGAGATTACTCAATACAAACAAAAATTAAAGAGGAATATGTATACAATTTTATTAACTAAGAATACGGCAGATATTGTGAACTTTCAACTTCTACGTCGGCTGAGCGAAATAAAGTGATCTAACAGCTCCGCAACCAGGCTGGGTTACTAACCTGAAGCGTGGCAAAGTTAGAGCCCGAAACAGTTATACCAAATTGATAGTCCTGTGGTGACATTCATTACCATCTCTAAAGTTGTACTCCAAAGTTAGAATTAACAATGAAAATTTAACAGTTAATTCCAGCAGAAAGGATCATCTTTTAACTCAGAAATTAGATGAGAATCATTCTATAAATTGATAATTGCACAGTTCTGTGGATTTTCTACGGTATTTGTATAAAAGCCAATGCTGAGTAATAAGCTTGCTAGGGTTATTGGTAAAGATTATTCTTTTCAATAATTTCTATAAAGAATAATATTTTAAATTAGCAAAATGCAGCGAAGTCTATACAAAGATGCAAATTAATAACAATGAAGCTTAAGTTACCCAGGAAATAATAATACACTACGTAAAACTTAGAGAATAAAATGTATAACAAAAAAAATCTACATAATTATGTGGATATTTTTTGTGAAAAAAAACACCGTGATATGAACATGCAAATCATAAATTAAAGGGAAAAAATAATACTATCGCAATTAATTAATGGAGTGCGGTGGTAATTACAAACAACAATAGAAGCTTGTAAATAATTATTCACAAAAGATGAGCTGATGAATTCATTGATCACTTTGTCGTACTTAGCGAAAAATCTTCTAAGAACGATTAATAATACTACTACTGTCAGACACACTGCTAATGTATAAATACTTTTTCCCAACTCGTGAAAATGAAGTCAAGTATTCTATCTATCTCGCAGTTTAGAACTATCAAACCTTCAACCTATGGTGACATTATTTGTCTACACATACCGGCCACCGAGTTAGAAACTTTTATGCAGATTTGTAATCATTTACGCAGCGTATATGCAAAATATTTGGTCACGTGCTCTTGGCAACTATTTAAGAATGCTGCTGGTCAGTAATCGTCAATAGTATTGATCACAATGGGAAATACAAAGGATCTTTCGGAGTTTGATAAAAGGTTTATTGTGGATGCCCGTCTTCCTGGAGACACGATTTTGAAATCAGCCGAGCTGACTGGTTTCTAAAAAGGTAAGATATCCTGGGTTTTTAATCACTGGAAAAATAACCCACATTACTTGTCTAAGAGGTGTAACTGTGGTCCTAAGACAGTCTGTCTCAGGACCACAGTTACGGCTATCTCGTTGTCTTAGGACAATGAGATAGCCGTTGTCTGAGAAGGCTTGTACAGACAAACAGAACTTCCTATGTGCAACAGTTGGTCGAAGCATTTAATGAAGGCTGTTCCCGACCCATATCTCACCAAACTACGTGCAGGAATTGAAGGGGATCGGTATTGGTAGTCGCGTGCCCATATGGAAACCACTGATTTCTACGAAGAACCGGAAAGTTCGTCTACAGTGTTGTCAGGAATATCGTGATTGACTAGAAGACTGGAAAAAAAGTCATATAATTCCATGTGGTTGTCCAACGAGTCAAGGTACACCTTGTTCTGTGCCGACGGTATGCAGAGAGTTTGGTACCCCCTCCCCCTCATGAAGCACTGACCTAGCTTGCCTTGTAAACGCAATTTAAGATTCTGGCGGTGGTGGCATGGTGTGAGGCATGTGCAATTTGTACGGAAGATCAGGTGTCCTCCAAGGAATATCTGAGCATTGTTGCTGATCTAGTCCATCCTGCAGTGCTACTGTCCGTCGCTCAAGAATTGTTCAGTACTGGTTCAGCGAGCATGATAGCAACTTTCACCATCTTCCCTGGCTACCATAAATCCTGGATCTAAACCACGTTGAGTATGGGACATATTAGAAAAACAGATCCGGCAGCAAAATCCTCTTCCGTCAAATCTGAGCCAGTTAAAGGACTTCCTGGTGTGTTGTAGAAGTAGATACAATCCAACCTCGTAGAATCTATGCCAAACCGCATATTCGGGCTAAAGGAGGTCCAACACGGTATTAAATAAAAGTTTCTAATTCAGTCGCCGGCATGTGTATGTTATAAAGAGTGTCAGAAATATCTAATAAAATGCTTAGTTTACATTTTCAATTTATCATGGTGATCTTTCAATCTGATTTTAAGAAAGCTGTGATAATAGCAATTTATAAGAAAAAGCAAAACTTATTTTAAATTTTGTACATCTATCTTTATCTTTCAATTTTCTCAAAATATTAGAAAAATGAATGAAAATCAGTTGAATATTTTAGGAGGGAAAAAAACTTTTTTAAGTATTGAACATAATAGACCGCGGAATATTGCTTCATAAATTTGGTTTTCTACAGAATTTGACATCTGAAGATCTACAAAATCTTTCAAGATCTATAAAAAAAAAAAAAAGCCTTTGATGTAGTTTTCTATGAAATCTTAATAAAAATTGAAACGACGAACTTTGAGAGAATGCTTTTGGTTCAAAAGCTATTTAAAATGCCAGATCACAAAAATAATAAACAATAGCTACAGCAATTAAATTACAGTGTTTGATAGGTCTCAATACTTATAACAATTTTGTTCATTATTATTATTATTATTATTGTTATTATTATTATTATTATTATTATTATTATTACGTGATACCTCGAAGGATCGTAGGAGGGCGCTTTATACCACCAATACACTGCCTAATCCACCGTCCCACACCACGTTATCCACCGTTTACCAATACACTACATAATCCACCAGTCTACGGATTCGAATCCCGCAGTGGGCTTGGATGTTTGAGATGATCTTTAGGCGAGAGATGAGTTTTATGTCTCCTAAAGTTCACATCCCTTCTTATTAGAGGCCTGAGGCGGCTTGAAAAAGTTCCATTTAGTCTCTATAGCAATGTTTCCAGATTAAGTAAAAATAAATTTTAAAAAATACTGAAAAATATAATTCGTTGGTGTGAGTTACAAAAAAAAACATCTATTATCCACTAATTGTATTTTTGTCTGTTGACTGTGCATATTCTCTGGCCGATTTGCATGTATGATGTAGGTCAGTGACTTTTGGGAGTTAAGAGAATGTGCAATTAACGCTTTCAAGAAGATGACACTAACTTGATCTTCTCTTCGGAGACAGTGAAGGTAGTAAATGAAACGAATTGATGGTGAGCAGTAATCTGATAAAAAAGTGATAAATTGGTTCCATTTAAATAAGCATACCTCCAGTATCACAAAAGCCAAATATGTGATTTTTAATTTGCAGAATGCAATAAACAAAACTAAGCTTTCTATTTTTTCTATTCCAATATTCCTGAATTATCCGAACTATAGCTATTTCGAATTGTAATTGCATAGAGATCGAAGAAATGAAAGTTATAACTTCCTTCCTTGGGATTGCAAACTGATTGTAGTTTAATTTATTAGAAACACTGATGTAGTTAAATTACAGTTTGTGTTTAACAGTGGGTTTACTTTTTGTAAAAAAAATCAACTGAAATATGTTAAAAACATATGCAAGCTGCTCTACAGGAAGCTCAAATAAAATCTATCCTAGTAGATGAAAGCTCTAATATCCGTGCAAATAGATTAATAACTGATAAATGAACTGTTAACAAGAACTGAGATAAATGCACTTGATATTTTTAAACATATAAGGAAATGGTTTTAAACCATTATAAAATGGTGCATTTCATAATCGCATTCTTGTAGAGTGACACCTTTTCATTATTATTTTACAGTAGACATACCTTTGTTTTACCTAATTTTATCATTAAGATGGTTCTATTGTAAACAAATTTGAAATAGCATAAACATTTAATAGAGATCCTAAATATCAAATTTCAGTTTATTCAATCCAGAAAGAGAGAAATCATTATTATCTTTTCTAATCATCTTGCCAATAACAAAATCAAAAAAAAAAAAAAAAAAAAGAAAGAAAAGAAAAATCGTGCATCGACGGTGGTTAGAATCTAATACTAAAAACCACCATATTACACTACAGGCATACCTTTATGATCAAATAAATGTCTGATTATCATTGTACGTAAGCAAAAGCGTAACTTAAATATCTATAGAAAATTCAACTCTAAACAACATCAAACTGTACGTTTGATGTTGATTACAGTTCAATTTTCTATAGATATTTACGTTTTTTCGTGAATTAACGATGGCTGTGATAAATTTAAAAGAAGGACTATCTGCTATCGAATATCAGAGTTTTTGCAAAAAAAAAAAAAAAAAAAAGAATAAAAGGTTAGAACACATTTTAGGACACTTCGATCCATTTTTAAATTCTTTCACACACTGAGTAAGAATCTATAAGATTTTCATTGTCTGTCTGCACGTCCTCTCTTCCGTAGATTTGAAATCGTCACAAAAATTAGTCTAGCAGTCTTAATTTTTGTTTCATAGGTGTTTTGTGGGTTGGAGTCACATTAAAAACGCAATGAAGAACAGAGGGCCAGAACACAAATGTATAATAATGATAATAAAAATAATAATAATAATAACTTAAATAGAACTTATTCAGCAGCTTACTAGTAGCAGTTTAAAGTCAACATTTCTCAAAATTTCGACATATTTGAACTGTCACTATAATTCTAATTACATTGATTAGGAAGAATTTCATATTTCTTGAAAAGCCTCTTAAATTTTAAACATCTGATATAAAGGACATTTTTCCAAAGGACTCTGTGGCTGGTAGAAACTCCATGTTTCTCAAGACCAGACTTCTCAAGATAAAGGAAACGTACTGCTTGGAAAAAAGTCAACGGACTCCCCCTCCCCATGGGGAAGGTACATCATGCCATGTAACGAGTCACGTTTTTGTAGCCAGTTTAAATTGTAGGAATATGATGCTCCCAAGTCAGAGCAGCTGTGTCCGGCTGAAATGGCTGCGAGAAGGGAACTGACCGGAATTTGAAAGAGGCATTGGGATAAGATGCCAATTTGCAGGTCTATCTATTCGGCAAATTGCTGCCCAACTGGCGATAGCAGGTCAACAATCAAGGATACCATACTGAGATGGAAGCGCAGGGATTTCACTGCAAGAGCAACCGCAGCGGACGACTCTAATGACACTGGCTCACTACACTCACCGAACGTGACCGTAGGAGGCTACGAAGGATAATATGTAAAAAACCCCATTCGTTGGCCGATACGTTGAATGTGGAGTTCCAGGCATCGACTGGAACACGAAAATGTACAAAGGCATTCAGAACCGAGGCTCACAACATGGGTTTCCATAGTAGAAATGCAACATGCAAGCCCCGATTACCCAAACCAACATGCAGCGTCGTCTTCAGTGGTGCAAAAAAGTGTACAGTGGGACGTGGAAGCTTGGAAAGCTGTTCGGAGAATGACGCTACACCCTCTGCCGAGAAGACGGACGGGTGTAGGTGTGGCGGATTCCCGGTGAATGTCTTTTACCTGAGTGCGTAACCCCAACTATCAAATTCGGAGGTTGTGGTGTGATAATATGGTCCTGTTTTTCCTGGTTTGGCCTCTGACTTCGGTTTGTAATGTCACTAACATTGAACTCCGAGAGGTATCTGAACATTCTGGATATTGCAACGGTTCCTATTTTGTGGCGTTTCTACGGAACTGACCATCGTCTCTTTCGTTTCATAAAGATGTTGCTGTAACTGCGTGCTTTGTGGAGATGAATGTCATCACACTTAATTGGCCTCCAGAGCCGTGATCTCAACCTGAAGCGTCGGTGAGGTCAAGGGACGTCTGTCCCACAACAATCCACCTCATTATATGCCTGCAGAAAGAGTGGTCCAAAATTCCCATTGAGCGCTCTCATATGCTTGTGGAAAGTATGCGCTAGGATTGCCTCAGTCATCGCAAAAGGAGGTCCTACATCTTATTAAGGTGGACGCTATGGCCTATGGCTGCTTGTTTCTCACACTACGGTATCCATTGACTTTTTCTCGAAGCAGCTTATGTAATCTATATGTTCTGATCGTTGGATGTTTACAGTACAGTCTGGTCATATGAGCTGTATGCTGGATTGCACTGTCTGGTGGAAACGAATCATGGTGTTAAGTATAACAATACAGTGAACAATAACGTCATTTGCTGTCCTATTGAGGATTGTGACGAGTAGTGTACCTCCCCCCCCTCAATGACTCCTTCGAGGTATCACGTATTAATAATATCATGTTCACAGTTTTCTTCGCATTTTCACGAAGCTTGGTTCTCATGCTTAGTTCCTTGAATAAAATATAACTTATCGAAATTTGTTGAGCACATTTTTCTTGTCAAAAGCTTCTTAGTGAACAAAAAAAAAGTTACGGGAAACTCAATCATCCCGCATTTTCCTTTGAACAGACGTTTGTCTTCCATCTAACTGGTTCTGGTGATAACTACATTTTTTCACATTTATTTACCTGGGAATATCTTTGATTATTCCAGTCTGAAAATAAGTTTTTGAAAGCTATCTCGCATATCTTTCAAATCATATTGTAAAAAGATCGTATAAGTAAATTGAAATGCATATTGGAGGAGCAAAGAAACAAAAAATAAAAATAATAACTGAATATGTTCAGATAATATATATATAAAAGCATGGTGTTCAGTGGATTGTGTCTATAACCTACCAGATATGGATTCGAATCCCTATAGTATTTATTTAGGTGGTAGATTACTTTCATCACTCCGTACGAGACCACCATCATCATGCTAATTGGAGGCATGAAGTGGCTTCTTGAAAAAGTTCCGTGTTAAGTCTCAGAGCAGAGTTCCATTATCTCACCCTGACCTCACCGATTGCACATATATGTTCTATAAGTTTCCAAACTTTGTGAGGTGGATTATCGTAGAAAAGTTTCTTCAATTTTGTATTTATCTTGAATTAGCAAGAAATCGTGATTTAACAAGAAAAAGGGAGATAGAGAGAGCTAAGAACAAAAGTACTTGAACAGGGTGAATAAGATCACACAGCACCTCCACATTGAGTGAGGTGTTCAACTGGGGATTAGCACTAATGCCATTTTCGTTCGCAATTATAATTGATGCACTCAGAGAAGAGGTGACGAAAGAATCCTCTGGGAATTGCTGTTTAGATGCCCTGTCTTTGCATAAACATGATCAATTAACTAGAAAAGACATTTGTCATAGAGAACCTCAAATCGGAAATTCGATGACAAAGTGTTCCGTCATCTTATTCATAGGGGAACCAGAAACTGGTAGCTCAGAGAGAGAGAGAGAGAGAGAGCTTGTAATACGGTACATATATGGGATTAAGGATAAGAGAGAGATGTGATAAATTCAGCTTCTTCGCAAACGTGAATCTAAGAAGTACATTGCTACCATTGAAATACCATATTGTTTTCTTATCCTCGCAAATTTAGTGTTATTTATCTATGTGTTTTTAAGAATAACAATGACATTAATCTTTTCTAAAATAATCTCTTTAATGCGATTAAAAAAAAACTATAAAATTCTTCTTCTCCGGACTGTATCCACGTATAGAGTGTTAGATATACATGTTACTAGAAGTGCTACAAAGGCGTTTGATAGTTAAGTTGGCTGAAATAAATGGTCAGCGGTGGCAGGCGTGAAAACGACGAGATAGAATACTGCTATGTGCTCCGTTCTCTAATTGTAGCACTTCTCTTAAAGGTATCAATGAAAATGTATTTGTAGAATTTTATACATTAAAAAAGGATATATATAACAGAAACGAATTAAGCATAGCCATTTCATCTGGAACAGTTTGGAATGATACAGCTGAGGGGTCTAAAATTTAAATAAGTATTTTTCAAGTGAATATGTGAACACTGGTCAGTTAGAAAAGAAAATACTGCTTGAAGCACAAGATATACGAGAAAAAGTTTTCGTATCTAAAATCACTTGGCATGATAAGCATAACCAGAAGGCCAAAAAATAATATAATGAAGAGTATTAGAACAAATGTATGAAGTTCATTGTTTTACAATTCAGTTAGAAAATATGTGGAATGACCATCAATAGGCCGTATAAGCAGTGATGCAACTTTAATACACGATACACAATTAGATGATTGCCTGGAGGAAGGTTAATTGGAATATGTTTATAATGATTATCTAATGTGGCAGTGCCGAACATGTCAGTATTTTTATATGTGCCCGTATATATGTATGGAAAAGATAAAACAATAATAAAAATAAAACGAAGATTAGAGAATGAATGAGAAGTTGAGTGAAGACACACAAACCATCCTATACGCAGGTATTGACTTTCGTTATATATGCATTTAATAAGGCCACAGCAATGATTGATCAGTTATTAATTAATTGCTTTTTTCAGCATTCGGTTACATGTCTCAGACTGTGACTATCAGTGTATTTTTCCTCGGGTACTCCTTTTCCTCACAGAAATGAAACCGAGCCTTCAGCACATTTGATAACAGTTACATTTATATCCAGGTATAAATATGATTTCGGGTAATGGAATTCATGCGGCTGCCATCCTACATGGAATTATCTCTCGTGACACAGTAGAAGGCCGAAAATAATAAAATTGATAATAGACGTTAATAATCTTATACATTGCTTGTGAATCATACTCGCAAAAGATTATAATCCTATGATATATTAGTATTAGTATCGTGCATGAGCTGTCCTGTCCTGTCAAGTGCCATCTCCACCTAGGATGGATCTCTACTTGAGATCCATAATGTGCATCAGAAAGATAAGATGGTGAGGCTTTAATCTCTTCCATCTCACAGTTAGTATGCACGATACTGATCCTAATATATTATAGAATTATAATCCTTTGTGAGTATGATTCACAAGTGGGAAAAGTCTGGGAAAAGACTTTTCTCACGAGCTCCGAAGACGACACACAATCAAAACGGTTCACCCCCCCCCACGGTTACTCCCATCTCTAATTTTGTTTCATCATATTCTATCCTTCTCCTTCCCCCCCCCCAAAAAAATTATCTTTCACCTTCTTCCCAAAGAATTCACAGTCCACCCTTAAAACCCCGGTTTTAAATTTCACATACCTTGTGTCTTACCTGCAATTCTCCCACATCTCTATCTTCAACCCCCCTTCCTTTCACTCATACCTCAGTAATATCGCCATGCGCCAGATGCCTCTCAGTAAGAAGACAGCGAGGAATATCCTACAAAGGTATGTCCAAAATTTTTCTTCCTTATATTCTTCATGTATCTATATCTTTAAAACACCACTAATGCCTTAAAATTGAGTAAAAAGCCAATGGCATAAAAAGGGGTACTCCTAAACAAAAATAGGCAAAATAGCCATAAATATTAATATTTATTTAGAGGAGTAACATGGAAATTTTTCCAGAAATAATATCTGTAATAATTGTTGCTTAATATAACAATCATTATTGTATAACAAAATAGGAAGCAACTCTTAGAAAGTATAACTACTTTCTAAGAGTTTTACTTTCTAACGCAAGTAAAAGACTGAGGACTGGAAGAATATCTGCTAGAAAATTATTACCATGAAAGTACAACAAACATGGTAATAAAGAAAAGGATGTCTGAACACAAAAGCGGAAAGTCAATTAGGATGGGTCTCTGTGGGTGGGGGGGGAGGAGAAGGAAATGACCAGAAAGAGCATGGAAATGAAAGTAGAAGAAAATGATCAGGAAGCAATACAAAGCGGGTGGAAACAGTGCAGTAAAGTATTCAGGAAACGTGAGGAGGGATATCCGAATGGTATAAGACAGCCTGCCAACAAAACAAGGAAACCTATAAATCTTAAATCGGAAAGATGATACAAAAAATCGAGATTCATTGTTGGGATTAATTTTCCGAACTTCCTCCTTTATTTACTAACCCCTCAAAACGCATAAAATATATGAGTGAGGAAAGGTTGATAGGAAGAAAATATTCCATTCACACTATCTTAATCATTTGTGTCGCAACCTCACAAGTATTATAGGATGCTTTAGAGAAAAACTTTAAATTATTTTCATTCGTGAAGAATTTCTTAGCAGTCCGCATGCTCTACGCTTGTTCATTGTTTCGTTTATGCCGATTAAAAATATCAAAAAATTAAAAAAAAAAAAAAAAAACACTAACATACAACATCTTTATTAGGTGCGTTTTAAACAATGCCTAAGTCTCACATTTGTTTATCCGGATTATTTACGATGGCTGCCAAAGAATGAAATAACATAGTTTTATATATATATCGAAGAAATTTAAATGTTAGTTCAAGTGGTACCTTCGGGTGAATGAGATGAAGACAGACGTAGATGTATGTTTTAGTTACAATCTTATTTGTTATAATAAACATAATTTTAATAAAAAAATTAATTTTAAAATAAAAATTTGTACTAAAATACACACATAGCTTTTTGGACCTACAGACTGGGAGACTCCGATGCGATCCATCGGCTGCACCCTCTAAAAAATAAAATGTATATAAGGAATGGAAGATGCTTGTGGTGGTTATAAAATATTGCGAAATGAGGCATAATTAGAAAAAAAGCAAATAATAACGGAATTTAAGAAACACAAATTAAATATAATAAAAACATATATTTTTATTATATTTAATAAAAATAGAAAAAAAAAACGAGAATTTAAATTTGGTTGAGTATGGGATGATGTAACATTACTTGCAGGAAATGACGATGACTGACCTCCAAAGGCAATTATTTAAATTCCCGCGGATAATTTAGTTTTAACATGGAAATATTAACAGAAAAAAAATCAAAATAAAACAATGGTATTTGCAAAAGAACCAACAAGATGTAAATTAAAACTAAAGTGAAAATATCCCGTAGACTGTAGTAACGGAACAATCCCTGAAGCCTAATAAAATATCTGCATGCTTAAATTCTATAACAAAAAAAAAAAAACTGTTAAGTCAGTTATGTGACCAATATTAACTTATGCTTGCAAAAAAAGAGCTGACACATAAAAAATACAACAAATAAATATAATATGTGAATGAAAGCATTAAGAAAAATAGTAGTAGTAGTAAATAAAACAAAATTTGATAAAATAAAAAACGAAAGCATTTATGTTTATGCAGATCAGTCAGGACCCATGAACAAATGGATGAAACAGAGAATATAAAGAGAGCAAAAATTAAATGTGCATTAATACAATGGTTGTAAAAAAATAGATAAATTAACAAGAAACTGGAAACTAAATACAAAAAGACTAATTGACAAAAGTGGCAACAGTGAACAGACAAATTGTCTACATTAAATTATTACAACTAACAAGAGAATGTGAAGAGTAAAAAGTAAGTAAATGGTCGTAGACAATTATAAAATGATATGTTTTCTGTTAGCATTATTGTATAGTGAAATATCACAACAAAGGAACCCAGAGCTATTTTTGGCATATGCACTGTTACATATAATTTTGTTCTGCCTAATTAAAACGATACAACTGAAACCAAAATTGAAATGATTGAACAATGTTAATAGAGATCCCAAGTACCAAATTTCATTAACAATAGGTTAACCAATAAAATGTTTAATGATGACGTAAAAGTCGTCCATAAACGATGGAGAGAGTTAAAAAAAAAGTTTCTTCAACAAGTTTTAAAACCAAAACTGAACTGCAGTGTAGGCACTTTTTATTTATTTACAATGGAATAGAGTTCGGAATTGTTCAGCGTTGAATTTTCGATTGTCAATATTTCGGTGCTTTGACGAAAACTATCGTGATATCTGTGACAACTTTAACGGGTATAAAATTCGAAAAGGGTTATCGAATGGTTGTTCTTATGCAAAAAATTCGACGAGTGTGTCAAGAGGCGTAGCGCGGTTTATGCAGCTTCGGTCATTTTTTTTCTGAGTATGTAAAGTTGAAATATAATTTTATTTTGCCACTGCATCCAATCAGAACCAAAACTGAAAGGATCCAATAAATTTTAATACAGATCCTAATCGAAAAATGAATATAATATATTATTATGTAAAGAAATTCACTGTTCGACAGTGTGATTATAATAAAAATGCGTTACTTTATAGTTTTAATTTTGTTAGGTAGTTGTTGAATTTGAGACATAATTCTGAAGAAAACTGTTGTTTAGGGAGTTACCAATTAAAGCTTGTAAGATACATTCCAGTAAATAATGATGAAAAAGGCTCCAAGCTTGATAATATGTAATCAAAATTTGTTTATGATTCTTGATCATAATCCTCGTAAATATTGGTCCCTGTGTCAAATAAAATTGATAATAAATTTGCTATGAACAGGGAACAGTTTTTATGAGGTTTATGATCAAGAACCATTGGAGCTGAAATTTTACCCTGTTGTAACGCCGGTTCTAAGATGAATATGACGGGGGGGGGGGGAATCAACATTTATTTGGCGGAGATATTCAAAAAAATAATATCTGCCAAATGTGTTAAATCCAATTAATAAAATCGTTCAACATTGTAACTGAATTTGAAATGCACTCGTTGCTAACGTTACTGCAGATTCAACAATCAAACTAAAATGAAGATGAGAGGGTTAAGCAAGTTTTTCACAGTTGAACAATGCGCCCTCTAGAGGTAGCATCGTTCATCCGATTTCGTCTTTTCTTGCATTGTTAATAATCACTTTCAGGACTTCAATCTCTAAGTTCAAAAATGAACGGGACTCTAAAGGAGAATAACCGTCACAAAAGCCTCTACAAGTTAAATCATTCAACTAATTTCGACCAATATGAAATAGAGGTGTTTCTAATATTCCTTATGACCATAAGAAAATTTCAGGCCAATAAGAATAGAAAATACATTGGACAAATACGGTTTTCTAATACATCACGAATAAAAATAACTATTTGATTACTGAAGATGTCAATTATGTAGTACTTGATTTTCTTGTTTAGTGCGACACTACCGCCATGAAAGGTTGAAGTGACCTTTCAAGGCGTTTGGTCTGAATAGCAAGGTTTTTTACTTATCTAATGATTAGTATTCCTATTTTATTAGGATTTTTATTTAAAAATTAGGAAAAACAGGAGTTGTACTCTTCTAACAGACTGACTTATTTTAATGTCGATGCGTTTGCTAACAAATATCATATAAAGCACATGAATTATATGTAAAGTCCAAATATGATAATTGCGTCAATCTAATCTTCCACCTCTGTTTTTCTCCGTGCAGTTATTAATGACAACTACAGATTTTTCGCTTCCTGACACAGCTGAAAATCTCGATATCCACAAAAGCGTGATAACATTTGGATTTCTTCATGATATCCACTGAAATATTCTCATTAAGTAATAGTTACTTAATGGCTACAATATTCTTTCAGTAAATACAACATAGCACAACTCATGACAAACCAACTTTGTTCTATTTATCTAAATTTTCTGGTCATTTGATGGTCAAGCTCTGCGACGCACAAGATAGAGTATGGTGTCACATAAATGACTAAGAGGTAGCGATAAAGCTGTACGATTTAACGGAGACGTATCATCCCTTCTTTCTCCTGCTCTCGCTGAAGCATCGCGCGCGCACACACACACACACACACACACACACACACACACACACACACACACACACACACACACACACACACACACGTACTTGTACATAACGAGACTCAGGGATGCTGGATTGGTTGCTGCCCAGATATAGATCGGGACACAGGTTGCTAGGCACCTGATAGCTTTGCTACCTCAAGGTGAGCCGTCACGTGTTCAGCGCTGCGTGACAGCCGTTTTGTAACGTTCGTTCTTTATATATACACTGGTGATCATGAACAGAAAGGTAGAACTGTAGATGCTAAGTTATTGCTGTAAAGAGATCACATTAGAAAGATAAAGAAATCTCCAAGTCGAAATTTGCAAGGACATAAACTCAGATCTTCTTGTAGTATGGGAAAAGAAATTAATTTATTGATAACTTTTATCATAGGCTTCTAATCCTGTCATTTTTCAAGCTCTTCCATAAAGTATGCACCTCAAACAATAATAGGAACACTTGCAATAAAGTTAATATTTTTATTTACTAAGAATAATTGGATAATTCATCTATTCTCTAATTAATTAACAAATTCCCATCCAATTACTCTACAGAGTCTTTTCTTCAACAGATTTTCTTTTGAAGGAACATTAAAATCAATGCCTAATGAATACTCAATAAAAAACTCGTTTAATAACTCTTCAGATATTTCTGATTCATTAATAATTATTATTTAAAAATAGTGTGAATTTACTGCCAGAATGTCCCGAGAAAATAAAATCCTTGCGATTCCTCTGCGCCGCCAAATAAGATGATCTTATGGCAGCATGTATCGAGTGACGCAGGTGTTCATTTTGTTATCTCATCACCTCCGTCTGCATCTCTCCACCGAATCACAAAAATATGTCTTTATGGAAAAGCTTTTCTCGCTTCTTATTGGAAATTAGAGAAAACATATTTCATCGCTAAATGCGTAGGAACAGAGCTTCATGCAAAATATTCGATCCTTTACTGACACTGATGCCTCCAAGAGCTTGCGCTTTCAACCGTTGGCACGATATTAGCATGACCAGATAAACCTTCTATTCGAATTTCAAATAATAGTCTGCTATTTGATTGAACTGACCGTCTACCTTGCAGCATTTCGTTTAGAATGGTTTGCATAACAAGAAAGATATGGAGAAATATTCGGATCCCAATGGATGTCACTAATTCCTTCCCTTATTTGATGCCACAGATGGAAACATTCGTTCATCAGCAGCTACAGAAATGAATTCTTTAACTTTATTTTTCTTTTATTTGAGCTTTTATTAAGTATGATCGCTTGTACATCAGATACAGCTTTACTCATGTGAAAGAGGAAAAAATAAATTATTTTATGTTTCTAATTTTAGTTAAAATTTATACTTTTGTTCGAGGAATCCGAAGAATTTTTATGAAGTAGAAGGTTTTATGCTGTTGAAGTGGGTTAAACGTATACATAGAGAAATTTAGAGTACTCTTTTTGCCGCAGGCCACTGACCGACCTATTTCAAGACCTTAACTTAAAAGATACACTTAATTTTATTTATTACACCGATGCGGAAAGTTTACGATGAGATCAATCACCACGGTCTAAGACTCTTAGAAGGGTTCGGCTTCAAGAACAGTGTTCTCTGTTTAAAATTGTAAAGCAAATGCTAGCGGCCACTTTTATTTATTTATGAAAAGAGCAAGATGTTAGTGCTAAGTGTCCATCTGGCTTCTTACATTTTCGGACCTCCCACTGGCCTGTCATAACATTACTTTTATAGAGATTGTTAAGTAAACCAAAATGCTAGGTAACAAGAGTTGCTAATCGCCTAATAAACAGGTGTAGTGAGTTGAATAATGGCAATGCACTTGGCTTTTCGTCACCGTTTCAAGATGACGAGTGAATCTTGCTGTCCTTTTACTCGTAAATATCTTTAACTGCCATTCTTAATCTTATGAAGAGACGAAGGGTTATTTTTTGGTTAAAATAGCATGGCTTAGACCTTTTTTAATGCATAATACGTTATAAAGCGACCCACTCACAAAAGGCTGTTAGACTTTCGTGGTAAGTGGGTTTGCATAAAAAGATACCTATAGAATTAAAGCTGAATATCGGTTACACTGAAAGAGAAAATACCACTCTTCTATATTAAAAAAGGTATATTTGCTAGGCCAGTCTTATGGGAAACCGAACAGACTAAAAAAATAATTAACAAATGAACTCTATAATATACATGGCGCCTTAAACAGGTTATCACGTCTAACTGTATGGAGGATTACCCCAAGTGACTCATTCTTTGGCGTTGCAACGATACCAACATGTTGCTGTTACTATGCTGTACTTGTTTGGTCTGACTGCAAATGTGTGTATTGATTCTTAAGTCTTATTAGCCTCTATGAGTCAAGCAAAAATGTTTTGTTTTGCATTTTTGTTTCTCTTTCTTAGTCGATCAGACAGTATATATATATATATTCTTATTTTATCTGTGTGTGTGTGTGTGTGTGTGTGTGTGTGTGTGTGTGTGTGTGTGTGTGTGTGTGTGTGTGTGTGTGTGTGTGTGTGTGTGTGTGTGTGTGTGTGTGTGTGTGTGTGTGTGTGTGTGTGTGTGTGTGTGTGTGTGTGTGTGTGTGATTCATTGAAACATGCATCCCATATATTGCTGAGCGGTGAATGCCTTGTTGAAGAATTTCTTCAGCTACTGATTAAATCAGTCGTTAACTAATCTGCTACAGTGTTGTCCGACTGGATATGGTGCTTCTACTCCCTTACTTCAAAGGCTTAAAGATATGGAAATCACACGTAGAGATCCGGACTTGATGGAGAATGTTTGAACGCTCCCAACAATTTGACAACTTTTTTTCTGCGCGATTTCAGTAATACAAGGTATTTTGAACTGTCGTGAAAAAAATTATAATTTCCTCGGGCAAGTTTCGATGGAAACGTATTCTTGATGTCTGTTATGTAGACATTCAAGGGGTTTCTCGAGATGGAGTTACTTTGGATGATTCCACTATATGATCGAGTTCATAGTGGTGACAGTGACACTTGATTTTTCCATGGCCTTATTTAGTTCAATAAGTAATTTTAGAAAATTCTGTAGGAACAGTCCAATGTGGAACTTGGCTTTCAACGAAAACTCACAATCTTATACTGTTCAAATTATCCAGGAAAAGATTTATCAGATGGGTTGACCGTTGTTGGAACATCCTCAATAGATTGGACCTTTAGCTTGGTAATTGCAATACTCTTTGTTTGGAAAGAGCTGAATTTGAAACTTGTTAGAATGCAAACTAACTTTTATAAGAGATTTTCACCCGAAGATGAGTTAGCTGGTCTCATGTTGTGGTAGAAGAGTTTTTACTCCGGAAGCGTAGGTTTTATTATCTGGAAAAACTAGTTAGAAGAACACATACAGTTAACAGACAAAATCCACTGGCCTCATGACTTTAGTTACTTCGGCTGTAATTCTGAATAACCCAACTCAACTCTTCATACAGTTCAGGCATCTTCTTGTGCGATTTTCATGCCCTTCTTCTAATTAAATAGATCAAAGGACAGCGTTTAAAATCCGTGCACCATTTGTATCATCAGGAACTTAAGGAACTTTTCGACTGCTATACACATTTTGTTAGAGTTAACACTCTAAGACAGCTGAAGTGTTCAAACAGATTAACTGCATTGGTTCACAAGTTAATCTGTAGGTTTTTACGAAAATTGCGGGGGACATACCTGACTTTCTAGGAGAGAAATACAAATCAATGGAGTATATGTTTTAATCTGGATCCAATACGTCGCTACTTATCGCGGAGAATTTCTATTAAACCCCCTTACATTATCTAGATATGATAATAAGTGGAGATTTTCTGTAAATTCCCCAACTTTTAGAATGCTAACAACGACAAGAGGAATTATAGTAAGATGTTTAGAGATGACACTTACTAAATTAAACCTTTCATTCTCAACAGGTATAACTTGAATATCTTAATTAGAGGCGTGTAGTACTTGTTATACAGTATGGTATACTTCTAGACGATTCACGTGCGTGTATTTTTAATAAATCAATCTGTGAATGCTAGTTTCAAAAGTGCTATTCTCTCTCTCTCTCTCTCTCTCTCTCTCTCTCTCTCTCTCTCTCTCTCTCTCTCTTTCTTTCTTTCTTCCTGAACATTTATCCTCAATCTTAAATGTACTGAATCCATTTCTATGATTTGCGTAGAAATGGATTCAGTACTAGCTGGCAGATGATTAGATGATTGGGTGGTTGTTTAGATAAGTGGTTCTGAGGATTGATCATCCATGCGGGCTGTCAAGTTAGCCGAAAAGGTCTGGTCAGCGTCATACTGAGGGTAGTGATTGCAAAACTCTGAATTAGATTACTCAAAAGCAACTGAAGTTATGAGGAGGCAAACGTATCTTGTCTGCAAGCTACGTGTGTTCTCTTGGTTTGCATGTTTTATGAGATGAATAACCGGAAAGTCCGATGCATAATGTTAAAGACTAGTTGTACATGATAACTTGAACACTTCCAAATTTATAGCGTTAGAACTTTTACACTTTGTTGACATTTTAATCGCACTATATCAAAATGTATTATATACAGATTGCATAAATATGTAACTTTCGAGCAGTTTAGTAGTTTCAGCACTTACTAATGAAACGTATCGGAGGTAAACTAACCACTCATTTTAGAAACAACTTATGCACCAAGTTGGGAGACTGAAAAGTAAGCAGAATTATCAATAGAATACCAATAATAGCAGAATTAACAATGGAATTACCATTAAAATGAATATAATAATATTCGTTTAATTTATTGTCAGTATACCTTACATTTCCATACACTGCATATGAAAGAGAACAGTATCCTTCCCTTTTTCATATGCAATGCTCATTGTATGCAAAAGTAGAGTTGCACATACAATCAACACTACAGAAATAATGAAACAGTAAGAACACTTTCTAGATTCACATCTAGTTGACAGATTCTGAGTATGAAGCAGAAAAGGAATTGATAATACTCTGAAAGGATTGGGATTTGCGCACTGTTATTTCGAATAATTAGTAGTCGTAAATAAGAAATCTTAAAATACAAAGAGAAAGGATCCTGCAATCTCAACATATGTATAATGATTTAAGAGATCGAGACAACATGCTTTTGTTAATGAAATAATGTATTCTTCTTCTATCTTACTAAAAATGGTTGAGTTCTCTATCAAGAACACACTTCCCACAATTCTTTTCGCTTGGAGAACTACTCGATGGTGAGAAGTCACTTTCTGCAAAATGCATGAAATGAGGCGTTTCAGGAAATGTACTTTCGGGAATTTTTTACCCCACAGACAAACATGAACGCACTACTGGTTTGAAACACCCATCCACCGTCTTTTTTAATTAACGTAAGTCGATTTACAATGCAGGTTGTTTGATAACTACAAGTCTTTCGTTCTAATGAAGAATTTTATTCTTATCTTGATGGTCCGGCCTGCTGTTTACATCTATGTCTAATCCGCCTGACTTTATATTATTGATTTACGATGACATAAGCAACTTCTCTCTCTCTCCCTCTCCCTTTCTTAATAAAACATTTCATTTGTACCTCTTGACAGTGGCGCACTCAGGATTTAATCTTGAGGGGGGGGGGGGGGAACGTGTTGAGTAGACGATTTGAGAATACACACTACGCATTGCATACGACCTATGACTGAGCATCTGCAGTGATCGCCAATACATGATACCCGTGATCTCCTCTGGCCCAGCTCGGGCAAACGAAGTATCGCTCGGTCCGCCCGAGCACTACCCCGTTCTCCTTGTGGTCACAGCGGCTGTGATTCCCGAGCGCTATAGGGTATTCCCACCTTATGTGACCACTAATTCATAAGTAGTATGGAAATAGAAGACACGAGACAACGTAAATAAAAAAAATTAATTTAATTAGGAAAAGATTTTTTGATAATTTTCTAGGGTATTATTCCTTTTTCTTTTTCTTGGGAGGGGGGGGGGGGAGGGTCCTCTGGGTGCGCCATTGCCTTTTTGATACCTTCAATTGTCAGTCCATTCCCCATAATTTTTTTACGTATTCTATCCTCCAACATATAAATATTAATATATTTGTTGTATATGGCAAACAGCGGCTGATTATAGAACTTTCTTTAAATGATTGCTGAATTTTTCTGTTATTGATTTGATAGGTAAAGAGTGATAATAAGAACCTAAGGAACTGAGAAAATAGAATTTTACTGAATAAAATAATCATCATTAAATGGAAAGATCTAAAATAGTCATAAAAAAATATAAACGCTATATTCTCTTAGACAAAATAAACTGCTTAGCTTTAATCAATTATATTCTATAAATATGTCATCTACTGGACTAGTCGTTCTTCGAAGAATAACTGAAAATCCATGCAAACATTGTAACCACATTTCTAGCACAGAATATCAGATATATCAGACATCACCCTTAACAAAACAAAAAACAGTTGGCCGAGTGGATAGCGTATCCACTCTTCACCCAAAAGACTGCGGGTTCCTATCCCGCCGTGGGCATGGATGATTGTCTGTGAAAATAGTGGTGGCGGTCGGCGGTAGATGGCGTTGGTGTAGATGACGAAGGTAATTGCAGCTAGTGGAGTGGTGGAGACGGAGAGTTGTAGAGTAGGTGCCCTCCCTCGATGAGTCTTTGGACTCCCTGGAGGTGTTATGTAATAATAATAATAACAGTTTGACTGCAAAAAGTATCCCCCTATACCAGATGACGCGCCTGTATTTAAATCTGCTGTTATACTGCATCGAATTACAGGAAAACCACACGCTATTCTTTCCTAATCATTTACCGAATATGCTCCTAAGAACCACCACGAAAGTTTCCTCAGTATATAAGGCTATCTAGTATGATGGTTCGCACACTCAAGTGCTGTGCATCCTTATCCGCAAATTTGCACGACTACTGCTATGTCAGTAGTTGTACATTCCACTGACAAAGAATCAACATTGTAAGAACGCTAAATCTGCGATACTCATAAAAAATCTCCCGGAAAATGCACATTCCTAAGAGAGCCGGTCTGTAAAACTCTACGCATAATACTTGTTAACCGCATAGTGTATTATTACAGGAAATGACATAATAATCATTCATGCACTTTGAGATTGCATTTCTGGCACAAAATTCGACTTTCTTTTTTAATGTGATATCAGCAGCAGCAGTTTATTATACAAAAATCTAAAAAAAAAAGCGCTTGAAGATATATCCATGATAAATTCAAAAAAGGCTGAACCAGTTGTGGATAAATTTTTGTTTCTTCCCATAAAAATAATTGAAAGATTTCAGTGAATTTTGTTTCATCTTTCCCTGTAGAAAAGGAAGTCTATCCCGAAGGAGAAATTATTGTGTTGTATTTAACGATATCGTTTTAAAGTGTTTTCATTCCGATTTCAAAAATATGTTTTGCTTATATTTCGCTATAGAAAGCTGTTACTTTGCTGTGAAGAGTATGAAATGGCAAACGGAGTATTCAGCTAGATTAGCAGGGTAATGTTTGCTAAAAATGCACAAACTTTTCATCGTTTACAATCAATTAAATACCATATCATGTAAATAAGTGAAGTGTTTGTTCCTTCTATAGAAATTTGAAACATTAGATATACAACCATCAAATTGTATACTTCCTCCCCTTGCATAGTTTTAGCTTATATCTCCAAGAAAGACAGAAACTATTTTTTTTCTTTTTGTTATACGTAGAAATATTTTATCGCCAAGTTTCGATAATAAAATGATGTTGGAATACAAAAGTTTTATTATTCTGGACTAGCTGTTCCTACTTTTATGTAGTTTTGGGGCTAATACGAGGAGAAAGAACTGTTATACCTTACTACTATCAAATTTTGCAAGCTTTTCCGAAGCCTGCCCATTGAACCCATGCTTGGATTCAATGGGCAGTTGACCCAACAGTTCTTAATTTTTATATGGTTTTTGAGTTGTATCACAAGATCCGTTTGCTATACATGGATGTTTTTTTTTCTTTTCATGTCTTTTTTTGTAGATTTTTTGAAGTGATAAAGGTCAAATGTTGCATACTATTTAGCAACATTTTTGTCGTTTTCAAAATCTAATACTAAAAAAAAAAGAATGTTTTTTGTATAATTTGAAAATTCGTACTAAGATAGATTTTACATCAGAATATATACATAAAGTCATTAACAAATAATAGCGATTTCTGAATGAGAAAAACACTCTATACATCTATAGTTATTATACAAAATACATTGATCTCTTTGCGGATTGCATAATATCGAGGATCGGATCCGATTTCCGCATGCTGTATGGAATTTGAGAAGTGAAGTGAGTAAAAATAATTTATTCTTCAAGAACAGTTAGAACGAAAACTTACTCCATCTGTTTCTTAAACAGAAAAAAAAATATAAACGTTACTGCTACTACTACTACTACTGCAGTTTATATAAATCTCTACACAAGAGAAATCATAAAACCTATAACACAAGAGTTCAGTGTTAGGGTAGTATTTAAGAGAAAAAGGGATTCCATTGGTATGTGTCTTAAACTATGGTGAAGGTCGAAAGAACAGATGCAGATAGAATGAAAGAGATGAAGATGAGCTTTCGATAACTCAGGATTTTGACTAGCGGCTGCTAATGATTTACACGTCCAGATAAAAGAGGAAGAATGATGGTGGCCAGTTCAGTGGAGCAGCACACCGTGAAAATATCTCACAGAAAAGGCACAAGGCAGGCGGAAACCCTGAGGAAGTAATTGGAGTGATTTTGTGAAAATAGGAACATCCATCAACGGACCGCCTATCCCTGGATGCACCACTTGAAATGTGAGAACAGTCCTCCGAGTTTGGACGAACCTCGAAGTGTTAGAAATGAGAAGTATCTCGTAACGGAAGAGGACACCAAGTTCACTGGTATCCTCTTTCATTTTCTGGAAGCTGAAGAGGCCAGTGACGTGATTTTCCCATGCTAGGAGCGCACAATGATGTAAGTCAGTCCAAGAAGAGAAATCTGATTCCCGACAGTAGACTCGGAACTGCCAAAGGTAAAGAGCAGTAAATTGGGATCTTTCTTACGAGAAACGACATTGCGCTCTGGTGGCACCGCAGTTCACTTGATAATGATAACGTCTCCCAAGAAAATTCTCTCATTAACTGTTCTCTGAGGAATCTGGACTTAACTGGCTGCATGGAAACCGACTAGCCATGGCTTATAATATTCTCACAGTTAAAAACAGTTATGTATATATTATGCAATTGTTATGCAAAACACGAACGTTTGTGAAGCAAGACCAAATAGGATCTCGTTGAAACTTTGCATTTTGTTCAGAGAGGTGAGATAAGGAGGATAAAGAAAAAAAAACAAACATTGAGGTCCTCTTTCTTGACTGAAGAATAAGAAGTGGAAACTATTTTAAAAATATATTGTTCGCAGTAACTTTATTCCGTGGTTACGCTGAGTCGAATTATTATTATTATTATTATTATTATTATTATTATTATTATTATTATTATTACCATAAAACAGCTTCATGAAAGATGCAAAACCTATCCAATAACTAGCAAATGACTTTAACCAATACTTTGCAGACTCCATCCAAGAACTTCACAGAAATATATCCCCAATCACAAAACGAGACCCTCCACTTGGACCACAATCAAAACAGACATTATGGATCCCCAACCATAAAAGAAGCAGAACTTCTCTCTGCAATACATCAAATCAAACCAAACCAAGGCCCAGGAATTGATGGTATAAGACCTAAGGATATCAAGCAACATGCAACTAGCTTAGGTCCTATCCTACTAAAATTAATAAATAAAATATTTATAACAGGACAGATACCAAGTATGCTAAAGACCGTAATAATCACACCCATATACAAACATGGAAAAAGAAATTTAATCAGCAATTACAGACCCATAGCAACATTACCAATTATCAATCAAATTATGGAGCGGATCATACTGAAGAACCTCACAGCATACACAGAAACCTTTCATATTATCCCCAAAATACAATATGGTTTTCAGAAAAATAAGGGAACAACATCTCTTTTGGAAGACTTTACACACGTAATTAATACCGCCTTAGACAGAAACAAAATCCATGGTAGTCTTTATTGATCTAACTAAAGCATTCGATACACTCACACATCAAACCTTGTTAGAAAAGCTGAGGCATGTTGGAATAGACGGGCCTCTGCACAGGTGGTTTACAAAGTATCTTCAAAATAGAAAGCATATCACACGTAGGTCAAACCGAAGCAGAGAGCTACCAGTAACCTGTGGAGTACCACAGGGAGCTGTACTCTCCCCAACTCTATTCAACATTTACACGCACGATATTAATCAGTTACCACTCAAAGGTAAGATATTCCAATACGCAGACGATACAGCAATAATATCCATCCATAATAACGCAAGCATAGCCCAAACAAATATGCAACATGACATAAATCTGATCAGAAATTGGCTCACGAAAAACTCCATGCACCTAAACTCAGAAAAGACAAAATTAATGATATTCAGAAATCCACTGACTCGACCAGTTGATAACAAATATATAACCATCCAACATCCACTTTCCAATATAAAAAACACACAGAACAGCAAAATTACTACAATCACTCAGGTTGAAGCAATACGATACCTTGGAATTTACTTCGGTGCAGATATGAACTGGAATAGCCACATAAACCATCTACACAACAAACTCCGAACAATAAGTGGCAAACTCTACAGGTTAAAAGACATAGTTCCCACACGCCTAAAAACACTAATATACAAAGCACTATGCCAAAATATAGTAAGATACGCTATAACAACGTATGCTTTCTGTGCACCCTACAAACTAAATAGATTAATGTCACTACAGTACAAAATGATAAAACTGATCTTTTGGCAACAAAGAGAATATAACCACTTTATATACACTGCAATGTCAGAACACAAAATACTGACAGCAAGACATTTATGTCACTATGCAGGTTTGCTAAAACATTATTTCGATGCCAACTACAGGACAGTCAGAAATACATACCGTATAACAAGACCTCGGACAACTAATTATATCACATATAAATACAATAATCACTATGGAAAGGCCACGCGAAACTTCTACATCCCAGACATGATAAACAAATTACCTTTTGAAAACAGAAACCTTACAAACTACAATAGCCTGAAAAGAGCTCTAAGGACATACTATGAACAAGATACACGCACCCAAAATACCATACAAACGCAATGAAACACAGTAAATTCGTTCAGGCTTCCAGTCCAGACGCATCAAGACATTCCAAGTTGTCATGGGCGTGCGCTTGCGAATTTCTCAATCAACGGCTGCAGTGGAAATCAAGCCAATTAAACATAGATTTGATTTCCCAGCTTCCCAGCACAGCAAATAAACCAATAAATAATAACTGGTGTCATCCTCAGATAAGCTCACAAATAAGTTCGAGGATGAAAGCTGAGAAAATACATCTCATCTCAGCCAAGATAAAAATAATAATAAATAAATAAAAATAAATAAATGTATCATATGTAATGTACGTATCACATGTAAACAAATGTATGTAATGTTGTATCATACGTAAACAAAACTATGTAATGTATGTATCATATGTAATAAATTATTATTATTACTATTATTATTATTATTATTTAAAAAAATGTATGTAATGTATCTGAGACAATAAAATGTTAAAAAAAATATTATTAAGAGAAACCTCGAGAGAGTCAGGAACTCATCTAGGGAGACAATACTATTCGCACCAGCTGTCATACCTGCTCTTGAATTCATTCACGCTGCTTGCACACACACACACAGCATCCAACGGCAATCCATTCCAATCTCGTACCACTCACAAAATCTAGCCCTCACCACCCCTTCTTGACAGCATTCACTCATTCTCCACTTCCAAAGATGCCCTCCCATCGTTTCCCCCACTCTCCATAAAATGAAAAATTCCATCTACTAAAATTCTGTATAATCCTTTCAGAAGTTTGTAAGTCTCAATCATATTACCCCTCTTTCTCCTGTTTGCTAGTGTCTGCAGCCTGTGTCAACTTCTCAATATGTCTTCATAATCAGTATTCCACAATCCTGATATCATTTTTAACACTCTCCTTTGCACTCTCTCCATGGCATTAGAATCACCGCCGAAACCAGGAGACCAGACCTGCGCGCAATAGTCCAAGTGAGGTCTTGGCCTTGTAAAAAGACAAAATGACATCCTTATCTTTTCATGTAAACGTTTGTTTCAGCTTGCAATTATCTTTTGAGTTGTATTTGCAATCTTTGCTACATGGCCCCTGAACTTCAACTTCCTGTCTACTAGCACTCCAAAATCCCCAGCCTGATCAGTTTCTTCTAGCATAATCCCACCAATATAATACGACATTGGATATCATCACGCCAAAGTGCATGACTTGACATTTATTAACATTGAAATGACATCCATTTTCACATGCCTACAATTCCAACCTGTTTAAATCATTCTGCAAGTACTGCATATCAGCAGCACTCCTGATTACCCTACCTACCTATCTTTGCATCATCAGCAAATAGCTGTATATCGCGTGTCAAATCCATCCCAATGTCATTAATGTACAGATTGAATAACGATGGACCAAGGGCTGATCTTTGACACACACCATTTTACATTACATCTTGTAGATTTGCATTTCCCATATATAACGTTTTGATATCTGTCAGTCAGCCATCCCGTTATCCATGTCAATAGTTTATAATTCAATCCCATATTCTCCAATTTATGCAACAGTCTTCTATGCTGTATTCTGTCAACAACCTTAGCAAAATCAAAAGTATCATGGTGTATCCATTCCCCTTGACTGACTCAGTGGTAGCATTATTATAGAATGTGAGCAAGTTGCTAAAACATGATCTTCCCTTGGTAAACCATTGCTGTTCGTTTGAAAGTAAAGATTTACTGTCCCATTTCTGAATGCGAACCCTGACCAATTTTTCCAAAATCTTCACCACTATTCCTGGGATACTGATTGGTTGAATTATGAAAAAAAATATGGAAATTGTTTGAAAAAAAGCTAGGCTTAAAAGGGATAGACTGGATTTTTGGAGTTGCGGCTTGGAGTTATGCATTTCATATATCCATTAAGATATATGAGATGCATAACTTTGAGTGTTTGCACTCAAAGGACTTTATAGCACCAACACTGAACTAGATTAATGAAGTTTACATTCATGCAAGCATATAATAATGGTCTATTTAGCGACTGCTTCAGTCTCGTTTTGCATTTCTTTTAAAGAAAATAAATCCAACGAAACCGGTATGCCATCAACATCTAAATGACCTTTTATCTTAAATATTTCACGGATCGAAGTAATCTTAACGGTTATTCAAAAATAAAAATAAATCTAAACCTGCAGTCATTGTTTCTTTGCTTGGTTGCTTTTAAGTAGGCTAAGTTAAGTAATGATCAAAACTTTCGCTTATTTCTTGGAACGTATCATAATCTGTATATTGTAAAGAACAGACACATACACAAATTCACGCTGAAACATGGTGGCGAGGTGATCTTGGTGGAACTATCGCTGAAAAGATGCTGAAACGTGGTGGCGAGATAATCATAGAGGAACTATACCGGTTGTGTAACAAGGCATGGGACGAAGGCAAAATACCAAACGAATAGGCAAGATCACTCCTAATAACCATTCACAAAATGGTTAATGAACAATTGCTCCAACGAGTCATGTGAGAGAAGTACTTATGATGATATTTATGGAAAGAATAAGGAAATTAATGGAAGAAATCTAGAAGATGAGCAAGCGGGATTTAGAGGAGAAAGAAGTATTGTGAACCAAATATTACTGTTAAGATTAATTGTGGAGAAAGCTTTACGTAAAAATAAAAATGTTTGTACCTGTTTTGTTGAGTTTCAGAAAGCATTTGACAGTATCGATCAGAAAGTAGCATGAACTGTACTTGATCTTATGGAGTGGACAGGAACCTGATATGTCGCTTGCAAAACATAATGACAATGCAGAGGCCGCTGTGAGAAACTGTGGGGAAATAGGATGATGAATAGGATGAATAAGAGGCACGAGACAAGGAGACCCAATATCCCCCAAGCATTTTTGTCATGCCTTTGGAAACAACAATGGATGTCATAAAGGATAATACATCTGGCAAAGTACGAAAAGAAATAATTTACGATTTGCAGATGACACAGTCACTAATGAAGAAGGTGAAGAGAAACTAGAAAGAACAGTGTTGAAGCTAAGTGAAGAAGGAAAGAGATATGCACTGATAATGAACATCGATAAAAAATGATATTTGAAGAGAGAAGAGAATGAAAAAGCAAATAAAGGTCAACGGACAACAGGTTAGGAGCGTCACATGCCTAAGGAAAAATAGCTCACGATTTAGACTGCAAACAAAAAAGGGATGATATCTTGGATGACAGAAACTCAAGTAAACCTACAGGCAATGGACAAGATATGGAAAAGTAAATCAGTGAGTCTTCGCATGAAGCTGAGACTGGAAACATTCACAAAATATTTACCAGCACTCACTAATGGTCAAGATTTTTGAGACGAATATTGGCTTTCGAAACAACATATTATAGAAAGATTCTGCCAATTGGATGGGTGTAAAAGATAACAAATGAAGAACTGCAGAATAAATCGCGAAGAGAATCTAATGCAGAAAATAATTCAAACGAAAATAAAGCTTTTTGGACGTATCTGCAGAATGAATAGCAGTAGAAAGATCAAAACCTTGATGCTTGGTATAATGTGGGCGGCATAATTAGAAGGGGACAGTCGAGGCGAGAGTGGATAAATGATGTGAAAGAGTGATGCGGAAAGAGTTTGTAGGATTTGAGTCATCTGGCAATAGACACAGAGAAATGGCAGAGAATAGTGAAACAAGCATCTGATACCAACGGGCATTGGACCCATGGGCAATGATGGTGATGATGAATATAAGGCCACAATCTCTCCCCTCTAAATATCCAGGATTATAATGTAAAATAATTCGGAGAACAAGGCAGTGTTATTAATATTTATAATCGATTCAAAGAAGTTAAACTTTTAAAAAGCTTAGAATTAGAAAATAAGCACTGAAATAATACCCAAAATCTGGGCTATATGTCCTTTGAGACTGGCAACATTTCGCACATTGTAAGATTCGTGACAAAACAGCTGATTGTAAACGTTACTTAGTTTAAAAATGCATGCATGGAAGACTACGTAATTAATCATATACTTTTTTGTTATTGTTGGCTCTGACACGAGAGAGCGTTTCAGTTATTCCAGCTGTTTTGCAAATAAGTAAATAAAATTAACGATAATAAATAATAATAAACTAATTAAAATGAAAAGCCAAACGGCTAGTTTTCTGGCAACTTAATAGAAATTAAGCGGATTAAAATCCTATATTGTTATCTAGCCAGTAAGTGAAACTCAAGATCGAGAACTATGATCTATATGAGTTTCAATGCCGAAAAACTATCGGCGAAGGCAATTCGGTTAATGAACGGATTAAAATCCTATGTTGTTATATTTAGTTTATTATTGTTTAGTTTATTTATGTTTATTTATTATCTGGAATTATTATTAGAAATTAAGCGGATTAAAATTCTATGTTGTTATATAGCCAGTAAGTTAAGCGGATTAAAATCCTATGTTGTTATATAGCCAGTAAGTTTCACTTACTGGCTATATAACAACATAGGATTTTAATCCGCTTAATTTCTAATAATAAACTAAATAAATAATATGCCTTCTAACCTTCAAAACTCTGTGTTCTTGAGGTTCGTTAGTTCAACGTACTTTCTAGCAAAGTATTCGTAATATGGAAGGTACAATATACTGTATAAACTAGAAATTTGCAGAATGTAGAAGCATCTACATTCTGCAAATTACCCACGAAGATCCATGGTTTCATGAATTCCTATACGAATTCTAAACATGAACCTATTTTGATGTCATTCATATTTGCTATTTTAGAGACAGCATGCAATTGTTGAAAACTAGGGTTATCACAGATGGTTTACGATTTTAAACATTCATCACAAAAATAGATATACAGAAGTGAGTGAAACTTACATCATTAAGAAGAAAAACTCGAAGTTTCTAAAGTAATCACGAGAGTTGAGAACAGTTAACTCCAACTTTGGCCTCGAAATGCTTTTCGATATAAAAGTACAATTGCGACTCAGCAACACAAAGACTCTTTGTTTTGCGGTTTCATGCATTCAGATTTGCGAGTTGTTCATAGACAATTTCAAAGAGAGTTTAATGCAAAATCATTGCTTAGGCCTTCCTTTTACATCCGGTAAAAGCAATTTGCAGGAGAGATTGCTTATAAAAAGATAAAAGTCCTGGGAAACTTTCAGTAACAAAGCAGACTGTGAATATATTTAAAACCGGATGTTGTTCGTATATTTACTGTCATTAAACAAACTGTTACATTTCGGTTACAACATCATTGCACCAGAGATGCATACCAAATGTCTGTAGCTGAGTATGGTGCTGAAAATGGAATGTGATTTAAAGTTCCAGTGAGGTGTTATCAATGGTTGTTGTATTAATCATCAATCATTTAGCATTACAGCAGTATACTTGTATCAGCTTGTGGCTGATGTGATTCACAGATGGAAAGGTGATGGTAAAAAGAAATCCCAACAATCAGGTTGCCACATGATGGTAGAAAGGCTAATCTCAACGAATATTGAAAACGCATGCGTTTCTTCCATGCTTCATTAATTGGTTTTCTCTCAGTGTAAGCTCAGGATGATCGCTGTTGTAGAGGTTTCTACCAAGACAACGAGTAATGAACTTAATTGCTTGGATTCGACTAGCGCAGAGGTCACTGTGAATGGACCGTCGGAAAGCTGTGAACAGGAAGTGAATCATGATACACACTTTTTTTATACCAAGTGAATATGTACAGGAAAACTTTTGCCGAGAGAACATTGTCCGAGTGTGAACTGCATGACAGTGTTATGATGCGACTCGGTTCCATCCTTGGCTGAGACTGAGTCATAGTACCCAGAGAAATGAACATCGAACTTTATACTGCCATTATGTACTGTCTATGCTGAAACAACCCAACGGAGAATCAACAAACGATGCATACTACACTGCCTGCAATAGCTTTTGAACGCAAAGATTACAGTGACCAGCAAAGTATAACCTTTGCACTTCTAGGAAGAGTTAAACACAGGATGAAGGTGAGACAAGCATGTTTAACTCCACTGACAGAACTGCATCTTTCTGGAGGAATATTTGTGTCAGTTTTTTTTAACATTTAGTAAAAATTTACCCAGCAGAGTGGTATACTGAAGTTTATTTTTGGTCGGGTCCGCATGAGTTTAGAAACACACTGTACCACTGTATGAAGTGCATCATTAGCATATCCGTTGATAACAGTTCAGCGATCCACTTTCAACTGCCAATAATTTCCTTATTCTTAAACAGTATTAGGTACCACCTCTTATTAAATATACTTTCCAACTTTTTTCTCTTCCTGATTGTTCAGCCTCTGCTAATCCGTATCATATTTCGGATAAGCATTTGTGAAGAAAGACCGGAATGCTGAGGAGGATCTCACCATTTTGATTGTAGAAAAATTGCAGAACATTTCGGCTACAATTTCACTAGCGTATTACCAGCGACATATTTTTGTTACTTGTATAAAGTCTGTAGGAATGTATTCTGAGCTACCACTACTATTCTATTAAGAATTATTGTTTGTTCTATGGTCATCAAATTATGTTATTACGTACGAGTGATTTTATCTTTAAACCAAGAGCTTACATAATCTCTTCGCTTCACTGTGTATATATGTTTATGTCTAAAATGGACAATAAAAGGAAATAAAAATTCTCCAACCTATTTTCTTTTTAGCTTAACTCTAATGACATTTTTCACATTGACAATTTTCTTCTCATTTACTTCCAAATAACGTCAAATTCTTTTTTTTTTTAACTTTTTGATTATGCCTTTCTCGAACTTGCGACGTGTAATGCTTATTTAAGCGGCGTTTGATGTCCATTAATTTCCACACTTTATTTGGGTCATCTCTTCCTGTCCTATTTTTCAACGTCAATCAATTGCACAGAACCAATCTACTCTCAACGCAGGCCTTCAGCCTATACTTAACGAACTTTTTTCTACCTCAATTTAGATTCTGTTAACATCCAAGAAGTCACGAGTATATGTAATTAGAATAGGATCGTTTAGCTAATTCATACTATATTTAGTTTAAATATAGTATGAATTAGCTAAATTAATGTTCTGTGAGATTAGTTATTTACATCCGCAGCCTGTTGGTTGGCCGAGTGGTTAGCGTGTCCGCTCTCCAGACAAGAGGCTGCGTGGTTCGAATCCCGCCGTGGACATGGATGTGTGTGATTGTCCTACAAACTGTTTGAAAAGGGAATCTGTGACCCAAAAGAAAAAGACATCATTGCCCAAATCATTTGAGGTACGACAGTGACCATACGGTGTCTACGGACGTCAAATATAAAAAAAAAAAAAAAAAAAAGAAAAAAAGTCAATCCAATCTCTATAACTAATCTCTAAAGATGGATGTTTTGAATCGTTATAAATTTCCTATTGATTCTATCACCACATCACCGTATGACATAAATCTATATAGCGACTTCAGTAATTTTTCAAATTTTCGCCATACGCACTATTTAACAGTTGACAAATTTTCATTGTTGATCTTAAAAAAAAACAATTTTTATAATCATAATAAAAAACTTGCTTAGTTGATTTCTATAGGTGAATATTTCTGCATGAAACATTTCACTCGTATATACTTATTTAGTAGTTAAAATAAGCGAGAATTTGAAACGACTAAAATATATACTAGTCAAATTGTCGACGTCTGTTATATTGACGGAAGTCAGCAATTGTATTTTCTTCTTCAATCCATTCGTTCCTTAGGATGGGTTGAGTCCCATGAGGAGTCACGGCGAATGAATGTAGCCGGCACACCACTCCTCCACTGCATCCCCTGTGTTGAGAGTCGAAAACCACCAGTCTCCACGAGAAAAATCCTCCACCTCTATAACAAACCGGCTAACCCAACCCACCCTTTTGATTGAAAATACCCGAAAATAGTTCCTCAAGTCATAGACGAAATTCGAACGAGTATTTCGAACTAAAGAGCTCCTCTATACCAACTGAACTGCGAAGCTCTAGCAATCGTATAATAGACAAAAATAAATGAATACTAATTGAGAAATTAAATTTTAACGTAAAATGCGCTGTCGGATATTTTAATTAAGAAATTACATGTTCGACTGATGTAGTGTTTGACTCAAAACTGAGTCACTGGGAAGGCTGCCTGAATGAGTCATTTTCGATCCATTATGTTACTGTGTTGTCTGTCATGGTTTTATTGTTTCTACTCTTCCGATACTGACTAAACAACAAATCAGGTTTGCTGAAATTAAGGTCTTCATCCCTCATTTCACTAAAAATGTCTCTTCTGACATCAATTCTGATTTTATATTCGCAAAACAAAACAGGCAAACCTACCAGAAGACAAACATATACAATTAACAATATATAACAGACACAATACTTGTTTCCGTTGTATTTAAAAAAATGCAACACAACTCAGTTGATCTCAATATCTCCAGCACTATCGAAGGTTCGGTTGTTCTTTAAAAATATGAAGGCAGTCCAAGAAAAAAATTTAGCATATCACAAGGGATTTAAGGAAAAAGCTTCCGATTTGAACTCAGTCTATATTGCGGTTAGCAACATCTGTTAAAAAAATCTAAATCCAATTGTAAAATGTAGAGAACTTATTATCTGTTCACTGAGAAGTTGAGCTTTCTGGTCCCTCACCAAGGGCAACGGTTATCCTTCTATGTTTCCACCCTCTCTCTCTCGCCAATTTCTTCTATGAAAATTCAACCAATCTTAGCAGATCCTTTCCACTTTCAGAATTTTCAGAGCTTTGCATTTTCACTCACGACCTTCTACCTATACAATAATCACCTTCTGTGACCAATCTCACTCGCTCACTCTCTCAAATATAGTTTTACCGAAGGCTCCTTCTCTTTGTCATTTGACAAACCTTATAGTGATGAAATGGTTCAATAGATCCATAATCAATGTCCTGAACATTGATCTCCTCCAGTTCGGTAAGAGCAACTTCATCAACTCCAGTTCTAATAAAACGCAATCCTGTCATAAAAAGAAACTCACTTCCCACTAACTGTTCATATTACTCAGTTCTCCAAGCAAGATCAGATTAAGGGTTGCTTATGCATCTATACTGTGGCACAAGTATGCCGCGTCCATACCTCCTCTTCAGCTTCCAAGAAACTAGATGTAATTTTTTGCTCAAGAACTACTCACCTGTGGACTTTGGATCCTAGAAATACTGTCCCCATATTTGGGATGGTGTACGTGTACCAAACACCTAAGAATGCTTGATGCTATCCAGAAAACAGTAATCTTGTTAACAGATGGCCTCCCTTTCTCACATGACTCCAGTAACTTTTCTTTAACGTTCCGTTTCTCTTATGTCTTTTCTGTGGTGATTTTCAAGGCTGCAGTTCTTCTGAGCTAGCCACCAATCATTCACCAACGTTCTTTAAAGTGTTGAAAAATACTAACAAGTGCTGTTCGTTATCCATAAATATAGTTTCCAATTGCTCTAGCCCTCTTGTCTTTCTTGGTTATTCCGTCTTAGTTCCAAAATCACGATCCAACAGTGCCATGTATCAGTTCGTAGTTAACGAGAAAGAAGGAATCTGTTGATGTGCTTCTTGAACACCTGGAAGGCATAGTCCTTGAGGAGGGGGTGAAGAAGGCTGCCCAAATAACAGAGCACATGGGATAAAAGAGAAGTTGGTTGGGCAACTTGGAAGCTAACTATGCATTGATTTCAGAAAGAAGTTGCTCATGTTTTTTTACATACCTAGAGGAAAGTGGAAGAATGATGACGTCCAGTACGGTGCCCAATGATATTTACCCCCTATGCTTTGGGACGGTCTTCCTCGCACCTTCCTCAAGGAATTACAACCCTTCATCTGCTCAAGAAACACATTAACAGGATTATTCTTTCTCCTTAACAATCTATCCACGCAGAGATAAGAGGCAAATTAGTTAATACGGATGTACTCGTACTATAAGTCTTGTTTATTAGAATGACATAAAAAATAAAATAATAAAATAAGTAAAAATCGGTACTTCAATTACGAAATTATTCCTTTATATATATATATATATATATATATATATATATATATATATATATATATATATATATATATATATATATATATATATATATATATATATATATATATATATATATATATATATATATATATATATATATATATATATATACTTTTATTGATATGGTATTAGCTGGCGAATACAAAATAGTAAATTGAACTAAAATGAGATATAATAGTGGCACAATCTACTAATTAAGATGACTGGGGGATGGCATTTTGTTGAGCGCAGGCTGATAGGATGTATTCACATCGTTACCAACTCTGCGTATTACATCTCGCTCCTACAGATATCATCGCGACCTTCATAGAGCGGAATAAAAATTTACTTCGCCAGTCTGTCACCCTTATATTATTAACAGAACTGAATTTTTTGTATTGTGTTGTTAGGAATAAGTTCATATTGAGGTTGCCATGGTATTTCATTTGTAAAACAGAGAAACCAGTCAGAAAAATGCACGTAATTAATAGATATAAAAACTAATATTAGCCTAAGTTACTTTGTTTTCGTAATGCAAAACAACCTAACTCCGTTCAGCACAATCAAAATAAATACGAATCAAATTTTAAAAAAATAATAAAATTAATTAGGCCCTCATTACATTGAACATTAGTATCTCATCGACGGGGGAAGATTGACCCGTCTCTTCTGAGAACATGAATTACTGCAGGCGTAAACTTCTGTGGCTAATTGGTTCAAAAGACATATTTCTGTGATTACACCACATTTTTTTATTATTCAGTTCTATAAAACACTGAAATAATAGTTCCCGACAAGTTTCGTAAATCGTAGGATTTACATCTTCAGGGGGTAAATAGTATAACTTAAAGTTTAAAGAAGAGAATTTATAAATACAAATCATAACCGTCTGGCGATTCGTAAAACTCAAATAGCAGAATGCAGATATAAAACGTTATTGACAATTGAACAATACTGGACAATGTCACGTGTTTTTGTTCTCGTTCGTACAGTTCGAGCTCAGATTGAAGTAGATTTTTTATTAGAGCTGACCACATTGATGGAGAATTAAACCTTGATTTTTATTGCATTGGGTTGGGTTTTTTAGCATACTAGCAGCTTCTTTAAATTTTCTTATATAGCTGTTGTTTTCTATGTATGACATCTTGGTTTTTTGCTCGAGTACATCGTGTCCAGTGGAAGTGGTATGGAAAGCAAGACCCGTTTTTCGTTCTCTTTTGTATTGTACGTCTTTTTGGTGTTCAGCCATGCGTATTTCTCCAGATCTTCCTGTCTGTCCTACGTAGCAAATCCCGCAAGAGCAATGGATTTTGTAGACTCCTGGTTTTTTATGAGGATGATGAGGTGGTTTTGGTGGATGTAGGAATCTTGAGATTTTTTCCATAGGAAGGAAGGCTACTTTTATGTTGTGTTTGTTCCTTAATTTGGCTAGCTTGTCTGTAACATTTTTGATATAAGGAAGTGATATTGCATTTTTGTAATCCTGTTTTATTGTGTTGTTAATACCGCACCAATCATATGCACGTTTTAATAACCTGCCTTTGCTGTCTGTTTCGCGTTAGGCTTAATTAACTTAAAGGTAGAAAAGTCACAAAAGTGAAAAATGTTCCTGGTCCGGGGATTCTCTTATTCAGGTAATATTCACTAATTTCATGTTATCAGTCTGTGGTGTGCCAGTATCAGTAAGTGGTGATATTATTTGATATATTCTACGTTAAAAAATTTAACCCTGAGATGGATAAGTGGCTGATAAAAAATAAAAAAAAATTCCCGCGAACAATCAGAAGAAACAGACTCAAAAAAAGGACAGTATTTCATATTTTACCGAACAGCCCGCATCCTCTTCAGAACCAAACGGTAAGAGGCAAAAAATGTAATATATGCATTTGATTTTTGCAATATTCGCTTTGTATGTTTTGTATTGAATATAAATACAATAAATATTATAATAATATATCTCTATTACGATTTTTTTTGAGGGGGGGGGCGTGAAATATTTTAATTTTTGCAAAGGGGGCCCTGATATCCAGAAGTTTGGGAAGCACTGTTTTATAGAACTGAATAATAAAAAAATGTGGTGTAATCACCGAAATATGTCTTTTGAACATGAATTACGTTTACTCCATATTAGTCTGCTTTGATCACGTGCTCTGAACCTCATTAAACATTTACAGAATGATCGGTCTATCTACCTACCTAGGTACAATGTGCATTCATCTACTTCATAATTGTATAGCGCTCCTATTGAATTACCATAATTTTGCTAAATCAATGTCAAATGAACTGCACTGCATGTGAAAGCCAAACTAGATGCTACATTGCATCACAGGAGTAATCAGATCTGCACGTCTGAAGGCAAGCAGATCTGATTCTGTGATCATATCTCTTCTTCACATCAGATACGCGCTCACTTCTTAAGGGATCTTAATAAACTGGATAATTGAAAGCACCCTCACTTCGTTTCTGCACCTTTATTTATTGAACAGCATTTCTATAAGTCATTCATGGCATCTTACGATCACCAATTTTTATACGGTCTACCAAGGCGAAGACGCTGTCATTCGTCTTGGCAGGAGTAAGTCATATTATGGCATATCGAGCCATCGAATTGAGCAGTTTGATATTTACTGGCATTTTAATTGCCTACAACTGCCTGAAGCAGTATACTCAAATTCATTCGACATGTGATCTGTCTAGTTTAGATTATGATGGCATTTACATGAACATTTTATCTGCATTGGTATATCAACATCAATACGCAGTTGAAAAAAAAACAGATAAATGAAAAGCGTTAAAAGCAGCGATGGCACATCGATTCCAATGACCAGTGTAAGAACTATTTTTTTGATCAAACTAATGTTTGATCAAAAATAGTTCAAAATAGATCAAAAATGGAAATAACGAATCTACTACTTTAAAATAAGTCATACTCCATTCGTAAGGGAGTGGAATTCATTGTAAAATTTGTTATCTGGGTGAAATTCACACAAGAAATATAATAACTGTTTGTCTTTGTCAATATTGTCATTAACAATACACGGAAGACCAATGCATACCAGTCAAATTGAAATCTAGTGAAGCAATTACCGGATAAAGGAAAACAAGTTTAATATATTCGGTACCATTAATGAAAAAAAGTGAATGGAGTGCAGATTTTATTCTTGAGGTCAATTTCAAGATAGAAACTATTTGAATACTCGTATAGAGGTATCCCTTGTTTAATGCAGGATTTGATTAACGCAGCGAAATGGCCGAGAGAAAGAAAGTCGTAAGCAGATGACGTCAGTCCATTAAGCATTAAGAGTGGGTATATTACAAGCTCCAATTTTTCTGGTGTATTTAAAAAAATACAGCAGAACTTTGCGTTTAGATAACGGACCTGGTCATCCAAATTCTCTTAATGATCTGTGTGATGTGAAATTTTATTTTTTTATACCAAATACGACATCATTGCTATAACCCATGGACATGGGCTTCATTGCAACTTTCAAAGCCTATTTTCTTAAAAAGACATTTTCAAAGGCAGTAGAAACAACAAAGGGATAAAATGTGATTACGCTACAAGAATTTTCGAAAAATTTTAACATTAAACATGCAATTGAAAACATTTATGACTCGTGGGAGCAAGTGTCTTCTAGCTGCATGAGAGCTGTTTGAAAAAAAACCTTTTGCAGAATGCACTAATGACTTAGGTGGTTTTTAAAATTCTTCAACAACGTGATTGAAGAAATCGTTAGAATTGATGAAGACTTTGGTTTTGATGGTGTCGATGCAGATGATGTTAAAGAATTATTGGATTCAAATTCAAAAGATTTCAGTGACAACGATCTTCTTGAAATTGAACAACGCACTAATGAGGACAACGAACAAATGGAATGTGAAGCTGAGGTTCCAAAGGAGATAACTATCAAAGAACTGGATTGAATATTTCGCAGTTTAGAATCGCTTAAGCAGTAAGTAATGGATATGGATCCAGATGTTAATCGAAGAATGCTTGTTTTCCGAGGTCTGGAGAGTCATTTTGCTTGTTATCGTAGAATTTATGCTGATAAGAAAAACTAAAACTGTTCAAACTTCTCTTGATAACTTTTTTTGATTAAAAATTGCAGTAACTAACGTAAGTACAAGCATTTATTAAACCTTTACTTTGCATTCATTTTTTATCTTTCCTAAAAGAGTACCATATAAAACGAATTAATAATACAGTAACCGATCACGGACGAATTGTAATTTTTACCATTGATTATTATATTTTATTAACGCGATTTTGATATACATTTTGATTTTGATATATATATATATATATATATATATATATATACAGTATATCGGGTGATTATAAAATAACGTCAAGTGTTCAGAGCCCTCTAGCGAGTAATATATTGGATCAAACACACCAATATTCCACTGTGTACGTCACTGGTAGACGTACACAGTGGAACATGGGGATTCGATTTAACGGGAGAAAAAAAAAATAGTACAAAAAGTCGCCAACAAGTGAAATTTTGGCGCTGTTTACCGAGTAAAATGCATTATCGTGTTTCTTGAATGATAAGAAATCTCTCAGGAACGCCTGTGAGATTTCTTATCATTCGTAGACGAACTGCTTTTCGATGCCTCTTACCTTACGTGAGCGTGCTTTGTTAGTCAAACTCTATTATCAGCGGAACAATAATGCCAGCGCTTGTCTTCGTGATTTTCGGCGTATGAAAAATTTACGAAAAGCACCGATTAGCGTAACAAACTTACGAAAACTGATTCGGCGATTTGAAACTACTGGAACTCTAGCAGTGCAGGTAGACAGGGGATGCAAACCAATCAATCACCAACAAGTTGAACAAGTTGCAACTGCTATTGTGGAACAGGAGATGACGAATGTGCAGGGTACCAGCAGTGCACGAGCAATATCCCGACAAACGGATATCGCATACACAACGGAGTGGAAAATCCTACATCAGATGTTGAAGTTTTACCCCTATAAAATCAGTCATGTTCAAGAATTGCGACCTGGTGATGCGACCACACGAATCGACTTATCTTTGAGATTCTTAGCGCGCGTGGAAGTGGATGATGCAAGGCCGTGACAGATTTTATGGAGTGACGAAGCGCACTTTTATTTGAACGACGATATTAACACACGCAACTGTCGCATTTGGGCGGCAACTAATCCGTACGTGTGTTTGCAGATGACTATCCACTCGCCCAAAGTCACAGTGTAGTGCGGATTTATGGCATCTTTCATCATCGGTCCATACTTTTACGAGGAAAATCGCCAAAATGGACCAGTGACCTGTTCCGCCAATGCTAACAGGTTATGCTACAGAACTTTGTGGTTCCACAACTGCAGCAAAGAGGATGTCTCGTTTCGATCATCTTCATGCAGGATGGTGCACCACCCCACAGCGGACTTCAGGTACAGCGTGTTTTGTGACAACATTTCTCTAACAGAAGAATCATTAGTCGTGCATTTTCCACGCCTCTCAATCCTTGTGACTTTTGGCTGTGGGGATTTCTTAAAAGCATTGTGTATCAAGGACATGCACCCGATATTCCAACTTTGAAAGATCGAATAACGTTACACGTGAGACAAATCAATTCAGATATGTTGCAAGCCACTGTGGAAAATGTCGTGCGCCGTATGAAGTTCCTGGAACATCAGAATGGTCGTCATATTGAACCTCATTTGTAATTAACAATAAACGTCAATTGATGAAATTGATGTGTGCTGTCTCTCATTTGCCATTTAGTAATTCATTAGTCACACCTACTAAAATTAATTTGGCAGCGCCAAACTTTCCCCTGTTGGCGACTTTTGATACTATTTTTTTCGTTAAATCGAATCCCCACGTTCCACTGTGTACGTCTACCGAATATTGGTATGTTTCGTCCAATATATTACTCGCTAGAGGGCTCTGAACACTTGACGTTATTTTATAATCACTCGGTATATAGCGATCTCTTTAAAGATTAGCTTTCGAAATAAACAAATATAATGCTGTAATCTTCTTCAATTTGGATTATCTTGGAGAGAGATTTAAATGAACTGAAAACCATTTTGAAAATCATCCGATATCTTAGTTCCTCTGTTAGTCTGATTGCATAACGTGCCCGATCTCCAATCCAACCACCGGGCTGTGGATTCCAATTGCACAGTGGCGTTGATGGTTGCGAAAGTTTTAAAAAGTTGGACGATTTTCGTCAGTATGAGACCTTGCTTATCGGAGGTATGAAGTGGCTTAAAACAAAAGTTAAAACAAAACAAATTTGGTCTCAAGAACAGAAATGAATTCTCTAATAATCCTTAGCCGACTCATACTAAAGTACCGTGGGTAGGCTAAGATTTATAGCCTTCCATAGGCGGGATTCACGTAAAATAAATAAATAAAAAAATGCTTTGGTGATAACTATAACAACATTTATGCAGTTCCCTTCAGGATAAGAAATATCTAATTGTGTAATTTGGTTACTCAGCTATAGGAACAAGGCTGTTAATTACCTGTGTGAACATCAAGCACAAAACTCACATCATCATCGAAATTTCAAGGGTAAAGCCTGCAGGAATCTTTGGAAAACAGTTGAGGCCACCACATTCACTTAAACCGGAAACTAGCATTGCGACATGGAATGACAGAACTATGTTTCAAATTGGAAAGACACAGGAAGCTATAAAGGAAATGGGAAAGTTCAAAATAGATATTTTAGGAATAAGTAAGTTGAGATGAGCATGCTTTGGAAGAGTGAGAACTAGATGAATATCAGATACGATATTTAGAATCAGATGAAAGTCATGAAATAGGTATGGTACTTATATGTAGTGCAAAGACAAGTAAAGGTTTGATAAATTGCAAGTCCATAAGTGAGCGGATAGTAACGACTAGTTATATTCAAGACATATTAAATGAGCCATAGCATCAATGGCTCATTTAATATTTAATATTTGTTGGTACAAGTTTATGTACCAACAAGTGAGAAGGATCTTTAAGAGAAGGAGAATTTTTATGATAGGTTACAGAAATGTAGAGAACAAGTACCAAAGTATAACATGATTATTCTTATGAGTGACATGAATGCTAAAGTTGGCAAAAGAAATAATGAAGATGAGAGATAGCAGTAGGTAATGAAACATGTAGTCCAAGAAATGGGAATGGTGACCATTTGTGAAATGAATAATTGTGCAATTGGAGGAAGCGTATTTAAACAAAAAACATACATAAAATGACCTGAATATTATCAGATGGTAAAAAGAAAACTCAAATTGATCATACCTCAATCAAGGATAATTTTAAGAGTTCGCTATTAGATGCGAAAATGAATTTAAATAAGACGAGGGTTTGATGTAAGATCTAATCATCGCTTAGTAACAGTCAAAATTAAATTAAAACTGCATGGGATTAAAAAAATTAGAAGGATAAAATATAATATGTCTAAATTAAAAATAAATAAAATTAAGAAAAGTTATCGATAGTTTCTAGTTATGATAAAAATCGATTTCAGATTTTGGAAAATTAGAAGCTAGAAGGCGAGAGAGTAGAAAGTCCAGAAGACATGATTGAAAAAATTTTAAAATGGTGAGGATGTAAGAGACTGTTTGGGAGCAACGAAGGGGGAAAAGAACAACAATTGGTTTCCAACAAGACCTGGAAACTCATGGAAGAAAGGCATAAAGTTAAAATGATGTTTGAAAATGCTTAATCCCAGAGAGCTAAAGAAATTCATTTCAGCAATTTTAGAGAGGAAAGAGAAATTAGTTAAAAGAGCTGTAAGAGAAGATAAAAGGAATTATGTGGACAATTCGGCAGAAGAAGTATTAAAGACTGCAACACTGGAAGACTGTATGGCGAGACAAGAAAAATATGTTCTGAAGAAAAGAAGCAAGTAAATTCTATAAGGGATAAAGAAGGTTTGCTTCTAACTTAAGAGTATAAGATTATTAGAAGATGGAAAGAACACTTTCATGAGATTTTAAATGTAGAAAATAATATACCTGACATAATTAGAAGTTCAATAATGGAAGAAACTCCTGTAAACATAGATTTAAACATTACATCAGAACCTATATCTAAAAATGAAATAACGAACGTAATATAGAAAATGAAAAAGTGGAAAGGTTTTGGGCAGTGATAATCTAGCAACAGAAATACTTATGACGTCTAAAGAAACTGCAGCTGATCTTTAACAAGGTGCTAGAGACTGATGAGATATCTAAACAGTGGAAAGAAGCAATGCTATTTATAATCCCAAAGAAAGGAGATCTCACTAGATGAGAGAATTGGAGGAGAATTAGTCTACTGTCAGTACCTGCACAAATATTCTGTAAAATATTGATGAATAGGATTAAAAATGAAGTAGAAGAGATATTCAGGCAC